>NC_059428.1:5993559-6293559 GCF_021028975.2 Sphaerodactylus townsendi | reverse complement strand
ATCTCCAGGAAAACCGATCTCTGTAGGCTGAAAGCCAGTTGAAATTCCAGAAGATCTCCAATCACCATCTGGAAGCTGGCAAAATGCTCTAAATGCACGGTCTCAAAGATATGGCGTTCTTTAAGCTTACACTTTCTCTCCTGCCTATCCCCCCACACCAACTGGATAAAGTGTGATTCTCAGGTCGATTCTGCACTTGGGTTATCGACCTAAGTTCGAGCTGCGTTCGACCTAAGTGCTCCGCACAACCACTGGGATCGACATGGTTTTGTACCAGCTTCGCCCCGTGTAACGGTCATATTTCCGACTCCAGTTGGGAACTACTACTTTTTCAGAGAACCACGCTCGAACTCAGCTCAATTCCAGTGAAGTGCAGAATCTCTGGTGCCAGGAGTCCCCCATTCAGCCAATCACAGCTGAGTGTTTCAGGCATGCGTACAGCTGGCCAATCAAAAAATGGCACCTTCGTCCCTCCATTCCTGTGGCAGTTTTTTAATAACGTGTGTGGGGATAGACGGAACATGGCTGTAGAACAGTAGCCAATTGGAACGGAGCGGCGAAGAAGCACAGGATGATTCCGCCCTCCGAGCTGGGATCAAGCTGGTTGCAGTGGGGAACAACAATGGCTTCGACCTAGGTCAGTACCCTTCTCAGGGAACTGGGTCAAACCTATTTTACTCGTGTGTGGAATCGCCCTCAGAGGCCTTTTTTAATGTGCTTGGGCCAAATGGAACATCAGCGATTTATGGGCTTTGCCACAGACAGTGTTTTATCATCTCTTCCACTCCCCACACTGGTCAATATTGGTCAAGGTCACACATGGCTATTTCACCATCCATAAATCCTTCTCCTTTGAAAGTGATTTCTGGAGAGGTTTCACCGAAGGGAATGACGCAACGAAACAGCAAGTTATAATCGTGTTGTTGTTTCCCCAGCATCACCAGAAAGACAAATGCAGGGTGTACGTTGCTGTGCTGAATATTATTTTGCATGACTGCCACTTCAGAACATGTCAACCGTTTTATGCGTTTTTCAAGATTATAATTCGCATGTACCAAAGTTGCATAGGCAAATTATGTCTGATGCATTGCTGAAGGCTTCTGGTCAGAATCAATGGGGTGTTGTGGGTTTTCAATCCTTTTTTTTTTAAAAAAAAGTTCAATAGTGATAAAGTTACAAATAAATCGAAATGACAGTAATCCTCCTGACTTGTGAAAAGGGGAAAAGCACAAATACACAATTACGTGTATTGAATTATTACAAAAAAAAAGAAAAAAGAAAGAAAAGAAAAAGGAAAACATTGAAGAAGGAAAGTTATTTGAGAGCGAAGAAAAAAACAAAGGAGAAATAAAGGAGAAAAGAAAGTGGAGAAAAGAAAGGAAAAAAGAAAAAAGAAGAGAAGAAGAGTAGAAGAAGAGTTTGGATTTATATCCCCCCTTTCTCTCCTGCAGGAGACTCAAAGGGGCTTACAATCTCCTTGCCCTTCCCCCCTCACAACAAACACCCTGTGAGGTGGGTGGGGCTGAGAGAGCTCCAAAAAGCTGGCGTGTGCGGGAGTGCACAGGCTAATCTGAATTCCCCAGATAAGCCTCCACAGCTCAGGCGGCAGAGCGGAGAATCAAACCCGGTTCCTCCAGATTAGATACACGAGCTCTTAACCTCCTACGCCACTGCTGCTCCTTGTCTTGCAACTAAAAGAACAAATCTGTGGTTACATCTGTGTATTGAAACATAGAAAAATGCATAATGGTTCTTCACCAAGTGGCAAAGTTACCACGTGGTGCTGTAATTATCTGGTTCTCACAACAAGCAATATAATGGGGCCTTATACCAACTTAGCCTGTTGACCCATTTATTATCTACTTGACCAGCAGTGGCTATCAGAGATTTTTAGTTGAGGAGGGTCATTTTCCATCTTTGGTACCTGAAATCCTTTAACTGATTATGCTGAGATGAAACTCTTCCCCTGGGGCTGATTATACACTGCCACCCAGTGAGGGAACGTTTCCTTTGTGGCAGAGATGTGCTTATAAAGACATGCTTATACTTATGGCGCTGCTGATCCTGAAAACCCATGATTAACGAGAGCGGAAAACCCCGATATTTCCTCTCGCTTCGGGGTTTTGCTCCTTCTGGGTCACTCCCTCGTCCAAGCAAAGAAGGAAGATTGCCTCTTTTTAAAAAGTCCTTTGACTGTAATATCAATATTCCTCATCTCGATGGTTGGCACGTCCCTAAAAAAAATCAAAAATGGTAGCAGCGTGCACATTATCGATATAAGGAATATCGATATTTCATTTAAAGGGCCAAAATAAAGGCAATTTTCATTCTCGGCTTGGATGGGGAAAACCCTGGAAATGGGAGCAGATGAGCCATGTAATGGGCAATGGGGCACCTCCTTGCGTGTAAACAAGGATATGCGAAGAAACCCCACTGTAAAGACACTGTGGAGCGAGGAACGGCAGGAGAGGTGCTCCATGCGGTTTTCAATCGGGTGCGAAAGCATCGTATGGTTTTCCTCATTTGGCTACAATGACCATCGTCTGAACTTTCAAACATTACCAGAAGAGTGTGCTGAAACATAACACTGGCATCTTTATAAGTATGTAAGTAAGCAAAAATTCATAAACAAAAGCCATGCAATATATTTTATTAATGCACATAGGAAGCGTATGTGTGTATATAACCTCTATCTGTAGGTTCTGTGGGGCAGAACTTGGAATGAGTTTGCAACAACAAATTTGTAAAACAAAATGGTTTACTTTCTTAACATATAACATCAAACATCAACATTTAACATCACACTTCAAGGTCCTGTTCAGGTTTCATTTCAAGTCCTTCTAATTACAGTCTTCTGATATTGCCAAGTCCAATTCTTCCTGCAAGTGGGTTGGCTCCTGAAGGCTCCAAGGGCTTGGTGAACAGGATTCAACATGATGAAGGTTTCCAGGAGAACTCTCACCCATTACAAACACACACAAAACCCTGAAACAATAAACTCCAACATTTACAACATAGCAAAAATAAACAACTCCCTTCCCAGTAGTTCCCAAAAACATTGCAGTTACCTTAGCAAGGTGTTAAGGGCTTATACCAATCAAGGTCCGAGTCTGGTAGCCTTGTCTCCTCCAAACTACATGAGCTCTGCAGTCTTCTGTTGCTTTGAGTCTCCACCCCTTTCTGGGTCAACCCATTCTGAGCATGGGGGTTACATGTAAGCTCCTTTTCCATGATGAAGAATGCCACTTTATCGAATCAGAATACCCTTACGATACAACCAATCAGAATACCCTTACGATACAACCGAGCATAAGGAGAGACGTGTGGCGCATGGCTGTCCTGACGCCAGAAGCCCAGATTTCCCACATATCGGAAGGATCGTGCTCTGTTGGCCCTTTCCGCACATGCAGAATAATTCACTTCCAATCCACTTTCAATGCACTTTGCAGCTGGATTTTACTGTGCGGAATAGCAAAATCCACTTGCAAACAACCGTGAAAGTGAATTGAAAGTGTATTATTCTGCATGTGCAGAAAGGGCGGTTGTGAGGTTAGAGTGTGCCAAAGTTATAATTTCTGCACGGGGCTGGGGAGGGAAGCTATATAAGTATGCTTCCCGTTCCCATAGAGTCCATTCTCATAGGCTAGCAGTTAGTTGCCTGTGGATGGGTTAGCCTGGGCCATCCAATATCTAAAACTGAGTCTGGCCAGAGCTTCATGCTCATTCCCCCTCTATGTCTCAGTTTTAGGCCAATTGGCCATGCTGGCAGGGGCTGATGGGAGTTGTAGTCCATGAACATCTGGAGTGCCATAGGTTCTCCACCACTGGCCCAGTATCGTGTGGACAAATACTTAATTAGCAGAGTTAATGCAATAATGAGGCAGAGACCAGTTGCTTTACTGAAATAAAGTTTACTTACTACAGGGAAGGGAAACTTGGAAGAAAAACAATAAACATCTTTCTTACTAGCTAGCACCAACAGCCAGCTTGCTGCTTAGACTATTACATGGCTACTAAGCTATGGATAGAGTGAACTGAACTGAACACGTGCAGAGTGCAACACAAAGAAGATATATCTAAAGCCTACGTGCAGACCTGCATGTAGCCCACCCAACCAATAGGTATCAATTACCTGGTCACTGACTTCTGACCTCACTAACTAATTAGCATGCAACAATTAACTCCTTCATTACTGGATTGTGTGACTGGCACTTGCCAAATCCCATCACCCAGGCTAACCCTATCTGCTCAGATCCCAGAAGCTAAACAGAATCAGCCGTGGTTAGTATTTGGATGGGAGACCACCAAGGAAATCCAGGGTTGCTATGCAGAGGCAGGTGATGGCAAACCACCTCTGACATTCTCTTCCCTTGAAAACCCACAGGGGTAACCATAAGTTGGCCGTGACTTGATGGCGCTTTCCAATGTCACTGTTTGTTATTTTTCAAAGGCTGCAAATAAACCGGAGAGAGGGAGTGGTGAGCTCGGAAAATGTCGCCGGGGAGGAAGTTCAAGGGAGCAGAGAAGCTTGGGAAATGTAGTCAACAGATCGCACAGCAACTGAAGACATTCTCAGAACCCTTCCGCCAGAGAATCGCTTTCAAAGGGGATTTATTGAAAATGTTTGGAGGCTGGAAATAAAATGTTTTGGGGGTAAAAACAATGCAGAAACCCATGGAGGAAATGTTTTCATTTCTGCCTCAAAACATTTTACATGAATTCCGCGGAAAAGCCCGATGTTGATCTCCATAGGATCTTTCCTGACAACATTTCTCTGACTTTTCCTGACAACATTTATCTCTATAGGAGCTTTCCTGAGTCACAGCTCACTTCTTTAGATACACGGTTGCTCCATGCGAGTCTGAAAATTGCCTTTACAAGATATGTCCCATTCCACAAGCAAGGAAAGGGAAAAATGCTGGTATTCGTGCAGAATTTGAACGAGTTTGGATCAAAATTTGGATTCCCTGCATGAAAACTCTGGAGAAAATATAACTCTACATAGAGCAATCAGACCAGGAAAGAGTAGGGCAAAGTAGGGCATGTGTATAAAGACCCTTCCAATAATGTACTTTCAATCCACTTTGCAGTTGGATTTTAATGTGCAGAATAGCAAAATCCACTTGCAAATAATTGTGAAAGTGGATTGAAAGTGCATTATTCTGCAAAGTGCATAGAAGTGGATTGAAAGTGCATTATTCTCAGGGGCGTAACGAGGCAGCCCTGGGCAAACTGTAGCCCTGGGCAAAACCTGAGTTGGATGCCCCCCCCCCCCATGGGCAGCCACTCCACCATGACCAAAAGTTTTTTTGCACCAGGACACTGGTGCCTGCAGAGGGTGCATCTTTAGACATATCAGCACCACAATTTCAGCATATCATCAGGAGACTGTCCTTATGCTACTCCCCAAGTTTGGTGAGGTTTGGTTCAGGGGGGTCAAAGTTATGGACCCTCGGAACTGTAGCCCCCATCTCCTATTAGCTCCCATTGGAAACAATGGGGGATAGGGGCACCCCCTTTGGGAGTCCATAACTTTGGACTCCCTGAACCAAACCTCACCAAACTTGGGGGATATCATAAGGACAGTCTCCTAATGATACGCTGAAATTCTGATGCCGCTAGCCTAAAAACTGCGCCCCCTGCAGGCCAAAAATGGAAAACCACTAAAATACCCAAAAACGAACCCAGCATTTTGATGCCCCCCCACAAGGTGATGCCCTGGGCAGCTGCCCACCTTGCCCAATGGGCATTACACCAGTGATTATTCTGCAAAGTGCATTGAAGTGGATTGAAAGTGCATTATTCTGCAAAGTGCATTGAAGTGGATTGAAAGTGCATTATTCTGCATGTGCGGAAGGGGCCGAAGTGATTCTTCAGCCGCCCCAAAGTTTTCCGAAGTTATTAATGATATCCCATTGCAGCCGCCAGTTTCCTCCTGCAAACTTTCCTGGGTATCCCCCCAATAGTGCTGATTTAATATATACTAGTAGTTCAGGATGCCTCTCACTGAATTATTTAAAATCCGGTTGCTATGGCTCCGCGGCCAGACGATCGGTTTAAAGAGTATGCAGATGGCCTTTGGTTTTGGGTT
The DNA here is from genome assembly GCF_021028975.2 of Sphaerodactylus townsendi. Taxonomy (NCBI): domain Eukaryota; kingdom Metazoa; phylum Chordata; class Lepidosauria; order Squamata; family Sphaerodactylidae; genus Sphaerodactylus; species Sphaerodactylus townsendi. The sequence continues at coordinate 6,287,468 of NC_059428.1, read as the reverse complement.
CCCGTTTGTGCTTTGGTTAACTTGGCGCTTGGAGGTATTAGGTTAATTAAAAGCCATGTGTCACCCGGGGGGGACTGGCTGCATTTGTGGATTAATAAGTATCCAAGAGAGCTCTCAGGGACCTGTCTGCAAGACGTGAGACTCCGCGTAGCTGCAAACTGGGGGAAAGAAGGCAAAAGCACAAGAGAGCCGCAACAAGAAGGAGAGCGTTGCTTCCTGATCTTACGCCTGCCCTTCTCAAGTCTGACGTGTTAGCCGTTTCCACAGGTGGAATCTGGAATTTTGCGGCGGACGTCCACCACGATAGCACAACACAGTGTCGTGGTGTTGTTTGAGCTGGGAGCCGAAGGAAACGTCACATTTTTCACAAGCGTGCAGAAACTTCTGGGCGGACGAAGAGTCGTCTTGCGAATGGGGAAAGGAAGGATTTTGGGGAAGGAGAAGAAAGATGGGGGCCCCGCCTCGTAACCAAGACACAAATTGAGCTGTCGTCTGTCCAGCCTTCTCCCCTGACAGAAAATGTCTCAGATTCAAAGGTGGACTCTGTGAGTTACAGCAGCCTTTGTGGAATGCCGACGGGATGCAATTGGCCGCTGGGACCCAATGCCATGCCGTGATGGACAGCCAAGAGAAAGACCAGGGGAAATGGACTTTGCTCCGGAACGTCAACCAGGCGGTGAAACCCCCCATGCTTTTATCGGTAAGAGAGATCTCTGTAGGCTGCTGCTTGAGTCTTGTGCCATCCTTTAATGGAGATCCATTCCCGAAACCCCACTGTAGGTGGTTCACGGTGCTCAGAAGCCATCCGTGGTTTAGAGGTTTGCAATTGCGTGTGGCGTCGCTCAACCACAGTTCTGTCCCCGTGGGGTGCTGGTAGCCTTAGAGATTAGTGTATAAAAAGGGGTTGACACCTCTTGAAATCTGAAACACAGACAGGGCCTCAAGGGAGTCCAGCAATTTTCCTGCTGCCAGGGAACTCCAGTTGCCAGCTTCCATGCGGAGCCTGGAGTTACAATTCCCTTCATAATAACATAAGAACATAAGAACAAGCCAGCTGGATCAGACCAGAGTCCATCTAGTCCAGCACTCTGCTACTCGCAGTGGCCCACCAGGTGCCTTTGGGAGCTCACCTGCAGGAGGTGAAAGCAAGGGCCTTCTGCTGCTGCTGCTCCCGAGCACTTGGTCTGCTAAGGCATTTGCAATCTGAGATCAAGGAGGATCAAGATTGGTAGCCATAGATTGACTTCTCCTCCATAAATCTGTCCAAGCCCTTTTTAAAGCTATCCAGGTTAGTGGCCATCACCACCTCCTGTGGCAGCATATTCCAAACACCAATCACACGTTGCGTGAAGAAGTGTTTCCTTTTATTAGTCCTAATTCAACCGACCTCCTATCTTCACGGGTCTCACCCTGGTTCTAGTATTGTGAGAAAGAGAGAAAAATTTCTCTCTGTCAACATTTTCTACCCCATGCATAATTTTGTAGACTTCAATCATATCCCCCCTCAGCCGCCTCCTCTCCAAACTAAAGAGTCCCAAACGCTGCAGCCTCTCCTCATAGGGAAGGTGCTCCAGTCCCTCAATCATCCTTGTTGCCCTTCTCTGCACTTTTTCTATCTCCTCAATATCCTTTTTGAGATGCGGCGACCAGAACTGGACACAGTACTCCAAGTGCGGTCGCACCACTGCTTTATATAAGGGCATGACAATCTTTGCAGTTTTATTATCAATTCCTTTTCTAATGATCCCCAGCATAGAGTTTGCCTTTTTCACAGCTGCCATGCATTGAGTTGACATTCCCATGGAACTATCAACTAAGACGCCTAAATCCCTTTCCTGGTCTGTGACTGATAGCACTGACCCCTGTAGCGTGTATGTGAAGTTTGGATTTTTTGCCCCTATGTGCATCACTTTACATTTTGCTACATTGAACTGCATTTGCCATTTCTGAGCCCACTCACCTAATTTATCAAGGTCCGCTTGGAGCTCTTCGCAATCCTTTGTGGTTCTCACCACCCTACATAATTTGGTATCATCTGCAAACTTGGCCACCACGCTACCCACCCCTACTTCCAGGTCATTTATGAATAGGTTAAAGAGCACTGGTCCCAAAACGGATCCTTGGGGGACACCACTCCCGACATCTCTCCATTGTGAGAACTTCCCATTTACACCCACTCTTTGTTTCCTGTTTCTCAACCAGTTTTTAATCCATAGGAGGACTTCCCCTCTTATTCCTTCATTGCTGAGTTTTCTCAACAGTCTCTGGTGAGGAACTTTGTCAAAAGCCTTTTGGAAATCCAAGTAGACAATGTCCACCGGTTCACCCCTGTCCACATGCCTGTTTACACCCTCAAAGAACTCTAGTAAGTTTGTAAGACAGGATTTGCCTCTGCAAAAGCCATGCTGACTCTTTCTCAGCAGGTCTTGCTTTTCTACATGTTTTATAATTTTATCTTTAATGATAGATTCTACTAATTTACCAGGAACAGATGTCAAACTGACTGGCCTGTAATTTCCCGGGTCCCCCCTAGATCCTTTCTTAAAGATTGGTGTGACATTGGCCATCTTCCAGTCTTCAGGGATGGAGCCTGATTTCAGGGATAAGTTGCATATTAAAGTGAGAAGATCAGCAATTTCATGCTTGAGCTCTTTAAGAACTCTTGGGTGAATGCAATCTGGGCCAGGGGATTTGGTAACATTTAGTTTATCAATGGCTGCCAGAACTTCTTCCTTGTCTACCACTATCTTCGCTAGTTCCTCGGATTCGCCTCCTAAGAAGCTTGGTTCAGGTGCAGGAATTGGTGGGGGGAAGCCTCTGTTTAAAAACCTCCCAAGAAGGAGACTCCACCACACTCTGAGGTAGTGCATTCCACTGCTGAACAGCCCTTTCTGTCAGGAAGTTTTCCTGATGTCGAGGTGGAATCTCTTTTCCCTCACCTTGAACCCATTACTCCTGGTCCTAGTCCAGTGGTGGCTAACCTTTGGCACTCCAGATGTCATGGACTACAATTCCCATCAGCCCCATCAGCATGGCCATGCTGGCAGGGGCTGATGGGAATTGCAGTCCATAACATCTGGAGTGCCAAAGGTTCGCCACCACGGTCCTAGTCTCTGGAGCCGCAGAAAACAAGCTTACTCCTTCACCAACATGACGCAAGCTTGTTTTCTGCTGCTCCAGAGACGAGGACACGGAGTAATGGGTTCAAGGTGAGGGAAAAGAGATTGCTATGACAGAACTTGTAGGAGGGAGAAGAACGCGTTTTGCCCAGAACTCCTTGCTGAAAGGGCAAGCTACCAATGCAATAGATCAAGAATCCTAGAGTTGCAAGGTGTGGAGCTGGGGGGAGAGAGTATTTATTTACTTACCTGTTTCCCCGAAAATAAGACAGGGTCTTATACTAATTTTTTCTCCAAAAGATGTGTTAGGGCTTATTTTCAGGGGATGTCTTATTTTTTGTGCCCGCCACATGACCAGATCAGCTGCGCCGGGGAATCTGTAACTAGGGCTTATTTTTGGAGTAGGGCTTATATTTCAAGCATCCTCCAAAAATCACGCTAGGGCTTATTTTCGGGCTAGGGCTTATTTTTGGGGAAACAGGGTACATCCTCTGGCCGTGAATTCTACACTTTATTCATGCACTATGTAAAAAAAGTGTTTCCTTTTGTCTATCCTGAATTTTGTACCCATCAGCTTTGTTCAGACGCCCTCAGGTTCTAGCATTTTGGGAGAGGGAGAAAAAGGGATCTTTGTGTACTCTTTCCACACCGTGCATAATTTCATAGACCTCTGTCATATTCCCCCCTTAAGTCATCTCTTTTCTTAGAATGGGTTCAGGTGTAGAAAAGGGCATGCTGCCACAGGCCGGGAGCCCCAGAAATCAGTTGCATGCGCTCTGCCGAAGTATTTTCTCTTGTCCACCTCATACCGTTTTTACCATAAAGTCTCTGGCGATTCCTAGAGCTACCCATTGTCACTTCCTGTTTGTACCCGGAAGTCACAACAGCCTGACATCATTATTTTATGAGAGAAGCATTCTAATGCTCTAGGGCACAGGTGTCAAACTCACGGCCCTCCAGATGTCCATGAACTACGATTCCCATCAGCCATTGCCAGTATAGCCAATGCTCATGTTAGGAGGAACTGATGGGAATTGTAGTTCATGAACAGCTGGAGGGCCACAAGTTTGACACCCCTGCTCTAGGGCCACCGCCCAAGGCGAGAGACCTCCAAGAGGAAAGGCAAAAAGGAGAGGGGGAGGCACGGCGAGACAGGCCCCCTCCCCTTACTGGCAATCGGAAGGCACATCTGTGAACACCCTGAGAAGGAACTCGCCCACGTGGCCGGGGTCAAAGGTCGTGGGGACGATGATGTAGCGGCCTTCTTTCAGGTCCATCCTCAGGAAGACACTGCGAGAGTTGATGTAGATGGAGCTGGCCACTTTCTGTTGCAGGGTATGCATCCGGAAGGTCCGGTTCAGCTCCACCTGCAGGAAAGCAAACACCACTGAAAACGAGCGAGGGCATCCTTTTATTTGCCCGTCCCAAATTCCACATGTACGCACAGAGCTGCTTTAGACCAGTGGTGGCGAACCTATGGCACGGGTGCCAGAGGTGGCACTCAGAGCCCTCTCTGTGGGCATACGCAGAGTCGCCCCCACACACACATCTAGGCTGGCCTGGGCCGCTGGGCTCAATTATTATCATTAAGCCTAAGACCTAGTTTTGAAGAAGCAGTGTAGGTAACCCTGTTAAGCGTTGTTAAACCCCACTGATTTTCATGCAAAGTACTAAAGCGCGATCTTTTTCCTGGGAGTAAGCTCAGTTGCTGGCAATGGGGCTTGCTTCTGAGTAAACCCTCCTAGGGTTGTGATTCACCCGTTGGAAGAGTTGCACGGTTGCTTCAAAGCAAAGCCACCGACTACCACCAAGCTTACGCCCGAGTAACACACGCCTCGGAGCCAACTTTTTTCTAAACGAAAACCTCAGTATTCAGGTTAAATTGCTGTGTTGGCACTTTGCGATAAATACATGGGTTTCGAGTTGCAATTTGGGCACTCGGTCTTGAAAAGGTTCGCCATCACTGCTTTAGACCATCGGTCCATCAAGGACAGTATTGCCTACTCCGACGGGCAGCCGCCCTCCAGGGGCTCAGGCAAAAAAGGTCTTTCCCGTTACCTCCTGCCTGAACCTTTTGCTTAACTGGAGATGCCAGGGCTCGAACTCAGCAGTAGAAGCTCCACCACTGAGCTCCAACCACTTCCCCTAGCCTCGTAATCCATCAAAGTCAGCACGGTCTACTTTGACGGGCAGCTGCAGTCCGGCAGCTCCAGTGAACACCCTCTTTCAGCTGCTGGGAATATGTGAGAAAGGAACAGAATGGTATTCCTGACTTAAAGAAAGCCGATTTCATTAAACTGAGGAAACTACTGGGTGTGATTCCGTGGTTAAGAAGAGTTTGGATTTATATCCTTCCTTTCTCTCCTGCAGGAGACTCAAAGGGGTTGACAATCTCCTTGCCCTTCCCCCCTCACAACAAACACCCTGTGAGGTGGGTGGGGCTGAGAGAGCTCCGAGAAGCTGTGACTAGCCCAAGGTCACCCAGCTGGCGTGTGTGGGAGTGTACAGGCTAATCTGAATTCCCCAGATAAGCCTCCACAGCTCAGGCGGCAGAGCTGGGAATCAAACTGGTTCCTCCAGATTAGATACACGAGCTCTTAACCTCCTACGCCACTGCTGCTCCTAAATACTAAAATACTAAAAGAGAAGAGAATGCATGATGGATTTCTTAAAACTGAGATCTTGAAAGCACAACCCCAAACAGTTCCAATGAGGAGGAAAAACGGGGAACCAGGATGGATGTCTTAAAGAACTCTCAACTGAGCTAGGATTTAAGAGGGACGTGTACAAGAAATGGAAAAAGAGGGAAATCACCAGCGTGGTGCGGCAGTTAAGAGCAGGTGCACTCTAATCTGCAGATTCCCTGCTCTGCCACTTGAGCTGCGGAGGCTTAACTGGTGAACCAGATTAGCTCGTGCACTCCAACACATGCCAGTTGGGTGAACTTGGGCTAGTCACAGTTCTTCGGCGCTCTCTCAGCCCCACCCACCTCACAGGGTGACCATAACCGCAGCCTAAATTCTGTGTGTTCGTCTGTTGCCGTTTTCTGCCGCTAAGTGCAGTCTTTATTCTTGCATTAGGTGTTCCCTCAGTGATCCCACCATCCTGACCAATATTTTAATGATTGTTTTTATGTCTTTAAATGTATTTTAGCTCTGCTTTTTATTGTTTTGAAGAGGAGGAGGAGGAGTATAGAAAGGAGAAGGGAAAAGAGCTTGTAAGCCACCTTGAGTCTCCTTACAGGAGAGAAAGATGGGGTATAAATCCAAACTCTTTTTCTTCTTCTCTAACAATGGCATTTCCTCTTTTTGTACAGGCGTCGACCTTTCGGAGATTCTGCGTAGACTGCTATTACGTTTTCCTGACTTTCACTTCTTCTAGCTAGACAGCTAGAAACTTGCCTTTTAATAATGAAATGTCACTTTATAAATGTTAAGTGAGAAAAAGGAAAAACCATTTTTTAGCGCAGGTATAAGACCGGCAGGATACCCTGCACCGCTACCGAACCGTCACACAAACGTAAGCCCGTTATCTGAACTGTGTCGACTTACTTTGAAGATGTCAAACCCGATAGCTAAGTTTTCCCCTTTGCCCTCCTTCCGGCTGGTTCGTTTGGGCTTCTGCTGGATGGAGATGAGCACTTCGTCTTCTATTTTCTTCACGTCGAAAACATACTGGAGGGAAGAGAAGGTTCTATGTGGCATTCGTCTTACACGTCACTCTGCACTCACTGTTAACTCAATCAATGCCCAGGTCATTCACAAATGCCTCCATCTGGAAGCATTCTAGCATTCAACACCTCTAGGATTCAGCATCTGGGCCCAATCAACATCTGCATGAATATACCACTGGGATATCTGGGCATATGAAACTGCCTCGTCCAAATCACTGACCCATTTATTTATTATTTGGATTTCTATACCGCCCTATCCCCGAGGGGCTCTGGGCGGTGTACAACATAGGATCCCAACACAGTCAAACAAGGAGCACAGATTTACTACGTATAAATGAATTACAAATTGCACTGGCTCGATCCACTTGAAATACTAAAAACCTTTTAAAACAGCGATGAAAACAATAACAGGCACCCGATAAAAACCCATTTTTAAATCCTCCCCGGGAGGGAGGGGCAGCGAGTCCCATTAAAACAGAAGGGACCCAGATGTAATGAGCAAAAAGGGGGGCACTTCATCCAGTGGCTGGTCTCTCCAAAGGCCCAGTGGAACAACTCCATCTTACAGGCCCTGCGGAACTCGCCAAGGTCCCGCAGGGCCCGGACAGCTGGGGGAAAGGTGTTCCACCAGGCGGGGCCAGAGCCGTAAAGGCCCTGGCCCGTGTGGATTTACCGTGTGGATTTACCCCCTCAGTGGAAATTCTCCAAGGTAGGGCTGCCAAGCTCAGCCTGACAACTGGTGGGAGGGCGGGGACACAGTGTGTGACATCGTCAACATATATGCATCACTTCTGTGCACAGGCTGGAAGTGATGATGGGTAGCTCTAGGAATTGCCAGAAACTCTATGGTTTTATCATGGAGTTTCCAGAGGTTCCTAGAAGGAAAAGAGATTCCACCTAAAAATCAGGAAAAGCGTCCTGACAGTCAGGGCTGTTCGACAGTGGAATGCACTACCTCGGAGTGTGGTGGAGTCTCCTTCTTTGGAGGTTTTTAAAGAGAGGCTGGATGGAGTGCTCTGATTGTGTGTTCCTGCATTGCAGGGGGTTGGACTTGATGGCCCCTGAGGGTATCTTCCAACTCTATGATTCTATGATTCTACAGCTACCTTTTGTCCCTTCCGGCTTGTACCCAGATGTGACACAGCACGAAGTCACTGTTTGTAAAGAAGTTTTCTTCCTCTGCCACTCAGAGCAGCAGCTGGCAACAGAATCTCCCTCACCCCAATCGGGGGCTTCACTAGAGCCCTTTTCTCATCCCTGACATCTGTTCCTTTTCAGTTGGAGATGCTGGGGATTGAACCTGGAAACTCATGAGTACAAATTATGGGGCCTACCACTGAGCTATGGACTCAGTAAGGACAGGAGGGCTAAGCAATTACTTCTATATCCTGCAAAATCACGTGCGTCTTCCCTGATGTGGCTGTTACAATTGGTCAGAGTATTGGGACCATGAAGCTCAGAAGTACTGCCACTTGGGGTACTGCCTCTGCCCCCCCCTCTGATTACAGGGGTCCCTAACACCATCAGGACCCATTATTCCTTTCTGGGGAGGGTCGTATATGGGTTTCGTGGGATGTGGTTTTAGAATGTAACTGTTTTAAATTGTATGTATGTTTTTATATATAATATCTTATATTGTTCACCGCCCTGAGCCCTTCGGGGATAGGGCGGTATATTAAATCTAATAGATTAGATAGATAGATAGATAGATAGATAGATAGATAGATAGATAGATAGATAGATAGATAGATAGATAGATAGATAGATAGATAGATAGATAGATAGATAGATAGATAGATAGATAGATAGATAGATAGATAGATAGATAGATAGATAGATAGATAGATAGATAGATAGATAGATAGATAGATAGATAGAGAGAGATAGATAGATAGAGAGAGAGAGAGAGAGAGAGAGAGAGAGAGATGATAGATAGACGATAGATGATAGATAGAAGATAGAAAAATAGATAGATAGATAGATAGATAGATAGATAGATAGATAGATAGATAGATAGATAGATAGATAGATAGAGAGAGAGAGAGAGAGAGAGAGAGAGAGAGAGAGAGCTGGATAGATGATAGATAGACAGACAGACAGACAGACAGACAGACAGACAGACAGACAGACAGACAGACAGACAGACAGACAGACAGACAGACAGACAGATAGATAAGGGGGGGAAAGGGGTCTACTTACCCAGCTGTGGAGTATGTGTACAGCCTTGGGAGTCCCATCCTCCCCCCCCCCTCCAATTTTAAGGCATCCCCATGGAACCCTATAGAACTCATCTTTCAAACGTCTCACCTGGGGGTTCTGCAGGAAAGTGTTCCTGTGATTGACACAGCCCCCAGAGCGGTTCTTCAAAGGGTCTTCGTGCCTTGACCACGCCCCTCGCAAGACAACTTCCTCCCAAGTCTTGTGGATGCTCAGATACGACGTGTTGATGAGACGGCATTTTATGATGTCCGTGAAGTACTTGCAGAAGTCTTCGAACGTCATCCTAAGATGGGAAGCAAATGTGGGCACCAGAGGTATGAGCCAATTGGAGACATTGGAGAGTGGAAGTTCCCACCCCCTGCTCCTAGAAACGTGTAAAACAATCATAACCAGGCTGGGGTCTCTTGCAAGATTTCCGTTTCCGTACAAGACCCTGAGGCCAGGATATCTTCAACGGTGAAATGGTTCTCCACCACGGGGGGGGGGGGGGGGGGCAATTTCCTCTTTATTACGTCTGGATTTGCACAGAGGACTCACCAAAATTCTCCATCGTCCTGCACAGTCATGCCGAGCTTCTCTCGCTCGCTGTTGCTGACTTTCTGCCATTCTTCAGAGCTGTGGGCAGGAACAGAAAGAAACTCTCAGGGGAGGCTAAAAGTTGTCGGCCCTGCCACTGGCAAACATTGTTGTCCGCCGCTGTAAATGTTTTTTTTTTTAAAAATGTCAACATAGTGTACACCATGACATTATTTCTGGGGCAGTGGTGTTGAGTAGCTCCAGGAATCATCAAAAACTCTATGGCTTTACCATAGAGTATCTAGCGATCACTAGACCTTCCCGATGTCACAGCCAAGTTTTCCCAGAAGTGATATCAAAGGATACATGATGCTGTGTGCCCCCCCCCCCCCACCCCGCCCATATCCCCAAACTCCAAACTCCTACAAATTACCAGTCATGGCCTGGGAGCCCTAGAAAAATCTCCCAGTTATGCTAGTTTTCTAAGTGAAGGGATGTCTTGAAGAAGAAGAAGAAGAAGAAGAAGAAGAAGAAGAAGAAGAAGAAGAAGAAGAAGAAGTTGAAGTTTGAATGTATATCCCCCCTTTCTCTCCTGTAATGAGACTGTAATGAGAAAGGGGCTTTCAATCTCCGTTCCCTCCCCCCCCCAACAAACACCCTGTGAGGTGGGTAGGGCTGAGAGAGCTCCGAAGAACTGTGACTAGCTCAAGGTCACCCAACTGGTGTGTGTTGGAGTTGACAGGCTAATCTGGTTCACAGTTCAAGTGGCAGAGTGGGGAATCAAACCCAGTTCCCCAGATTAGAGTGCACCTGCTCTTAACCACTGCACCACTGCTTTGGGTGAAAGATGGAACAAAAAGAACTGTGACTAGCTCATGGTCACCCAGCTGGTGTGTGTTGGAGTGCACAGGCTAATCTGGTTCACCAGATAAGCCTCCACAGTTCAAGTGGCAGAGTGGGGAATCAAACCCGGTTCCCCAGATTAGAGTGCACCTGCTCTTAACCACTACACCACGCTATGAAGGGACATTCAACCACGCAGCCCCCTTAACCCGACAGTCATATTACTTCAAGACAAACCAGATGAAAACAAGTGTCGGCAATAGGGACAGAGTGTCTTTGCTTGCTTTGGCCCCGCTTCAGCGGACGGTTCTTTCCAGCCCTTACTCACGTGTCGCTCCAGGGGCCATTCCACTCTCTCTCCCCCCAGGGGTTCCGCAACCGGATCATGTCCAGCTTTTCCGACTTGAAGAAGGACAGCAGGCCGTGGCCGAGGCGGACTTTCCTCACGTCGGTGACTGCGTAGGCATGGCCTTTGACTAGGCCGCAATCCAGGCGGGCTTCCATGTCGGCTGCTGAGGTGGCCTGGCCGAGGAAACCGAAGAAGTGTGGGGAAAATTAGGAAAAGTGTGGGGAAAGTTATGAAAAAAAGGGAAGTGAAATGTGGGGAGATTCCACACTGGGCAAATATAACGTGTTCAGGGGTGTGAAAAAAGCACCACGAGGGAGAAGTTCCCACCGAACTCGCCCCCGAACGCTTCCAACCCATCATATTTGTCTGAACCCGGGTTAAATGAAAGTCGCCAAATTAGCGACTTTTCCCCACTAGCTCGGGTTTTAGATGCATCCTGCTTGACTGGCCATGCTGGCAAGGGCTGATGGGAATTGTAGTCCATAAGAACATAAGAACATAAGAAAGAGCCTGCTGGATCAGACCAGAGTCCATCTAGTCCAGCTCTCTGCTACTCACAGTGGCCCACCAGGTGCCTTTGGGAGCTCACGTGCAGGAGGTGAAAGCAATGGCCTTCTGCTGCTGCTGCTCCTGAGCACCTGGTCTGCTAAGGCATTTGCAATCTGAGATCAAGGAGGATCAAGATTGGGAGCCATAAATCGACTTCTCCTCCATAAATCTGTCCAAGCCCTTTTTAAAGCTATCCAGGTTAGTGACCATCACCACCTCCTGTGGTAGCATATTCCAAACACCAATCACACGTTGCGTGAAGTCCATGAACATCTGGAGCACCATAGGTTGGCCACCCCTACCTAAGCAGTCGCCGTTTTGTGCCATCAGTCTGTGTGGGGGGTCCTGTACTTTAATTGCTGAAAAGGCGCCCAGCCGCGATGCCAGCAAAGCAAATGTCCCAGGGGAACTTCAGCAAATGACAGGCAGCAGGGAGCATTTAAGCCTCAGAGTAGTGAAAATTGAATGTTGAATTTGCATGCCATGTTACCTTCTAGCTGCAGGGGTGTAAGAAGAAGAAGAAGAGTTTGGATTTATATCCCCCCTTTCTCTCCACCAGGAGACTCAAAGGGGCTTACAATCTCCTTGCCCTTCCCCCCTCACAACAAACACCCTGTGAGGTGGGTGGGGCTGAGAGAGCTCTGAAGAACTGTGACTAGCCCAAGGTCACCCAGCTGGCGTGTGTGGGAGTGCACAAGCTACGTAATCTGGTTCCCCAGATAAGTCTCCACAGCTCAAGTGGCAGAGCAGGAAATCAAGCCCAGTTCTCCAGATTAGAGCGCACCTGCTCTTAACCACTACACTACGCTGCAGAAAGGACTACTGTCTCTCAGTCTAGCCTACCTCACAGAGCTGTTGTGTGGAAGGGCAAATGATGAAGTCTGCAGTTGAAGTCCCGGGATCACAGGGGATCTGATCTCAAGATCTGATCTCAGCCTAGCCAGGGGTCTGCAACCTGTGGCTCTCCAGATGTTCATGAACTACAATTCCCATTAGCCCCTGTCAGCATAGCCATGGACATCTGGAGAGCCACAGGTTGCAGACCCCTGGCCTAGCCTGAGGGGATCTGATCTCTAGATCTGATCTGATCTCAGCCCAGCCTACCTCACAGAGCTGTTGTGAGGAGGGGCAAACGATGAAATCTGCAGCTGACGTCCCGGGATCACAGGGGATCTGATCTCTAGATCAGAGATCCCTACCTTTTTGGAGCTGGAGGGTACCTTTGGAGTTCTGAAACACAGTGATCGGTACACAAAATGGCTGCCACAGGAGGTGGAGCCAACCTCAAAATGTCAGGCTGCGGGATGATGAATAACTCCAAAAGCAGCTCTTCAACATTTCAGGCAAATGCCCAGCTAGTTAGTTAGTTAGTTAGTTAGTTAGTTAGTTAGTTAGTTAGTTAGATTTTTATACCGCCCTAACCCTGAGGGGCTCCAGGGTGTGTACAACAAAACTAGTACAAATCAAGTTCGGGAGCAAACTATACAATTAAAACAACAGCAACCCACAGAGGCGCCATCATTAAAATATGCTGAATTTCATTAAAAGCAGCGGTAGTACCATATTAGAAGGCGCCCGGTAAACCCTTTTTCTTAAAGCCCTCCCCTAGGGAACGGCCGGACTCCTCCATAGGAGGGTAACCTAGATGTAACCGAGCAGTTGAACAGGATGCCTTTGAATTTGCACAGCCAAACAAAGCTCAGCTGGGCAAAAGCTGCATTTGACCCTCCCCGCTTTCCAAAAGCGCTTGGCGGCTGCCAGGAAAGGTGTTGCCATTGGGGGCCCTCGCTCTAGATGGGTGAAACAGGCCCCTTACTTTGATGGAGCAGCTGATGAGGCCTCCCCGGTTGTGGACTTTCAGCACCCGCTCGAAGAGGAGGTTCCGCTTGGCTTCGTCGGCGGCGTAGTCGCCTTCCACCAAGTCAATGGGCTCCGAAACCCCGCCGGTGAAGTCTACTAAGGCGTCTGCTGTGTTGCCTCCATCAAGGGCTTCGTAGCAGCCAGACAGTCTGGAAACAGAACAAGAAACAATAGTGGTTACTATCAGATCCTCTGAAGATGCCAGCCACAGATGCAGGCGAAACTTGAGATCCTCTGAAGATGCCAGCCACAGATGCAGGCGAAACTTGAGATCCTCTGAAGATGCCAGCCACAGATGCAGGCGAAACGTCAGGAGAGAATGCTGCTCGAACACGGCCATGCAGCCCGGAAACCACACAGCACCCAAGTGATTCCGGCCGTGAAAGCCTTCGACAATACAACAGTGGTTACCATTCCCGGGGAGGCCAGAGAGGTATGTTTCTGGCACGCTCTCAATGCTAGAATATTTGGCATTCCTAGTGATTCTTCCAGTAAGTTCTTGCAGGAGTAAGATAGCTGCATTTACTTGGTTGTTACATGATCAATAAATCAAATGTGGTCTATTGCTTATTCCCATCTTTGGTACACTTGCTTTTTTCATGCATGGATCTTGGGAATATGGATCTTGGGAGTCTATTGCTGTACTTTCCAAGTTTCACTTAAAAATAAGGCATTGTGTAATAAGTCGCTACATTTTAAGCATCTCATATTATCATGGACAGAATGCAGGGAAGGTAAAACTCCGCTCAGTAAATATTCTGTCCAGAGGAGGACCTGTCTTATTTTTCTGTGTTCTGTTTGCCAGGCATGCTTCCAAACAAAAACTTTGCTACGTCTTACTTTTGGGGGATGCCTTATATTTCGCGCTTCAGCAAAACCTCTACTACGTCTTATTTTCCGGGGATGTCTTATATTGGGGGAAACAGGGTAGATATAGATGGCAACCATAAGCCTCCCTAAATCTTGTACTTTTCACCTGTGTCCATCTGTATTTTACTCTGTTATGCCAATGAAGGTTTTGTGTTGTACTGTATTGTATTATACTTGGTTGTTTCTGTTAATGCAGGGCAGGTGAGCTGCCAATTGGTTTAACTGGGGGTCACCTTCCTTTGTTGAAGATAATGTTGTAGTTTTATATGCTTCTCACTGCTCCTTCTTTTTACCTCTTCCATCTTATTCTCCTTCTACTTTTTTTTCTCCTTGGAGCAGCAGTGGCGTAGGAGGTTAAGAGTTCGTGTATCTAATCTGGAGGAACCGGGTTTGATTCCCAGCTCTACCGCCTGAGCTGTGGAGGCTTATCTGGGGAATTCAGATTAGCCTGGGCACTCCCACACACGCCAGCTGGGTGACCTTGGGCTAGTCACAGCTTCTCGGAGTTCTCTCAGCCCCACCCACCTCACAGGGTGTTTGTTGTGAGGGGGGAAGGGCAAGGAGATTGTCAGCCCCTTGGAGTCTCCTGCAGGAGAGAAAGGGGGGATATAAATCCAAAATCCAAACTCCTCCTCCTCTTCTTCTTCTTTGAAGAGAAGAAGAAGAAGAAGAAGAAGAAGAAGAAGAAGAAGAAGAAGAAGAAGAAGAAGAAGAAGAGGAGGAGGAGGAGGAGGAGGAGGAGGAGGAGGAGAGAAGAAGAGGAGAAGAATAAGAGAAGAAGAGGAGAAGAAGAAGAGAAGAAGAAGAAGAAGAGGAGGAGGAGGAGAAGAGGAGAAGAAGAAGAGGAGGAGGAGGAGGAGGAGAAGAAGAAGAGGAGGAGTAGTAGTTTGGATTTATATCCCCCCTTTCTCTCCTGTAGGAGACTCAAAGGCGCTTACAATCTCCTTGCCCTTCCCCCCTCACCACAAACACCCTGTGAGGTGGGTGGGGCTGAGAGAGTTCCGAGAAGCTGTGACTAGCCCAAGGTCACCCAGCTGGCGTGTGTTGGAGTGCACAGGCTAATCTGAATTCCCCAGATAAACCCACAGCTTCAAGTGGCAGAGCAGAGAATCAAACCCAGTTCCTCCAGATTACAATGCACCTGCTCTTAACCACTACACCACTGCTTTGAGTGAAAGATGGGACAAATTTTTAATTAAATTAGGAAAACAGCAAATTTGGACGAGGATCTGAGATACTCAGGCTCAAATCCCCTCCTTGCCATGGAAGTTCGCTGGGTGACTGTGGGCCAGGTATATACCCTAATCTAGCCATTGTTGTTGTGAGGATACAACAGAGAAGAGAACAATATAAGCTGCTTTAAGTCCCAACTGGGGAGAAAAGCAGCATATAAATTAAATAAATGAGACCAATGGCAAGCTAGGTAGGTAGATAGAATATTTGGGGGGTGGGTTTTGATTTCTCACCGGGGTAACACGAATGGCAATCGTGAACTAACCTACACCGCAGATTCAAACTACTAGAGTAGTCTAGCCCTCTATCACAGGGAACTCTGGGAAATGTAGTTCCGCAAGGGAGACTAGTGGCCTCCAGCCAGAAAAGAGATCTGACAGAATGCCCCCACTTGGGGAGGGTTTCCCGGTGTACTCACTTGGCATAGGCCTTCTCTACCAGCGCGCACCATAACTCGTTCTTGGAGTTCGAGTGGCAGTAGATGAGCTGGTTGTGAAGGGTGGGCAGGCGGTCGTCAATCACCACGTCCACCCAGGTGCCGAAGCGCCAGAACTGGAAATGGAAAATCCCGGCATAGTTCTCCGGCTTCTCGGCGGACCACTCCTGCTCTTTCCAGTCTGGGATGACCTGTGTTTACAAGAAAGGAAGGAGTTGCATTATACACAACAAGAGATATTGCTTTCCAGAAAAAAATAATAACGTCAGTACCGCTGTAGCCGTTGCTGTCTTTTTAACGTCTTTTAAAAAACAGCATATACACTGATGAAATAAACAACAACCCTGCCAAAGAGAACTCTGTGTGTGTGTGTGTGTGTGTGCGCGCGCGCGCGCGTGCCACCATGGGGTCTGAGAGAGTTCTGAGAGAACTGTGACTGGCTCAAAAGGCACCCGGCAGGCTTCATGTGCAGGAGCGGGGAATCGAACCCGGTTCTCCAAATTAGAATCTGCTGCTTTTAACCACTACACCACACTGTAGAGAAAACTACATGGGGGACTTATCGGCTGTGTTGTTAGGGACCCAGATTCTTTGGTAAGGGTAGGCAGGAAATGTTTTAAATAAACAAACAGATCCATGAGAGCAGGAACAGCATACGATATTAAGAAAAAAGTTCTCATTGACCGAGTCGTGGATGTTAAAGCAAATTTCCCACACGTCTCAAACAATATGGAGGCTCTTTCACACCATTTGTAAATGTCTTAGAGGGTTGTCAATGGAACAGAGATATTAATTCAGGGCTCCCCAACCTATTCTGAGCCTGTGGGCACATTTGGAATTCCGACACGGTGCTGTGAGAGCAGCAACAAAATGGCTGCCACAGTCACAAAATGGCTGCCGTAGTCACAAAATGACTGCAACAGCTTAACCTCAGTAATACAGTGTAGATCTTTGTGCTGGGGTGGCAGCTGCAGCTAAAGCAACTTACAAAATTAGTTTAGAAGAAGAAGCGTTTGGATTTCTATCCCCCCTTTCTCTCCTGCAGGAGACTCAAAGGGGCTGACAATCTCCTTGCCCTTCCCCCCTCACAACAAACACCCTGTGAGGTAGGTGGGGCTGAGAGAGCCCCGAGAAGCTGTGACTAGCCCAAGGTCAGCCCAAGTTTAGCTAATCAAATCTCCAACAGTCAAACAAAAACCTTGCTGGGAATAATACTTGGCCCTACTCATTTGTACCACATTGGGGACCTGTTGTGCCACCTGGACTGTTCAGTAATGTAAAGGATTCAATGGTGTTGATGAGAGGGGCAGCCGCCTGGCCTTTGGGGGGGGGTTTACACCAAAGAGCCTTTTATTTCTGCTTCTATGGAATTCCTTACAAGTAACAAGAGTCTGTTTTCAGTTGATTTCTTTATTATGAAACAACATCAGGAATAAGCATTTAGATATCTATTGCCGGGACTAAGAAAAGCCAGCACTGAAGCTACCATTATACTTCACGTCATCCCCCATGTCATGTCACCCCACCCTTGACTACCAGTTCCCAAGGTGGAATGCCCCCCCCCGTCCCACGGTCCAGAGAAGAAGAAACTGCCTTCCCCCGGGGATCAAAACCACCAACATTCCTCACTACTGATAGAGCTACTGCAGCAGGCTTCTAATGAGCTGATAAGGCATGGCCTGAGAAGCACAGAGGAAAAACAGAAGCACGGCAGGGAGGGGGAATGAGAAGAGGTTCCCACATCCCAGACAGGAGACATGGCAGGATCAAACAGGGGCTGATCGTGACATAGCCCCGATCTAGATCAGTAGGGACAGATGTGGAGAAATCCACGAGGGAGTTCTTCTCTCTCTCCCTAAGCACTCCAGCAGACAAGTATCTGCTTCTCTCTGGCAAAACCACAGCAAATTATATGACGCTGGCCACAATCACCTAAATTAAGAGCCACATACAATCCTTGACTTAATTAATCACCTAAATCAATGCTGTACATGGCCTTTGTCTTAATGAAACCCTATTCATGCAAGTCCCCATAAATCATGTTACCAGCTGGAGAGCTACTTCAGCTTCTCAATAGTACGGGAGGGGAAGAAGAGCCACAGCTACGACCTGATAATTCCCAGTTCTGTGAAAGACCAAAAACGGCTTAGAACGGCCAGGAAGGAACTGCCCAAATTAAGATTGCCGCCTTCTTTTCAGAGCCTCCACAGAATCGCAATCCTACACAGTTATATCATGCTAATGTTATCTGAATCAATGGGCTTAGAAGCAGTGGTGGGATCCAAAAATTTTAGTAACAGGTTCCCATGGTGGTGGGATTCAAACAGTGGCACGGGGCCAATGGGGATGGGCGGAGAGAGGGCTATAGCGAAGTGATGGCCGGGCATTCAGTGAGCGGGGCATTCCTGGAAGGGGCACAGCGGGGGGGCCTTGGCCGCTGCGCCGGTCCTCGGCGGAAGCAGATGTCTGCATGAGCTGCCACGCACGCCGGTGCACCTCCTGCTAGACTGCTTCAAGTTCTGCGCGCTACTGCTGAGAGGAGGGGCGTAACTAAGGCAAAAATCACATGGCAAAATCACCAATTAGTGACCCCCTCTCGGCACACACAAATAATTAGTAACCTACTCTCGGAAATCTGTGAGAACCTGCTGGATCCCACCTCTGCTTAGAAGGGCATAACTCTGGGTTACACAGCTAGTTTCTGCAATTTGGGCTTTGCCACCACACCTCGAATGAACTTATTTTCTGGTTGTGGCGGGTTTTCCGGGCTATGTGGCTGTGGTCTGGTGGATCTTGTTCCTAAAGTTTCGCTTAACGTTTGCATCTGTGGCTGGCATCTTCAGAGGTGTATCACAGAGAGAAGTCTGTTATACGCTGTGTCTAGTGTGAAGGGAATGTTTAGTGGGGTATATATTGTCCATGTCCCAGGGTGGGGAACTTATTTTCTCTCTGGCCCCTTCTGTTCAGGCAACACAAGCAGGTTAAATGAACCCGTGCTCCCTGTGTCGCCATTTCCACAGCGGGCGCAGGGGCCATCTGGGATCACTGGGATACTGGCGTCAGGATGCAACATGGTTCGCACCAGAAACACTGTGCTCTAGAAGTTAGCCCTGACAGTGTAAGAACAGTGTATTGAGGGCTTTCATGGCCAGAATCAACAGGGTGTTGTGGTTTTTCTTAAAAATTTTATTGTATCATTTGAATATTCCATTTTATATTAATACTCTTCTTCATTCGTTTTCAAACAATACATTTCTCCCTTTCCCCCCTCCCCCCTGTATTTTCTTCATAGTTTTATCAAACAAACAGCAGTAAGTTCATTCTTTGTAATCTCTTCTCCCATATCTCCTCATTGACTCCAGCTTCTTTCATCCAGTCCGCATATATTGTCCATATCTTCAAAATTTCGCCCTGTTTATCTTGCCACAGTTTTTTTTGTTATTATATTGAAAATGCCCAGTGTCCCTTGTTCCCAGATATATTCCAACCATGTCTGGATTGTCCATTTTTTTTCTTTTCTTTCCAGCCTAAAGCTATTGTTGCATGGTTCTTCTGGGCTGTGTGGCCGTTGTCTGGTCATTTTTGCTCCTAACGTTTCGCTCACATCTGTGGCTGGCATCTTCAGGGGCATGACTCGGAAGATGCCACGGCCACACAGCCTGGAAAAGTCGCAACAGACAGCGTAGTTTGGCCCTGCGTGTTTCCACAGTAAGTGGCGAAGTTTGTATGGGCCATGCCCGACATTCGCGATTTTCTTGCCAACTCCAAATCAAAGCCAACCCCTGACCTCCACCAATAATGCCTTTTTGTGGTCCAAAGAAGAGCGCAAAGTCATTGCAAGTTCACCCTCAAAGTCCATTAGCGACTGACTCATCTTCGCCGCGCATAAAATATACCCACTCAACGGTTACAGAGTGAGAGCTCAAACAAAGCATTTAATATTAGCATTTGATATTCATCCAATTCTCGGCTGCCGAGAGGCGCAGATTAAGAGGCAGCAAATGGGGGGAAACCACCCTGACGAGGCGCAAAGGGAAGGACGGGGAAATTGCCCTTTGGTCCAGGGTGGCCAATTTCAAAAGTATCAGCAAGAAACATTATTTTTCATTAAAGATACAGAAGGGCAGAGGTCTAGATACTGCCTTTTTTACTTGTATTTGTCAGGGTGGCAGGACGGGCAATCTAACAGGGCATTTCATATCAAAGACGAAGCTAAATTATCCCTTTTATGAAGAACCCAGTTTAAAATTAAACCTGGATTTAATACACTCCGCACAAGGTCTATGTGGGCTCAGGGAGGGCAATATGTAAAGCTTTCGAGTCTTTAAGGTCCAGCGAGGACAACTGCAAAGGACACTTGGAAAAAATCAGTGTTGATCTTTTCTCGGTACCTGTTAAGACAGTGGTGGCGAACTCTTCCAATGGGTGAATCACGACCCTAGGAGGGTTTACTCAGAAGCAAGCCCCATTGCCAGCAACCGAGCTTACTCCCAGGTAAAGGATCACACTTTAATTCTTCACATGAAAATCAGTGGGGTTTAACAGTGCTTAACAGGGTTACCTACACTGCTTCCCCAAAACTAGGTCTTAAGTTTAATGCTAATAATCGAGCCCAGTGGCCCAGGCGGGCCTATATGTGTGTGGAGATTCCCCCCCCCCCCAACATGACAAACTCTATTTGTGCATGCCCACAGAGAGGGCTCTGAGTGCCACCTCTGGCACCTGTGCCATAGGTTCACCATCACTGCCCTAGGGAATGTAAAGGAAATCCAAGTACGTGGAGCAGAAAAGGGATAAGCAGGTAACCGAGAAAGCAATATGTTTGGGGAAACCTATGCTTTTTCATCCTTTGAAGCTCTCTCGACAGTGCTTTAAGGGTCATTGTGGCCATAGCGTTCCTTGTAGTTTTCACCCCTCATACCTATTTGCATTTTTGAAAATTCCAAGCTCCACGAGGCAATGATATACCAGTAAGTCCCTTCCCCTAAACGGCAGTCATTTGATGTAACACTACCAGCTTTAATACATACTCCTACAAGGAGCATGCTAAAAGCAAACACATATCAAAGCGATTCCTATTGGCTGTTGTGGGTTTTCTGGGCTGTGCAGCCATACTCTGGTAGTTTCAGCTGTTTACATCTAGCTCCTATATCCCGTTGCTTGCCTCCCATATGTCACAGTCTGGTTCGGACTAGATGACGAATGAGGAGTGCAGAGAACGAGGAGCAGGGTACAGGAGGAAATGGTAGATGAATTTACCATTTTACTTAATCAGAGCTGTGTACAGAGGTGGGATCCAGCAGGTTCTCACAGGTTCCCGAGAGTAGGTTACTAATTCTTTGTGTGTGCCGAGAGGGGGTTACTAATTGGTGACTTTGCCACGTAATTTTTGCCTTAGTTACGCCCCTCCTCTCAGCAGTAGCGCACAGAACTTGAAGCAGTCTAGCAGGAGGTGCACCAGCGTGCGTGGCAGCCTGCGCCTGCGTGCATTCGTTTCCCGCCCAGGGACCGGCATAGCGGCTGCGTCCTTGCTACAGCCCCGCCCAGGAATGCCCTGCCCCCGGAATGCCCGGCCACGCCCCCCGTCATGTCCCGCCCAGCCCCATTGGCGCTATGCCACAGTTTGAATCCCACCACCATGGGAACTTGTTACTAAAACTTTTGGACCCCACCACTGGCTGTGTATAAGAAAAATGTAGCCCGGTGCAAAATCTGAGTTTTTCACGCACCCCCTCTGCCCTGCCCCCGTATGGGCGGCAGCCCTCCCCCACCATGACCAAACAACTTTTTTTTGCACCAGGTCTTGAAGTCAGTCTATGGACCGGGGAGGAAAAGAGGTATGGGGGTGATTTCCCGCCCCCCACAAGATTATTTGACCCTATATGTCCCCCTGGCCCCTGACTTAGGTCTCTATGTGGACCAGGATATAACTATTCAACAATAGCATCATTTCTACTGCCAAGTTCAAAGACTGAACACGAGATTTTCATCTTTAATATTGCATGCTGTTTAATTAATGGGAGATTAAACGGTCTTTAAAACTGCATGCTGTTTAATTAACACTATGCTGCTCTGTTGGGGAAACGAGTTTTCTTTTTAATGATTAAAGAAAAGATCTGAACTTTAGCAGCCCAGAGTCTGCCAGGTAGATGCCGAATCTAGATCTGACCCCAAAAGAGAACAAAAGGAGATTTGCGGGGGAAGATCCGGCACTGCTTATTAGGATCGGCCTTCCTGACCTTCCGTGGGATAATGTTGCATAGTTAGAACAATGCAAAATGCTTTGCTTTACAGAGGTACTAAATTGAGGCGGGGGGTTGCATAACGTTAGAACAGCAGGGAGTGAGCAAAGAGAGACCCCCTTGGAAACTCATTTTCTGCATGGAGGGATTTACTGGAGAGGGCGTGGTTGAACATTCAGTCACATGAGCCTCAACCTGCTTTCTGTAACAGGACAGCCCACACATCAATCCCAAAATCACTGCTCATCTCCAGACTACAGAGCTCAGTTGCAAGGACATAGGTAAGGGGTTTTTTTTTCCTCAGGTTCAACCCCCCCCCCCCAATTCATGTCCGAAGCTCCGCCCACCCATTTGAGGGTTTTAAAAACATTTTTACTGTTTTTTGGTTTTTGGCCTGCAGGGGGCGCATTGTTTAGGCTAGCAGCACCAAACTTTCAGGGATTGTTTGGGGGAATCTCCTGATGATACTACCCAGGTTTGGTGAGGTTTGGTTCAGGGGATCCAAAGTTATGGACTCCCAATGGGGGTGCCCCCATCCTCCATTGTTTCCAAAGGGAGCTAATAGAAGATGGGGGCTATGCCTGGTTCCCCTGGCGAAAACAGATGCTTCAGAAAGTGGACTCTATGGCACTTGTCCCATTAAGCTCCCTGACTTCCCCAGGCTCCATTCCCAAATGTCCAGCAGCAGCAGCAGAGGCGGAGGAGGAGGAGGAGGAGGAGGAGGAGGAATAGTAGTAGTTTGGATTAATATCTTACCTGTCTCTCCTGTAAGGAGACTCGCGGCTTACAAGCCCCTTTCCCTTCCTCTCCCCACAATAGACACTTTGTGAGGTAGGTGGGGCTGAGAGAGAACTGTGATTGGCCCAAGGTCACCCAGCAGGTATGTAGGAGTGCGGAAACACATCCGGTTCACCAGATAAGCCTCTGCCACTCAGACGAAGGAGTGGGGAATCAAACCCGGTTCTCCAGATTAGAATCCACCTGCTCTTAACCACTACACCACGCTGGCTCTCATACCATTGTCATGCTGTTTGGTCTTTCCACGTCTCCAGGGCAGGCCGGGAGGTTGTGCCATCCCGACCCCCTGACTGTTCCTGCTTGTAGTTTGCGATATAATGCTTATGCTAGAGCTTTGGAATGCGTGGGTTTAATTGCAACGCCTTTCCCAGGTCAGGGGCAACTGGTCTGTTACCTGGGGGCAGCCTTGAAAGGAGGGGCACACTTGTGAATGAGCAAAGGGGGAGATGCTGCCTAGCAACAGGGCACAGAGGGAGGGGCCACCGCCACCCTTCTCGAGACAGCTCGGCGCACAATTCTAGTCTTGGCAAAGACCTTGCAGTGTGACCTGTCGGAACTCCAACCAATTAATCGACTTCAGTTCTGAGTCTGTTTATTGGGAGATCCATGGAACACAACACCTCCCCCCCCTACTCTGCCAGTGGTCGGGGTGACCTGGCGACCCGTCATAGTATCAGGTGGAAGTCCAACAGGTGGTGAACCAAAGATGGCACCATATGGCTGGTGTTATAAGAACATAAGAACGTAAGAACAAGCCAGCTGGATCAGACCAGAGTCCATCTAGTCCAGCTCTCTGCTACTCGCAGTGGCCCATCAGGTGCCTTTGGGAGCTCACATGCAGGTGGTGAAAGCAAGGGCCTTCTGCTGCTGCTGCTCCCGAGCACCTGGACTGTTAAGGCATTTGCAATCTGAGATCAAGGAGGATCAAGATTGGTAGCCACAGATCGACTTCTCCTCCATAAATCTGTCCAAGCCCTTTTTAAAGCTATCCAGGTTAGTGGCCATCACCACCTCCTGGGGCAGCATATTCCAAACACCGATCACATGTTGCGTGAAGAAGTGTTTCCTTTTATTAGTCCTAATTCTTCCCCCCAGCATTTTCAATGAATGCCCCCTGGTTCTAGTATTGTGAGATTACTGGGGAGTGTCGTGTGCTTACTGGGGAGTAGTCACAGGGGGGGTGAAGAATGCACATTGCAGGGTGTCTGAATGGGGAAATGGAGACCGCCCTGTGCAGCCGATGACCCACGGCTGCCCGCCATGAGTGTTGCATAATAATTAGGGTGATGGACTAAAATCTGGGAGAACCAGGTTTGGATCTTCCCTCTGCCCATGGAAGTGTGCGGGGGGAGTCTGTTGTTCTCAGCCTAGCCTACCTCACAGACTGGTTCAGGGCTGGAGTGAGGGGGAACTACGCCTGGGGCACGCATGCGCCCCACACCCCGCCACACCCTGGTGCATTGTGCACCCACCCTATCCCCTTGGAGCTACGCCACTGGGCTGGTTGGTTGCAAGTGTAAAAC
This sequence comes from Sphaerodactylus townsendi, assembly GCF_021028975.2. NCBI lineage: Eukaryota > Metazoa > Chordata > Lepidosauria > Squamata > Sphaerodactylidae > Sphaerodactylus > Sphaerodactylus townsendi. Next base: position 6,263,237 of record NC_059428.1, on the reverse strand, counting down.
AGGGAGCGAGAAGGAGGGTGTAAAGCCATTTTAGAAGAAGAAGAAGAAGAGTTTGGATTTATATCCCCCCTTTCTCTCCTGCAGGAGACTCAAAGGGGCTGACAATCTCCTTGCCCTTCCCCCCTCACAACAAACACCCTGTGAGGTGGGTGGGGCTGAGAGAGCTCCGAGAAGTTGTGACTAGCCCAAGGTCACCCAGCTGGCGTGTATGGGAGTGCACAGGCTAATCTGAATTCCACAGATAAGCCTCCACAGCTCAGGCGGCAGAGCTGGGAATCAAACCCGGTTCCTCCAGATTAGATACATGAGCTCTTAACCTCCTACGCCACTGCTGCTCTTTTAGGTCCCCAATGGGGAAGAAATCCAGGTAGAAATATCTGACTAAAATAAATAAATCAGGCACCACATTGTGATATGTGTGCGATACCCTCCATCACACACACACCACCACCATCCCTGTCCACCATGAAGAAGAAGATGAGGAGGATGAAGACAAAGAAGATGAAGGAGGAGTATGAATCTATACTCTGCGTTTCTCAACTATAAGGAGTCTCAAAGCAGCTTACAAACCCCCTTCCCTTCCCCTCCCCACAACCTTGTGAGACACCTTGCGAGGCAGGTGGGGCTGAGAGGGTTTGGAGAGAACTGTGAATGGCCTAAGGTCAGCCAGCAGGCTTCATGTGGAGGAGAGAGGAAACAAACCCATTTCTCCAGATGAGAGTCCACCATTGCTCTGAGCCACTACACCACACTGGCTCATGAAGACTGGTGCATTATAAACTGCATTAATGCTCTTCCCACAGATACAGCAGTTTTTACCAGTGTGGAAAGTCAAACTTGGCTGCCAGGCTCAGAATTACATATGGTTGCCATCCTCCCGGTGGGGCCAAAAGCAATCCCTGATTTCAAACGGACCTTCAGAGATCAGCTTCTCTGGAGAAATGCCTGTTTTGGAGGGTGAGTTTATATCCTGTAAGGCAGTGGTGGCGAACCTATGGCACGGGTGCCAGAGGTGGCACTCATACCCCTCTCTGTGGGCACTCGCAAACAGAGTCCCCCCCACCACCACACACATCTAGGCTGGCCTGGGCTGCTGGGCTCAATTATTAGCATTAAACCTAAGACCTAGTTTTGGGGAAGCAGTGTATGTAACCCTGTTAAGCGCACCCAAACCCCACTGGTTGCATCGCGAAGGGAACTAAAAGCTCGATCCTTTGCAAGGGAGTGGCTCGGTTGCTGTAGTAGGGCTTGCTTCTGAGAAAACCCTCCTAGGGTCGTGATTCACCCGTTGGAAGAGTTGCACAGTTGCACAAAGCAAAGCCACTGACTTCCACCAAGCTTACTCCCGAGTAATGCATGCCTCAAGAGCCAACCGTTTTCTAAACTAAAACCTCAGTATTCAAGTTAAATGGCCGTGTTGGCACTTTGCGATAAATAAGCAAGTTTGGGGTTGCAATTTGGGCACTCGGTCTCGAAAAGGTTCGCCATCACTGCTGTAAGGTCTTTCCTCTCCACAAATCCCACTGTCCTCATGGGGTCAAGAGGAAGCCGGCTGCTCTTTCTCTCTTTATTTTTAAACAACAGCTCCCCGCCCCGTGAGAGTTACTCACAAGAAAGCAAGAAACACAGATACCTCACGGAAAAAAAATAAAAAAACCAAACCACAGTCTCAGATACCCCAAAGACCTCATTAGACGTTTGAACATTACATTTGGGAAACAACTTTTAAAATAAAATCAAGACACATTTTTTTCAAGTGTCTTGAAAAAAGGACAGGGTCCATTTCAGCAATGGAAGTTTTTAATTGGGGAGGGTGTCCAAGCACTTTGGAGGAAAATTTGTGGATCGGGGGAGGAAGGAAGTGTTTCAAAGTTGCATCAGCAGACAAACATGGAAGATATCCTTTCTCACAAACGAAGGCCTTACCAGTCACACACATAAAAATACACAGAGGTTTCTGCCTTCAGCTCTATAAATCATCCCCCTCCCCCAATGCAATAAATCCATTTATCATTTGCAAAAAAAAATAGTTCTCTATTTACAGAATTTATACACCTTGTACAATTTGGGAAGCATTTGTTTATTTCCGGGGAAACACGACAAAGGAAAACCGAGTCAGCCTGGACCGGAAGGCAGACCTCGCCTTGACAAATCTGGGTTCAAATCCAGCCGCAAATTTCACCTTGGAGAGTAATAGCCCAAACCGAAGTGGATCTAGTTCCAGTCTAAGGCCACTGAAATCTGTGGCTTTAGACCAGGGGTCTTCAAACTATGGCCCTCCAGATGTTCAGAGACTACAATTCCCATGAGCCCTACCACTTGGCCGTGCTGGCAGGGGCTGATGGGAATTGTAGTCCATGAACATCTGGAGAGCCATAGTTTGAAGACCCCTGCTTTAGAAAGAAGTGACTCTACACGGGACCACAGCACAAGTCGCTGCGATTCAGACCGACTTAAAATTGCTGAATAACTGATGTGATTCAGACTGACTTTGTAATTTTTTTTGGAGGAGGGTAATTAAGAAGAACGGCATTTGCCTCCGTCCTGTGCAGTTAAAGTGCTGTATAAAATGGTGAACTGGGCAGGGATTGGAACAAAAGATTTTGGGGCACATGGATAGGGGAGTAGTAGTAGTAGTAGTAGTAGTAGTAGTAGTAGTAGTAGTAGTAGTAGTAGTAGTAATTTGGATTTATACCCCACCTTTCTCTCCTGTAAGGAGATTCAAGGTGGGCTACAAGCTCCTTTCCCTTCCTCTCCCCACAACAGACACCTTGTGGGGCTGAGAGAGTTCAGAGAGAACTGGGACTAGCCCAAAGTCACCCAGCAGGAATGTAGGAGTGTGGAAACACATCTGGTTCACCAGATAAGCCTCCGCCACTCAGGTGGAGGAGTGGGAAATCGAACCCGGTTCTCCAGATTAGAATCCACCTGCTCTTCAGCACTACGCCACGCTGGCTGAGGGTAGAGAACCACGGGCATCTCTTCTTAGCCAAGGCGGAAGTTCTCCAACCAAGCTACAGTTGCCAGCCTCAAGTTACAGCCTGGAGATCTCCGAGAATGGCAACTGACCTTCAGGTATCAGTACCCCCAAATCTCTACGAATTTCCCAACCCAGATTTGACAACCCCCTTTCTCTCCTGCAGGAGACTCAAAGGGGCTTATGATCTCCTTGCCCTTCCCCCCCTCACAACAAACACCCTGTGAGGTAGGTGAGGCTGAGAGAGCTCCGAGAAGCTGTGACTAGCCCAAGGTCACCCAGCTGGCGTGTGTGGGAGTGCACAGGCTAATCTGAATTCCCCAGATGAGCCTCCACCGCTCAGGCGGCAGAGCTGGGAATCAAACCTGGTTCCTCCAGATTAGATACACGAGCTCTTAACCTCCTACGCCACTGCTGCTCTCCAAGGTGAATACGGGCTCAGACGGCTTCTGACCATCGGGCTGGCATCCCTGCAGGGAGGATAAAATACCTCACTCCAACCTGGCCCTTAGCTTCTACCCTGTTTCCCCGAATATAAGACATCCCCTGAAAATAAGACGTAGCAGAGGTTTTGCTGAAGTGTGAAATATAAGGCATCCCCCGAAAGTAAGACGTAGCAAAGTTTTTGTTTGGAAGCATGCCCGACGAACAGAACACAGAAAAATAAGACATCCCCTGAAAATAAGACATAGCGCATCTTTGGGAGCAAAAATTAATATAAGACACTGTCTTATTTTCGGGGAAGCACGGTATATATACTAACATACATACGGTAGACTAACTATGAAAATACATGCTGATTTTTCTCAGCTTGCAGAAGCACGAGATACTTGCTTAAGATGACAAAAGACCATTAAAATCCGTCGGGCTGTGCCCAAGTCCCAAGTTAGGCTATTTTTCCATGTGCTGCAGCACTGCTAGGGCTATGCAAATTCAAAAGGTGAAGGGTAGGGTAGGGTAGGGTGGGGTAGGGTGGGGTAGGGTAGGGGGGTGGGGTGGGGTGCATCAGCTGCTCCGAGCAAGCTTTATTGCTTTTTTTTGACATCACGACATGCTGCATGGGATACTACGATTTTCAGGAGGCCTCTGAGCATCAGCACGAGAGCACAGAATTTCTTGAGCGGGGGCTGCTCCAAACCTTCACGAACAAATGCAAGTCTCTGGGCGTGCGGTCTTGGCGTAAACGGGGCATGCTGTTCCCCAGGCCCGCCTTCCGAACTGCAGAAATGTGTGGCTCCCGCTGGGCTCGAGATCGAGGAACTTGAGCCAACGTGGTGCAGTGGTTAAAGAGCAGGTGCGCTCTAATCTGGAGAACCGGGTTTGATTCCCCCGCTCTGCCGCTTGAGCTGTGGAGGTTTATCTGGGGAACCAGATTCGCTTGTGCACTCCGACACAGGCCAGCTGGGTGCCCTTGGGCTAGTCACAGTTCTTCGGCGCTCTCTCGGCCCCACCCACCTCACAGGGTGTTGTTATGGGGGGAGGGAAAGGAGATTGTCAGCCCCTTTGAGTCTTCGTACAGGAGAGAAAAGGGGAGTTATAGATCCAAAGTCTTCCTCTTCTTCGTCATCGCCCAGGCAGCTCTCTGACCCAGAACAGGCAACCGAGTAAGAAAGCGCACGAGAGAATCAACAGCATTGCTTTCCGGCTTCAAACACGTATCGTTCAAGCAGCAGAGCCAAAAACAGGAAAAAGGATGCGACGCGGGGGAAACCGAGGATCCGGGCAGGTTGAAATTCAGACTCTGAAGACCACGGAGCACTTGAGGTGCGCCGGTTCGAGGCCGTCGTCGTAGGCCAAGAGGAAATACATCACCTTCCGGATCTTGGCCAGCTCCACCAGCCTCTCCCCAAACTCCAGGATGTCGGCCTCGTTGCACTCCACCTCCCGGGAGTCCGGCCTCTTCCAGAAGACCCCCACGGGCTCCAGCAGCTGCCGGCGCATCAGAGGGGTCAGGTCGGGCGTCCAGTGCTGCGAGGTGCCGACGACGTCCACCTTGCCCGGTTTCTCCAGCGCGACGTCCCAGCGCACGAAGCGCAGGTTGTGCTGTTGGGAGAAGTCCACCCGGTAGATGTACTCGTTGGGCCGCAAGAGCTTCTCGCCGTCCTGGGGCTTCTCGTTTCTCTGCCGGAGGCTCTGCGCCCGGAGCCTCATACAGTCGGTCAGCGGGACGTCTGGCACCAAGGGCAGCTCCAGCTCGGACGCCATGGCTGCTTTCCTGCCCGGCTCCTTCTCCTCCGCAAACTTATTCTGCACTGCTTGGCCGTTGTGGGGAGGGAAAAAACGTATTTTTTTTTGGTTGCAAAACCTCTTTCGTCTCCTCCCTCGACCCAGCGGGTGCTAAGCAACCGGGGCCAGTGACGCGGAGTGCCCTAGAGGGATCTCCTCTGGGGGCTCTCATCTCATCCGCAGATGAGGAACAGATCCTGGCACACAGAGCAACAAATCTATAGGGACGCGCTCTCTGATGTCAGCCTCCCCGGCAACCCGCCTGACGACGCTTCCAGAGCGAGCCGGGGCGGCCTGCTTGTTTAGACTTCGACAGAGAGCTCCCCGGTGCAAAGAGACCGCTTCCGGAAGGCTTCTGTTGTGAAGCCGGCTGGGGGCAGAAAATCGAGGAAGGCAGATTTCCTCTCTGCCTGCAGGACCGAAGAAGAAGAAGAAGAAGAAGAAGAAGAAGAAGAAGAAGAAGAAGAAGAAGAAGAAGAAGAAGAAGAAGAAGAAGAAGAAGAAGAAGAAGAAGAAGAAGAAGAAGAAGAAGAAGAAGAGAAGAGAAGAAGAAGGGAGGAGGAGGGAGGAGGGAGGGAGGAGGAGGGAGGAGGAGGAGGGAGGAGGGTATCTGCACTGTATGCAGCTAGGATTGTGTCGAAACATTTACATCCCATCTCCTAATGCAGTGGTCCTCAACCTGTGGGTCGGGACGCCTTTGGGGGGTCGAACGACCCTTTCACAGGGGTTGCCTAAGACTCTCTGCATCAGTGTTCTCCATCTGTAAAATGGATAAATGTTAGGGTTGGGGAGCACTACAACATGAGGAACTGAATTAAAGGGTCGCGACGTTAGGAACATTGAGAACCACTGTCCTAATGCATCTCTCTCAGAGCAACTTCCAACAGTAATTAAAATAACAATATTGATGAACAAAGAAGAGGAGGAGAAGGAGTTTGGATTTATATCCCCCCTTTCTCTCCTGCAGGAGACTCAAAGGGGCTGACAATCTCCTTGCCCTTCCCCCCTCACAACAAACACCCTTTGAGGTAGGTGGGGCTGAGAGAGCTCCGAAGAACTGCGACTAGCCCAAGGTCACCCAGCTGGCTTGTGTTGGAGTGCACAAGCTAATCTGGTTCACCAGAGAAGCCTCTGCAGTTTAAGTGGCAGAGCAGGGGAATCAAACCTGGTTCTCCAGATTAGAGGGCACCTGCTCCTAACCACTACACCACACTGGCTCTCTTGATTTCTAATGGCTTAACCTTAGGAGTGGGGTTGGTGGAAGATGCTCCCTGGAAAATAGCAGAGGGGTACAGACAGCAGAGAGAGCCAGCGTGTTGTAGTGTTTAAGAGAGGTGGGCTCTAATCCTGAGATCCGGACTTGATTTTCCACTCCACTGTGAGGTGGAGAGATCTGAGAGAGATCTGAAAAGCTGTGACTAGGCCAATTGGCCATGCTGGCAGGGGTTGATGGGAATTGTAGTCCATAACATCTGGAGTGCCAAAGGTTCGCCACCACGGCCATAACGCTTCTCTCGTTACAATAAAAAAGTTATAAGGATCTGCCTCCCTTCCCCTTCCTTCCCGGGTTCGGAAAATTTGGAACTGCAAAAACAAAAGCCCGGCTGCCCGCCGAGGGAAATACGCCAAGATCTAAAATAATGAGGCTCCCGTGGGCCTCCTTCTGCTTGAATGACATCTCACAGGACACAGTAAGAAGTGCCCGAGGGAAGCAATTTGCAGCGCAACACTAAATGCTTCCCAGGCAGGAAGTCAAACTGTTGTGGGATTCCGTGGACAGGTAGGGATGACACAGCAAGGGGAGAAAACTTGGTTCCTCAGGGCAGGAACACCTTGCTCTGGGCTTGCTAACGGAAGACCCTGGCTTCCTCTAAGGAGTCAATCCATCTCATGTTGGATCTTCCTCTTTTCGTGCCGCCTTCCTCTTTTCCTAGCATTATTGTCTTTTATAGTGAGTCTTTATCTTCTTGTGATACAACGGCCTCAGTTTAGTCTTTTTAACTTCCAAGTTTCATGTGGTGTAGAACCAACTTACCGTATATACTCGAGTATAAGCCGACTTTTTCAGCACATTTTTTATGTTGAAAAAGCCCCCCCTCGGCTTATCCTCGAGTGTATACGGTATTTGCCTTTTTTGGTGGTCCGTTATTGAGACTCTCCTCCAACGTCGTATTTCAAAGGAATTCTGGCCTACGAGATAACATTTTAGATGGGGGCAACCTATCTGTGCATTTGGAGGTGAAGAGACCAGGTAGCTGGTCCCCAAATTATGCCTGCTCCCCACAAAAGTACACACAGCCTTTCCACAAACCACAATCCGAGAAGCAAGAAAGGCATGCTGTTTACCCAGAGAGGAAGTAAATTACCTCCTGTTTACAACATTAAATAATGGTCTGAACCCTGTCTTTGAATTTCAGGCTCTCATTTGCAAAACAAACAAGCCACAATTTGATTAAGGAGATAAAAGATGCTCATATCTGTGTCAAATATCGCCTGCAAAATATGGGGGGGGGGGGCTGAAATGGCTTTTGCATCGAGCCTTTTTGGCTAAAGAGTCAAGGCACTGCTATATACACCCGGAACTTATTTGATTTTAAACCGGTTTTATTTAAAGTTTAAAACCATTAAGCAATTAGACAGCAATCAAAAGGCTGCCAAATGTGGCCACGCTGTAGTGCAGTCACGTGCCGTGCCCCAAGCATTTCTTGCGACGTGTCTGGCATTATTCTGCCCATGATAAACAAGCTATTTGAGCTACGGCTGAGGAGCGTGGGCAGGTGCAATGTCGGTGGCCTTCCACAAGAGGGCAGTGCCAGCCAGCACCTGTCTTCTAATTGAGATGAGATTGTTATATCAAGAAAGGTTCCCATACCTTTCATTGCAAACTTGGAATACGCAACCCACTTTTAAAGGGCCACAGACATACTGCTTCTTTTTCTCCTGATGTCTCAGAGAAGGCACTGATCATCCACTGCAAACAGCGAATAAAACTCTTGTACTTCCATAGAATCATAGAGTTGGAAGAGACCACAAGGACCATCCAGCCCAGGGGTCTGCAACCTGCGGCTCTCCAGATGTTTCATGGACTACAATTCCCATCAGCCCCTACCAGCACGGCCAATTGGCCGGGGCTGATGAGAGCCTGAATCCTTGAACATCTGGAGAAACACAGAGTTGAACAGTGCTTTAACCCCTGCCATGTAGGAACACACAATCCAAGCACTCTCAACATATTATCATCCAGCCTCTGTTTAAAAACCTTCCAAGGAGACTCTACCACTCCCCAGGGAAGTGAATTCCACCGTCGAACAGCCCTGACAGTCAGAAAGTTCTTCCTGATGTTTAAGTGGAATCTCTTTTCTTGCACCTTGAATCCATTATTCCGTGTCCTAGTCAGAAAACAAGCTTACTCTTCGACATGGCATCCCTCCAAATATTTGAACGTGGCTATCATGTTCCCCCATAACCTTCGCTTCTCCAGACTAAACATCCCCAGCTCCCTAACTGTCTCTTCGTAGGGAATCGATTCCAGACCTTTTACCGTTTTGGTTGCCCTCCTTTGGACCCGTTCCAGCTTGTCAATATCCTTCTTGAATTGCGGCGCCCAGAACTTAACACAGTGATCTAGGTGAGGTCTGACCAGTGCAGAGTAGAGTGTTACAATTACTTCCTTCAATCTAGACACTAGACTCTTATTGATGCATTCCAGAATTGCATCGGCTTTTTTGGCTGCCGCATCACACTGCTGACTCATGTTCAGTTTGTGGTCCACTAAGACTCCCAGATCCCTTTCGCATGTAGTGTTGTCAAGCCGGGTGTCACCCATAGTATTGCAAAAGAGTGAAGTTCCACTCCACCAAATACTCCCTGGCAACTGGTGGGGGGGCGGGAGGGGGGAGACTTACCGGCAGCTGTGAAGGTCTAGCTCGGCATCCTAGCAACATTGCTGGAATTGACAACCTCAATTCCAGCATGTGCTGGAAGAGGCATTATTGCATTGCCAAGGGCTGTCTTGTATTTGGGCAAAAGCTCTATGTCAGTGATGGCGAATCTTTTGGAGACCAAGTGCCCAAACTGCAACCCCAAACCCACTTATTTATCGCAAAGTGCCAACATGGCAATTTAACCTGAATACTGAGGTTTTAGTTTAGAAAAAATGGTTGGCTATGAGGCATGTGTTACTCGGGAGTAAGCTTGGTGGTAGAAGGTGGCTTTGCTTTGAAGCAACCATGCAACTCTTCGAACGGGTGAATCGCGACCCTGGGAGGGTTTACTCAGAAGCAAGCCACATTGCCATCAACCGAGCTTACTCCCTGGTAAAGGATCATGCTTTAATTCTTCCCATGAAAATCAGTGGGGTTTAACAACTCTTAACAGGGTTACCTATACTGCTTCCCCAAAACTAGGTCTTAGGTTTAATGCTAAGAATCAAGCCCAGCAGCCCAGGCCAGCCTAGATATGTGTGTGGGGTGGGTGGGGGTGGGGGGTGATTTCCCCCCACATGATGAACTCTGTTTGTGAGTGCCCAAAGAGAGGGCTCTGAGTGCCACCTCTGGCACCCGTGCCATAGGTTCGCCATCACTGCTCTACGTCAATACCAGTTTTACCCAAATAAAAGAGACTTCCTGCAGCACCACAACATGATGTCGTCACTTCCAGCACACACTGGAGGTGACACTGCTGAGGCTCTAGGTGAGGCCTCCCCCACTGCTGATAAAGTTCCCCCGCCCCACAATGGCGACAGCCAGGATTTTGAATGGAATTTGACAACTGATCGGTAACCTAGACTGGCTGCAAAATGCGGGGTTGCCGTCCTCCAGGTAAGGGCAGAGATTTCCAAGAATTACAGATGAGAGAGATTAGCTTCTCTTGAGAAAATGGCTGCTTGGGAGGAGGGACTCTACAGCATTTGTACCCCATTGAGATCCCTCCCCAGCCCTAGAAGAATTGTTTATAGTTCCCACATAGTTCCCAGGAACTAGGATGCATTGTACCTGAACGAACTGTAGCTTCCGAGTTGTCTTGAGGAGGAGGAGGAGGAGGAGGAGAGGAGGAGGAGGAGGGGGAGAAGAAGAAGAGGAGGAGGAGGAGGAGGAGGAGGAGGGAGGGAGGGGAGAAGAGGGAGGGAGGAAGGGAGGGAGGGAGGGAGGGAGAGAAGAGAGGAGGGAGGAAAAGGAGGGAGGGGGAGAGAAGAAGAGAAGAGGAGGAGGAGGAAGAAGAAGAGGGAGGAGGAGAGGAGGAGGAAGAGGAGGGGGAGAAGAAGAAGAGGAGGAGGAGGAGAGGAGGAAGAGGAGGGGGAGAAGAAGAAGAGGAGGAGGAGAGGAGGAGGAGGAAAAGGAGGAGGAGGAGGAAAGGAGGAGGGGGAGAAGAAGAAGAGGAGGAGGAGGAGAAGAAGAAGAGGAGGAGGAGGAGGAGAGGAGGAAGAGGAGGGGGAGAAGAAGAAGAGGAGGAGGAGGAGAGGAGGAAGAGGAGGGGGAGAAGAAGAAGAGGAGGAGGAGAGGAGGAGGAGGAAAAGGAGGAGGAGGAGGAAAAGGAGGGGGAGGAGGAGGAGAAGGAGAAGGAGAAGAAGAAGAAGAGGAGGAGGAGGAGGAGGAGGAAGAGGAGGAGGAGGAGGAGGAGGGGGAGTAGTAGTAGTAGTTTGGATTTATATCCCCTCTTTCTCTCCTGTAAGGAGACTCCTTTCCCTCCCCCGCTCACAACAAACACCCTGTGAGGTAGGTGGGGCTGAGAGAGCTCCAAAGAACTGTGACTAGCCCAAGGTCACCCAGCTGGCGTATGTTGGAGTGCGAATCTAGTTCGCCAGAGAAGCCTCCACAGCTTAAGTGGCAGAGCAGGGGAATCAAACCTGGTTCTCCAGATTAGAGTGCACCTGCTCGTAACCACTACACCACACTGGCTCTCTTGATTTCTAACGGCTTAACCTTAGGAGGGGTGTTGGTGGAAGATGCTCCCTGGAAAATAGCAGAGGGGTACAGACAGCAGAGAGAGCCAGCGTGTTGTAGTGTTTAAGAGCGGTGGGCTCTAATCCTGAGATCCGGGCTTGATTCTCCACTCCACTGTGAGGTGGGTGGGACTGAGAGAGCTCTGAAAAGCTGTGACTGGCCCAAGGTCACCCAGCTGGCATGTGTTGGAGTGCACAAGCTAATCTAGTTCCCCAGATAAGGCTCCACAGCTCAAGCGGCAGAGTGGGGAATCAAACCCGGTTCCTCCAGATCAGAATGCACACGCTCTTAACCACTACGCCACTGCTGCTCCTTTTCTACAATCAGTACCTTCAGCTCTCCTGCCCCTTAGTGGGTGCTGCTTGAGTACCCGCCCCACTCCCAATTCACTGTGCAAACACAACACAGCAAGCTACACATGCTCAATAGAACAATACCGGTTCCGGTCTCTAGGGGAGGCAGATGGAAGTCGGCCACCGCTGCCACCACGTGAAGCCACCCCCTTATCTCATTCCGTGGCTGTCCCTGTCCGTTTTTTAAAGATAAAGAACGGTTATGGCGGCGCAGCTGGTGGAAACACACCTAAGATCTGAGCGTGACCCCCCACTTGTCAGCCTCAGCCCACCGGCTGCAGACGACTTGATAACGAAACCGAGGCTCTGCAGACAGGCGCTTTCCTCTTTTCTGCAGGCTAATAACTCACACAAGGTGCCTTGGGGAACATTTCTGCTTGAATATGCATTAGCTGATGCTTATCTCCAGAAGTAGAAAACGGCGCAGGGTCTGAGCAGCATGTCAGAATGATGTGGGCATGTCCCCCCCACCACCACCACCCTCCAGTCACTCTCAGCATGGAGAAAGAGGGTTGCAAACTGTCGAACAAAACCAGGAGCTGATGTAATTGAACTTATGGGTTTAGATCAGGAGTGTCAAACATGCGGCCTGGGGGCTGCATTTGGCCCCTTGAGAGGGCTGGATGGGGAGCGAGGGGGGGTTGGCTCAGCTGGCTTGTGGGCCTGATAAACCCTCTCAAGACAGCCCCCCCACTGAAGGCTCACCAGTTCAGGGACACCTCCCCCCCCCATGCAATTCTCAGGTCAGCTGAGGCACCCCCCCTCCCCTGGGACCGGTCTGACCAAGTCACGTTTATGACATATCCAACCCTCATAAGATGGACACCACCGACTTAGATGTTGAAGGGAAACAGCAAAGCAAAAGAAACCATGAAGTAGATAGAACCAGAGAAAGCTCTCTGTGGAGTACAGCTCTCAAACTTCTGGACTAACCCTTCAGTTAGAGTTGCTAGGTTCTTTCTGGGTTTTAGGACACAAGAACATAAGAACGAGCCTGCTGGATCAGACCAGAGTCCATCTAGTCCAGCACTCTGCTACTCTCAGTGGCCCACCAGGTGCCTTTGGGAGCTCACGTGCAGGAGGTGAAAGCAATGGCCTTCTGCTGCTGTTGCTGCTCCCGACCACCTGGTCTGCTAAGGCATTTGCAATCTGAGATCAAGGAGGATCAAGATTGGTAGCCATAGATTGACTTCTCCTCCATAAATCTGTCCAAGCCCCTTTTAAAGCTATCCAGGTTAGTGGCCATCACCACCTCCTGTGGCAGCATATTCCAAACACCAATCACACGTTGCGTGAAGAAGTGTTTCCTTTTATTAGTCCTAATTCTTCCCCCCAGCATTTTCAATGGATGCCCCCTGGTTCTAGTATGGTGAGAAAGAGAGAAAAATTTCTCTCTGTCGACATTTTCTACCCCATGCATAATTTTGTAGACTTCAATCATATCCCCCCTCAGACGTCTCCTCTCCAAACTAAAGAGTCCCAAACGCTGCAGCCTCTCCTCATAAGGAGGGGATGAGGGGGATACAGTTGCCAGATCCAGGTTGGGGAACACCTGGAGATTTGGGGATGGAATCTGGGGAGGTCAGGGGCCTTATTGGGGTACAGTACCATACAGTCCCCTCTCCAAAGCATCCAATTTTATCCAGGGGAACCGATTTCTGTAATCTAGAGATGAGCTGTAGTTCCGGGGGATCGGCAGCTCTCACCCAGAGACTGGCATCTCTGGCCCCAGTCCATGGGTTGGGACCTGGGCCCCACACAAAGGTCTGTGAGCCCCCCTATCTGTGCATTTGTGGTCAGCCTACAGTGAGCCTACATTTCCTTTGGGTCAGATTTTCACTGCGCACATATTTCCCCCCTCCCAAACTGACCACGCTGTAGATCAGATAATCCCCACCGTTTCTGAAAGTGGGTGAAGAGTGATTTTTTCCCCCCTGCCTGCAGAGGTGGGATCCAGCAGGTTCTCACAGGTTCCCCAGAGTAGGTTACTAATTATTTGTGTGTGCCGAGAGGGGGTTACGAATGGGTGATTTTGCCACGTGATTTTTGCCTGAGTTACGCCCCTCCTCTCAGCAGTGGCGCGCAGAACTTGAAGCAGTCTAGCAGGAGGTGCACCGGCGTGCGTGGCAGCCTGCGCCTGCGTGCGTTCGTTTCCCGCCCAAGGACCGGTGCAGCGGCTGCGTCCTTGCCACCGCCTCGCCCAGGAATGCCCCGCCCCCGGAGTGCCCAGCCACGCCCCCGTCATGCCCCGCCCTGCCCCATTGGCGCTACGCCACAGTTTGAATCCCACCATCATGGGAACCTGTTACTAAAATGTTTGGATCCCACCACTGCCTGCCTGTGTAGAGAAAGCTAAGCAGACCAGGGTTTTCCACTCTTCCCTCTCTTCCCCTGGCCATGCAGGAATAGTTAAGCCCACTCCTTGGCCAGCATTTCTGGGGAAGAGATGGGGCTTAAAAAAAATTGGACACTTTGGATTGATATCACAGGATTGATAAATGGTTAAGATAACTACCCTATCCCAAAAAGGGTGGCAAACAACCTGCCAGCCCAGAAGCAGGGGGCAGGCAAAATGGCAGCTAGGTTCAGAGGAAACAGGGGGAATTCCTCATGTGTAAACTAAGAATTGCGGGGAGCCCTCACAGTGCAGCCAACAGCCTCGGGGTGAGTACTGCATGCATAAAGGGCCTATATTTTAGGTTAACGTTTCCAGTCGGGATGCCTGAACCTTTCTAGGCCTCAAAAAAAATATCCAGATTGACCTCTGACAGACTCACTCCAGCCTTGAGCTCGCTCCAACTTGATGAATTATGAACGCCTTTTTGAGAAGCAGACATCTGTGTTATGTGCAGGGTCAGGATGCTCTTTGGCGAGAGCTGACCTTGCGGACAGAGATTGTTCGGAAGCCAAAACAACTCTTCCTCTCGCTCGGAAAAAAAGAGGCTGTCTTTCGGAGAGAGACAGAGAGCCTGAAACGATGCCACAGAGACCGGCCCGGCGGAACCACACTTGCTCTTTACCCAGCCGTTTTCATTTTGTCTAGTTTTTGAATAAAAATATTTTAAAGGACGTGTCGCTTCAACACCTTTTTTATTTTTCTGTGAGGAGAATAATCCAATTGAAGGATTCTTAGTTTTAGACGGAGTAAGACTGCCTAGTGCAGGGATCCTCAACGCTGAGCTCATGGGAACAATAGGACTTGCTGACACCTTTTCTGGTGGCCTCCAAGTACCTTTAGGAGGTAGATGGAGCCAGGTAGGGCTTTTGCCCAGCAAGGCTGTGCAGATTTTTAAACATGTTGCTTTGGCAGGAGTTGCCACCATAGCTAAGGTGACCAGATGGTCACCTTTGTGAACCAAAACAGGGGTAGGCGGCCGCGCGCGCGCGCAGCCGCAGGAGCACACGGCCTTCTGTGACAGGGCGGGAAACAGCAGCACCCCAGAAGGCCGTGCTCCTGCGGCCGACTGCGCAGGAGGCTGCCGCACTGCCTTGCGCCCCAGAAGGCAGTGTGGCAGCCTCCCAAAAATCGGGACAATGGAAATAACCCGCGGGATGCGGGACAAATTGTGTGAAGGTGGGACTGTCCCGCCAAAAGCGGGACGTCTGATCAGCCTAACCATAGCACAAGGATCTACACTGTGTCACCGAAGTTAAGCTGTGGCAGCCATTTTGTGGAGGCTCCGCTACGGTTGCCAGCTCTGGGTTGGGGAATACCTAGAGATTTTTGGGGTGAAGCCTGAGGGCGGGGTTTGGTGAGGGGCAGAGCTTCAGTGGGATAATGCCATAGAGTCCACCTTCCAAAACTACCATTTTCTCCAGGTGAGCTGATCTCTGTCACCTGAAGATCAGTTGTAATGATGGGAGGTCTTCCCCCACCACCTGGACATTTTTCTGCATTGGAGTCCTATTTAGTCAAATATTGTATTTATAATTGTATGTTTATTATTAAGCACATGAGTAGAGGTTGCACTTAAACATACGCGTCGGAAACAAGAAAATATAGACATATGGTCATGCTAAATTGAGTTTATTGACTTTTGTTGAAAGAATTTGTGAACCACAGGCTGCCATTCAACTGGTTAAGCCAGTAGGTGCAGATTTTTGGTGATTAACACCTGGAAGTTGCCAACCCTGGGCTCCGTCTCCTGCAGCCGCTGTTTTTTCGCAGCTGTTTTCTCGCGGCACCCACCACGTCGAGTCAGAATTCCAAATGTGTCTGCTGGCGCGAAAAAGGTTTCGGACCCTAAGCTAGATCTTGTAAGCTGGCCATTTGCAGTGCCTAAGTTGAGAATTGTCCAGATTTCCCCAAAAGGAACAACTGACACACCATATCAGATTTTTTTTAAAAAATCATTGCCCAATTTTTTTTATTTTTGGGGGAACATTTTGCAAATGGCCAAATTGCCAGCAAACTGTTTCTCTTCCACAGATGCCCCTATTAACAGCCTAACCGGACATCCCTGTGGGCCCTCAAGTCTCCTACAGACAGCATAACCCCCTCTCATCACTAAATTAAAAAAAGAAATCCTTCTGAAGGGGTTATTAGCACTTCAGAAGCTACAGCAAGATTGCTTAGCACAAAGTAAATGAACGCAGAGGACATCAACAATGGGAAACTAACAGTAGGGAGAGACGAGATGTAAAAAGTAAAGGTCCTTCAATGAGAGCAGACACAACAAAAGATTTTGTTATTTTTGTCTGAGCAACGTTGAATGCCACACTGTTCCAACCGGCTGGTGCAAACCTTGAGGCAAAAGAGCTCACGAAGTGTGGAGATGTGGTTAGTGGCACATTTCCTGCTATGGCTGGCAACCCTCTATTCTTGCTGATGCTCCTTCAGGTGATGGGAAGGGGAAAAACCCACACATGGTGTGATGTCACTTCCAGGGGAAACAGGAAGCGATGTCGCATCACTCTAGAAATCGCTGAGAAATGCCGTGGAGTTTCCAGCAATAATTAGGGCAATATGATGTCACTTCCGGTTTTCCCCAGAAGTGACATCATGATTTGTGGGTTTTAACCCCTCCGATTCCCTGAAGGAGCATCAGCAAGAAAGGAGGGTTGCCAGTCATAGCAGGAGACCTGCCACTAACTTAGGCTGACCAGATGTCCCGCTTTTGGCGGGACAGTCCGCCTTTAAACAATTTGTCCCGCGTCCCACGGGTTTTGTCAAGTGTCCCAATTTTTGGAAGGCTGCCGCACTGCCTTCTGGGGCGCAAGGCAGTGCGGCAGCCTCCCGCGTTTTGCCCGACGCTGGGAGGTCTACGCACCGCGGCCTTCTGAAATCCGTTTCCGATCCTGTGACAAGGCGGAAGCGGGAGCGCCAAACGATCTTGCGGTATGGCCCTGTAGCTACATCACAGACAGTGGAGCACCCCGTCCCGGTTCACAAAGGTGACCATCTGGTCACCTTACACTAACTATATCTCAACACCTTGTGAGGTCCAGACGCCATGTGGATCGAGAAGCAACATTTTTAACCCGAGGGCTGTCCTTACCTTCTGCCACAAGGACTCCCGAGATGCCAGTGAAGAGCAGGCGGCTACAAACCAGCAATTCCCCACCTGGCCCTGGTGCAAGTCATGGGAGCTGATTCCATCCACGAACAGATGGGGATCGTCACAGATGTCCTGCGAGGAAAGAACAAGAGATTAGCAGAGGCAGGCAACGTTACTGCGTTGGAACCAGAAAGAGTTTGGAAACCAAAATGGGACTTTTAAGTGAAGCAATACATCATATTAACAACCCGATTAGACTAAAGACTTCTTACCTTGTCATAATACCCTTTTTAATGTTCATAAAAATCATGTTTGCATTATCAATTTTTTATCCAAATATAATTAATGAGAATGTAGCAAAAATTAATGAGATCGCTTAAACGATTAATGACTAAGGCTGTTTCTATTCCGTACACAAGTTAATATTAGTTCACCCTTATTACCGACCATGAGGTTTACAAGATTACAAACGTAGATCCACTCAATACTTAATTCTGATATAACCATTTCTTAAATTGTACTATTATTGGTTGTTGTGGGTTTTCCGGGCTGTGTGGCCGTGGGCTGGTAGATCTACCACACAGCCCGGAAAACCTACAACAACCAGTTGAATCCGGCCGTGAAAGCCTTCGACAATACATTGTACTATTATTGTTGTTACGTTTGCTTACGTACACATATTTTTATTCTTTTAATTTTTTTCTTCTGTTTCCAAAATCTCTTGTTGATAATCTTTTTTTAAAGAAACAAAAATGGGACAAAGCAGAAATACTCTAACCAGTAGTCTCATTAGCATTACCCAATTTGATTGGGAAGTGAAAAAGGATTACCAAAAGAAAATATAATGAAAAAATATCAGTCCCCCCCTCCCAAATGGTTTCCAGATGAAATCAAGCCTAGAAATCAAGCCTAAAATCACTAAACTGTGGCTGTAATACTGTGGTCACACAATGAGAAGACAAGACTCGCTGGAAATGACAATAATGCTAAGAAAAGTTGAAGGCAGATAGAAAAGAAGACCAAACATGAGATGGATTGACTCAGCAAAGGAAACCACAGCCTTCAGTTTTGCAAGAACTGACTAAGCAAGACTATTGGGATGTTGATTCACAGGGTCACTATAAGTTGGAAGCCACCTGACGGCACTTAATACACACACATTTGTTCCTTATTCCTCCAGGATTAATGAAACCTGATTCCTTTGCTGCAGAACTGTTAATTCTGCTACCGTGCTCATTCTGAAAAAATTATGCAGGCGAAACAGTTCAGATCAGAGGCAGAGCTACAAGGGGACCAGGGGGTGCTACACGAGCTGGCCAGCTACTGGGGGCAACAAACATTTCAGGGTTTTTTAGTATTTTAGAGTTTTTTCAGTTTTTTTGGCTCTGCAGGGGGCGTGAAGTTTCTATAGGCTCGCTGCACCAAAATTCTCAAGGAGTCTTTCAGGAGGCGGCTCCTGATGATACCACCCAAGTTATATGTGGAGGATTTGGTTCAGGGGTCCAAAGTGCATGGATCTCCCCAAAGGGTGTGCCCCCATTGTTTCCAATGAGAGCTAATAGGAGATGGGGACTACATCTTTGAGATTCCATAACTTTGGACCCCCTGAACCAAAGTTCACCAAACCTGGCTGATCTCATCAGGATAGTCTCCTAAAAGACACCCGTTCAGAAATCTTTGACGCTGCTGCTAGATCTACAAAATGCACTCTGGTACCTGCAAGGCGAAAACTTAGAAAAACACTTAAAAAATACAAAAAAAACACAAGCGAACATGGGGGGGGGGGGCATGGAAACTCAGGATTTTGCACGAAGGGCTCCATTTTCCCTAGCTCGCCTCTGGCCCAGATTGCTGCAAAATTTAAAAGTCCCCCACTACGGTTTTCATTTAAAAAAAACAACTCAGAACAAACCACAGGATAAGCTCACTCCCTTAGCTGCAGAAAGCAAATTATGGATGGCTCTGCAGAATTCAAAGAGGTATCCCTGACCCCAAGCATTTGCCAGAAGAGCAATCCTGCTACATTCAATTAGCTTGCTGGAAATACTCAATGATCTTCTTGCCGTGACTTCAGGGCAGGTTGGCGCCAGGGATCCAAAGCAGATTCACTTAATTCTGACTCCTGGGCTTAGCAACCCTGGAAGGTATCTGGCGAAAAGACTTACCGCGAAGAATTAGCAAAGAAACCGCATTTGGGCCTCACTGTAAAATGCACCGCCCTCATTCTCGGCATAACTTCAGGAAATTCCCAAAGTGCGGTTTTTAATCATGCTGTGCAATCAAAACTCACTTCCGAAATAATGCTCAGGAATCAAACGTATTCAAATAAGCAACTAAATTGTGATATGAATGGGGTGTTGTGGGGTTTCCGGGCTGTATGGCCGTGTTCTAGTAGCATTTTCTCCTGACGTTTCACCTGCATCTGTGGCTGGCATCTTCAGAGGACCTGATGTTATGATGTGATGGGATATGAATGTTCCCCTGGGAGTTCTCAGCTCTGCAGGATTTGGGCACAATCAGATCGGCCAGTGAAGTGGAGTGGTTAAGAGGGACAGACTCTAATCTGGAGAACTGGGTTCGATTCCCCCCTTCTCCATATGAGCCAGCTTGTTTCTCCACTCCCACCACGTGAAGTGGTGAGCCAGCTTGTTTCTCCACTCCCACCACGTGAAGTGGTAAGCCAGCTTGTTTCTCCACTCCCACCACATGAAGTGGTGAGCCAGCTTGTTTCTCCACTCCTCCACATGAAGCTTGCTGGGTGACCCTGGGCCAGTCACAGTTCTCTCAGAACTCTCTCAGCTCACCTCCGTTGCAAGGCGTCTGTTGTGGGGAGGGGAAGATGGTTGGAAGCTGCTTTGAAACTCCTTAGAGGCAGAAAAAAGCGGGGTATAAAACCAACTCCAGCCTCCAGGTAGCAACTGCAATCATGCAGAGATGCAACAGTCACCCTCCTCAGAACTCAGGCAGTTCTGCAGCGCATCTGCCATCAGCCATGATCAAAGCATTCAATCCTACCCAGTTTAGAGGATGCAGTGGAATTGCAGAGACCACAGACAAGGCCAGAACAAGGGAATGAGCCCAGAGACTGCAGTGGGGTAGGAACTGCAGCCACCTGAGCTCAAGTAAGCTTTTAAATCCTGGGTGTGTCAAACTTCATGGACCCTCCAGATGTTATGGACTACAGATCCTATCATCCCCTGCCAGCATGATGTGGCAGGGGATGATGGGAACTGTAGTCCATAACATCTGGAGGGCCGCGAGTTTGACACCTATGTTTTAAATCATTTAGCAATGGCTTTCTTACAACATTTCTCAACAATGCTGTCACGAAATATCCCTACGGAAGAATCAAGACAAGTTGATGGGAGGAGAGAGGAGAAGACTCACACATTTACACAATATCAGCTGGAGTTCTCTTCTTTATCACAGGCCTGACAGATGTAGTTCTAGTATGCAGGGGAGGGTGCCTGTCACATCTCTGTATGTATCTGTATGTAGTGACCAGCTTCGCACACAGAGGGGATGAAAAAAATCAACCCACAAGCAAAAAGGTGATGAATTCTGGTAAGCTGCCAGCATTTAGGAAAGGGTGCCTGTCGCACCTCTGCATAAATTAAAATCTCCAAGAACACACCTTATGACATTGACGAGCTTCACGCACAGAGGTGGTACAAAAAAAAAAATCAGCCCACAAGCAAAGAGCTGATGGATCCTGTTAAACTGCCAGCATTTAGGTGAGGGTGCCTGTCGCATCTCTGCATGAAGAATTAGAGGTCCGACAGGAGCTGACATTATACACTTTTCAGCGCCTGGTTAAGACGGTCATTTTCCTCCAGGTTTTTTTGGAACTCGTCTCCACCTGGACCTGGGGGCAGGTTAGGGAGGGCTTTGGGGTACTGGTTAATTGCTTTTAGGGGTTTTTTAAAGGAAATTTTATCAGTTATGATGATTTTTATTGTAATGTTCTATGCGTTTTTAGATTGTGTCTCACCCCGGGATGTATTTGAAGGAGGGGACAGAAACCTACTAACTAATCTGGAGGAACTGGGTTTGATTCCCCGCTCTGCTGCCTGAGCTGTGGAGGCTTATCTGGGGAATTCAGATTAGCCTGTACACTCCCACACACGCCAGCTGGGTGACCTTGGGCTAGTCACAGCTTCTCGGAGCTCTCTCAGCCCCACCTACCTCAAAGGGTGTTTGTTGTGAGGGGGGAAGGGCAAGGAGATTGTAAGCCCCTTTGAGTCTCCTGCAGGAGAGAAAGGGGGGATATAAATCCAAATTCCTCCTCTCCTCTCCTCTCCTCTCCTCCTCCTCTCCTCCTCCTCCTCCTCCTCCTCCTCCTCCTCCTTCTTCTTCTTCTAACTAACTAACTAAATCCCACTACTGAGAACCAATTGAGAAGCTACACCAGCGAACAGCCTCTCAAAGAGTCCTCGCAGCAGATGAGAGCACATTCCCCCAAATGCAAGAGGTCTCCAGAAACATCTGATCTCATGCACTGAAAAAGCCAGATCTCTTTGACACTCCGCCAATTACAAGTTCTAAACTGGCCGTTTGGCACCGAGCAGAGAACATCTGCTTAGGAAACGGCTGCGGGGGGATCTCGAAGCCCTGCTTTCACCTCTCCTTCTACTCGGCCTTCCAGATCGTGCCACATTTCTTAAAGCGCGTTTGTCAAAATTGTTCAAAAGCCTGAAAGAAAGAGAAGACAGGCCTATCTGGGGACTAAATCAAAGCTGGCTTGTATAGCGCAGAGGGCTTTTCCAGATGTCTCAGAAACCCACGCAGGAAACTGAAAGGCAACAGAAGTTAGCAAGGATCACGGAGCTAGCTCTCTCCCGCTAATTCCGTAAGCAGGAAGGAGAACGTGGTCTCCTCTGAACCTCGGCAAGAGCAAAAAACAGAGTTTAAGAAGTAAAAACACAATGCAGAATAATATTAGAATCAGATGAAATGAACGAATAGGTTAGCATGTATTAATATGCTAGAAGCAGCAGTGGCGTAGGAGGTTAAGAGCTCGTGTATCTAATCTGGAGGAACCGGGTTTGATTCCCAGCTCTGCCGCTTGAGTTGTGGAGGCTTATCTGGGGAATTCAGATTAGCCTGTGCACTCCCACACGCCAGCTGGGTGACCTTGGGCTAATCACAGCTTCTCGGAGCTCTCTCAGCCCCACCTACCTCACAGGGTGTTTGTTGTGAGGGGGGAAGGGCAAGGAGATTGTGAGCCCCTTTGAGTCTCCTGCAGGAGAGAAAGGGGGGATATAAATCCAAACTCTTCTTCTTCTAGAAGTCAAGGCTATAAGTAATTGTTCATTTAATAAATACCAGTGGGTGTTAATTTAAATAATTAAAAGGCAGGACGTCAGATGAAATAAGTACAATGAACGATTCTCTCTCAAATTTGCATTGCATCTACATTTTACTGAACATTAAGATCCATTTATTGTTATTCTGTCTATTATACAGTTTGATGTTCTTTTAATAATTTTTTTAAAATTTTGGTGTGTGTTTATATAGATAAAAATTAATATAGTATTATTTAAAGAAAGAATTTAAAACACAGCTGCCAAACTTGCACAAACAGAGCACTGCTGACAAACTATAAACCGTCTGGTTGTTGTGAGTTTTCCGGGCTGTGAGGCCGTGGTCTGATAGATCTTGTTCCTAACGTTTCGCCTGCATCTGTGGCCGGCATCTTCAGAGGTGTATCACAGAGAGAAGTCACTGGACACAGTGTGTACAGTGGTACCTCGGTTATCGTTGACTTCAGTTTTCGTCCGTTTCGGTTTTCGTCCACTTTTTCTGGGCAAAAATTGTCTCGGTTTTTGTCGATTGCCTTGGTTTTCATCCTCAAACCCTGAAAAAGTTTGCCCACAAAAAGTCCACGAAAACCGAAACCGAGGAAAAGTCCACGAAAACCGAAACCCGTTGGGGTTTGAGGAAGCACAGCCAGGAGGCAGAGGGAGCTCCTTATTTGGGCAGTGACTCCCCCTGATGTCACTGCCCAAATAAGGAGCTCCCTCTGCCTCTCGGCTGGCTGGGGTTTGGGGAAGCCTCGAACGGATTAATTGGATTAACGTTGATTCCTATGGGAAACGGTGCCTCGGTTTTTGTCGATTTTGGTTTTCGTCAATTCCTTTCAGACGAATTATCGACGAAAACCGAGGTACCACTGTACCAGGCTTCTCTCTGTGATACACCTCTGAAGATGCCGGCCACAGATGCAGGCGAAACGTTAGGAACAAGATCTACCAGACCATGGCCACACAACCTGGAAAACCCACCACAACCAGTTGAATCCGGCTGTGAAAGCCTTTGACAATATATTACACAGGTGTCTTGCCATTCCCTGTCCTTGAAGAAGAAGAAGAAGAAGAAGGAGGAGGAGGAGGAGGAGGAGGAGGAGGAGGAGGAGGAGTAGTTTGGATTTATATCCCCCCTTTCTCTCCTGCAGGAGACTCAAAGGGGCTTACAATCTCCTTGTCCTTCCCCCCTCACAACAAACACCCTGTGAGGTGGGTGGGGCTGAGAGAGCTCTGAGAAGCTGTGACTAGCCCAAGGTCACCCAGTTGGCGTGTGTGGGAGTGCCCAGGCTAACCTGAATTCCCCAGATAAGCCTCCACAGCTCAGGCGGCAGAGCTGGGAATCAAACCCAGTTCCTCCAGATTAGATACCCGAGCTCTTAACCTCCTACGCCACTGCTGCTCCTCTGGAGATGGAGTTGAGAACTTGTCCATGGCAGCTACTTAGTGGCATGCCACATATTTGCAGGCCTCCGAACTTGTTGCCCGAGCGAAGCATCGCAGGGAATAATCTGGAAGTCGTTCCTGCTTTGCATTAAGGGGATGCCTCAAAAACCATCAGCTCGATGTGCTGTCAGACCGGATCTCCCCAGAGCAACATAAATCAGGCTGCTTCAAGGAGAGACGCAGCGATCGCTTTGAAGCTGAATGTTCCAGCCCTGGGACCTCGGCTGCATCGATAATGGAGCTGCGGTTTCCCCCTGCAACGGGGAAGGGGCTCGTCTCACTTAGCAAATTGATTCTGGAAAAGCATTTGAATCCCGCTTTCGTGCTGAGGCTGGACTTTCCAAAGCAGCTTCTCACATCCCCTGCTCCGAAAGCCCAGAGCAAGGGGCAGAAAGGAGGGGCTCAGTGGCAGAGCGCCTGGTCGGCACTCAGAGGGCCCCCGGTTCTATCCCCCGCGTGCCCAGTTAAAAGGACCGGGCAGTGGGTGACGAGAAAGACCTGAGCTCCAGACCTTGAGAACTGTTGCCAGGAAGAGTAGATAAGGATAACCTCGACGGACCCACACTTCTTACTTAGCAGAATGCAGGTTCGTGCGTGTTTAGGAAAGGCTGTGTGTGGCTCAATGGCAGAGCATCTGACTGGAGTACAGAGGGTCCCAGGTTTGATCCTGAACATCTCTAGTTATAAGTACCAGGTGGTAGTGGTAGAAGAAGAAGAAGAAGAAGAGGGAGAGGGAGAGGGAGAAGAAGAAGAGGGAGGAGGAGGAAGAGGGAGGAGGAGGAGAGGAGGAGGAGGAGTTTGGATTTATACCCCACTTTTCTCTCCTGTAAGGAGACTCAAGGTGGCTGACAAGCTCCTTTCCCTTCCTCTCCCCACAACAGACACCTGGTGAGGCAGGTGCGGCTGAGAGTTCCAAGAGAACGGTGACTAGTCCAAGGTCACCCAGCAGGGATGTAGGAGGCCAGAAACACATCTGGCTCACCAGATAAACCTCTGCCACTCAGGTGGAGGAGTGGGGGATCAAACCCGGTTCTCCAGATTAGAATCCACCTGTTCTTCATCACTACACCACGCTGGCTCTCAGTGTCACAGGAATGGGCGGTGTTGACAGGTCCAATTTCCTCACTGAGCTCCTACACCACACTGGCTCTTCACATAAAACAGGCTCAAAGCGGTGCACGATAGTAAACAGTGGTCGGATCCAACATTTTTAGTAACAGGTTCCCATGGTGGTGGGGTTCAAACAGTGGCGTAGCGCCAATGGGGCTGGGCGGGGCATGACCTGGGCGTGGCCGGGCATTCCAGGGGCGGGGCATTAATAATTTCTCTGTTACTGTAAAAAAACTCTTACTGTAAAAAAAAAGTTCCTAATTTCCAGCTGGTATCTTTCTGTCCATAATTTAAACTCGTTATCGCAAGTCCTATCGTCTGCTGCCAACAGAAACAACTACTTCTCCTCTAATTGACTGCCTGTCAAATACTTAATACTTTCAAATACTTGATTTTGTTTCTAGAAATCAAAAGAAGGAGACTTTCCTTAAACAAGGAACTTTACCATATTTCTAAAACTTGTTTTTAAAACAGCCCACCAGGGCGAATTATCCTGTTTTCCACCTTCGCTAACCAGCCACGTAGGAAACAACAGGACTTGATGATTTTTGGACCTAATGGGATTTCTAACGGAAAAGCAGACCCAATTAGTAACCCCCTCTCGGCACACACAAATAATTAGTAACCCACTCTCGGGAACTGGTGAGGACCTACTTGATCCCACCTCTGATTAACAATTAAAATCAATAATAGGAAGCACCCTTCTGATGGCACCCATCTATACGACCTGAGATCTCAGTAGAAAATCAGAAATCCTACCGAGCAACAACCGCACCCACTTCTTAAATACATAGTAGATGCCAAGAATGGCATTGGCAGACACTACAGCCCCCATGGGGGGACCCTTGATTTAGGGCCGTTCCAGATTAAAACTGCCTCTGTGCGCTTTGAGCATCTTTCTGCTGTCCAAACGGCCACCCCGTGCCCGCAACAGGAAAGCCAAGGTTAGCGCCAGGAGCATCAAAGCGGAGCCGCGTTATCAGCAACTTACACAGCCCAGCCGAGAGAGCAGAAGCGCGGAGCAGAGTGTTAATTTAAGCGGTTTCATGCATGGATGAAAATGAAGAAGAGGATCAGAGGCCGAGAGCAAAATCAGCTTCTGCGTTCACCACCAGAACGCAGGCGGCTTAGCAGCGGGGAAGAGCGGTGGAGTTTTTTTTTTACAAATGCAAGCGGACTGTTCTCGCAAAATGGTCAGGGAACCGCAAACAGGTGAGGCTGTCTTCTACTGAGCCAGGCAGTTGGTTGGTCAGCTGCTCTCCAATCTCTTAGAAGTGGACCCTTTCAACTAGAGATGCCGGGAATCGAACCTGAGACCTTCTGTATACCAAATGCACGCTCCAGCACTGAGCCACCACTCCTCTTCACAGAGCCAGCGTGATGTAGTGGTTAAGAGCGGGTGCACTCTAATCTGGAGAACCGGGTTTGATTCCCCGCTCTGCCGCTTGAGCTGTGGGGGCTTATCTGGGGAACCAGATTAGCCTGTGCACTCCAACACATGCCAGCTGGGTGACCTTGGGCTAGTCACAGTTCTTTGGAGCTCTCTCATCCCCACCCACCTCACAGGGTGTTTGTTGTGGGGGAGGGGGAAAGGAGATTTTAAGCCCATTTGAGTCTCCTTACAGGAGAGAAAGGGGACACACAGACCAGGTGCTCGGGAGCAGCAGCAGGAGGAGGCCACTGCTTTCACATCCTGCATGTGAGCTCCCAAAGGCACCTGATGGGCCACTGTGAGTAGCAGAGAGCTGGACTAGATGGACTCTGGTCTGATCCAGCTGGCTAGTTCTTATGTTCTTATATATGACCCTCCTCTCCACAAATCCCGCCCCTTTCTCAGGCACCACCCCTAAATCTCCAGAAATTTTGCAATCCAAAGTTGGCATGCGGCATCCCTACTCTACCCTGTCCTCACAGAGACCCCATGCCCAAGATGTTCTCCTTATTTGCAAGCTCCGGAGTCATCCAGAACTTCCCCACAGCTTGCCAGCGAACGGTCCCTGCTGCCATTAGCCTCTGTCTCCATTAAGAGAACGCCATGTAGTAAATCTTGGTCGACATTTGCTGGCAACAGCAAAGGCACACTTTAAAGCCTCAATGGAACAAGGCCAAACAAATGCATTTCATCATCGAGGGGAGCAGTTGAAATTTTCTTGAATGCTGCAGACTGTTTCTACGCCCCCCCAAATCCATTTATCTCAGCTTCTAACCACACCCTTAATGTGGTTCGTCGGAGGGGAAATTTATTAAGAACATAAGAACATAAGAACTAGCCTGCTGGATCAGACCAGAGTCCATCTAGTCCAGCACTCTGCTACTCGCAGTGGCCCACCAGGTGCCTTTGGGAGCTCATGTGCAGGATGTGAACATAAGAACATAAGAACTAGCCAGCTGGATCAGACCAGAGTCCATCTAGTCCAGCACTCTGCTACTCGCAGTGGCCCACCAGGTGCCTTTGGGAGCTCATGTGCAGGATGTGAACATAAGAACATAAGAACTAGCCTGCTGGATCAGACCAGAGTCCATCTAGTCCAGCACTCTGCTACTCGCAGTGGCCCACCAGGTGCCTTTGGGAGCTCACATGCAGGATGTGAAAGCAATGGCCTTCTGCTGCTGCTGCTCCTGAGCACCTGGTCTGCTCAGGCATTTGCAATCTGAGATCAAGGAGGATCAAGATGGGTAGCCATAGATCGACTTCTCCTCCATAAATCTGTCCAAGCCCTTTTTAAAGCTAATTGGAGGTTCCCAGCCCTAGACAGGTTCGGCTGGCCTCTAATAGGGCCAGGGCCTTTTCGAACCTGGCCCCTACCTGGTGGAACGAGCTCCCTGTGGGACCTCGGTGAGTTCCGCAGGGCCTGCAACAAAGCTCTTCCGCCAGGCTTTATATCGGAACATCGTGGCCTCCCTTGGGTGCTTATTGTGGGGGTTTTATCACCCCCTTTTATCATTTTTGCTGCTATAGTTTTAATTGATGTGGTTGATGTGTTGTTTTAATTGTTTTATACGATATTTGCCACCCTGAGCCCTATTGGGAAGGGCAGGATATAAATCGAAAAATAAATAAAAAAATTAAAAAAATGTGAGCTGAAAATCAGCAAGACTCAGCTCGGGATAATGTGAAGGCAGAAGAGAAAGAATGCCTCTGAGAATGCGCAAAGTGTTTTCCTTTTCCTTGCTGAGCTAGCCCATCCCATGTAGGACACTCCCGCTGCCTGCTCTGGAGAGACTTCAAAAAGGGACATGTTTGTTTTCTTGAGCAGACAACCTTCCTGTTCGGATTTGACAAGGTAGCGGCTCCCTTCCAGCCATTCTTCAGTGCCTTAAGGGTTAGAAACTTATTTGCAAACAAATGTGGGATTCTTAGAATGTTCAGATTCTATTATTATTTGTTTACTTGATTTATACCCCACCTGTCTCCCAAGCAGCTCAAATACAACATCGTTATGTTGGCCTCCGTGTTATTTTCACAACAACCCTGCGAGGTAGGGTATGCGACTGGCCCAAGGTCACACAGCAAGCTTTTCTATGACATTGCTGGAATATCCAGATCCTAATCTGACATTGACAAAAGGGCATTTCACTCTTATACTCCAAAATCTTGTAGGTCTCTAAGGTGCCTCTGGTCTTGAATTTAGCTTAGGCTGACCAGCCGTCCCGCTTTTGGCGGGACAGTCCCGCCTTCGCACAATTTGTCCCGTGTCCCACAGGTTCCTTCCATTGTCCCGATTTTTGGGAGGCTGCAGCACTGCCTTCTGGGGCGCAAGGCAGTGCGGCAGCCTCCCGCGCGCACGGCAGCAAGAGCACGGGCTTCTGGGGTGCTGCCGTTTCCCACCCTATCACAGGGAGGGAAATGGCAGTGCCCCAGAAGGCCGTGCGCTCCTGCAGCTGTGCGCGCCTCAGGAGCACTGCCTTCTGGGGCGCTGCCGTTTCAGCGGGAAACGGCAGCGCCCCAGAAGGCAGTGTGCTCCTGCGGCTGCGCGCACATGTGCGCAGCCGCCTTCCCACATCCCGGGTTTACAAGGTGACCATCTGGTCACCTTAATTTAGCTGTTCACCTAAAGACCAACATGGCTACCCTCCAAAAGTAGTCCAATACTCTAACACCGGGGGCTTCCAACATGGATGGACACAGCTACAAAATGGCCGCCATTTTGCAGCTGGCTTCAGTTAAGCTGTGGCAGCCATTTTGTGGCTGGCTTCTCTTTTTAATTTCCAATTGTCAGAAGCCGTGCGGGATAAAACCCTACATGGCCTGGCCCACTTCCTGAAAACACTTGGCAGGTGCCTGAAAAGGTGCCACAGGGCCCTTGGGCACCACTTTGGGGACCCTTGCCTTATACCATGCTGCTCCTGGCAACGTATACTACTTCTGAGTAATGCTGATCATACAACCAACAGAGTCATGGTCTTCTTTAAGATCGGAAGCACCACAGAATGGACTCTGCTTCGTGCCCTAACTCGGCATCTCGTTGTGGCTTATCTCATTTGCTCGAAAACAGATGCTCGCGCTAAATGCTCACAGGGAACGCAGCCTGCTTCTGGCAGTGATATTTTCCTCCATCCTGTAATGCACCCAAATCCCTACTCCCCATCTTGTGCTCCCCGTGGCGTTTTCTCTCCCTCTGGTGTTTCACAATGGGGGGGGGGGGTCAGTAGGTTATTAGCTTCCCGGTAAGGCTGTCTAAATACGGCGGCTGCACAATCTTACATGGTTCTACTAAGCCATGGATTCCTGGCCTGTCTCACATCTTTTTTGGCCCAGTGAAGAGAAATGGAATCTGAGCGTCTGCCTTGTGTTCAGTTAATTGCATTTGGAGGAGGATAGGTCAAAACCCGGCTCGTTCCTGCTAAATACATTTCCGAGAACTTGCTGTCGGTTAAAAAGAAAAGAAAGCCTCACAAGAGGTGCTCAAATTCTCCCCTCTTGGAAATCACTTACTAAAAACATTTGGTGGGCGCCAAAAATGGCATGGTTAGGTGCCATGTTAGAGACCCTCTGTGGTCACCCCAAGGGTCTAAGTAAACCCAAGTGCTGAGAAAGTCAAGATCAGTTCATCCAATGCGTTGAATGTTCCTTGCTGAATGTAACTGCTGCGACCCCCCCATTTAGACCAAAGCTGCAGCATAGGAGGGGGGGGGGATTTATTTTATTTTACTTAAATCGTAGCAAGCTTTTATTGGCATAGACAACAGTACAACAATAATTAAAAAACGGATTAAAAAGCATATACAATACAGGAAATAAATGTTAGGTCGAAGGAAATCTACTGGCGTTTAGTAATTTCCAGGAGAAAGTCTGCCACCATCATACAGAGAGAAGGATCAGGATTGTCCAACAAGTAGTGTCATCTAATTAAATCGGGGAGATCAAGTAAATGTAAAGGAGTAAGATTCACATACTTGGATCTGATTTCCTTGTATCTGAGACAGTGTAGTAATTGGTGGGCCAGAGATTCAACTGAGCCATCGTTACATGGGCACAATCTTTTAGCCTTTTCTTGCTTATTAAATCTGCCATGTAACAAGGCAGAAGGCATAACATTAAACCTGGCGAGCATTATGGCTTTACTTTGAGCAGGGTTTATTAAGCAATACAGGTAGTGTGCCAAGTGGCCCCGTTCAAATGGGAGAGAAAAATACAGGGGGGAGCACGTTTTCTTGGCTGCGGTGATTAGGGTAGAGAACTCTCTATCCAATAGTTGACCTTTTAATTTTCTTTAAGCTTCTGAATAGGACAAAGGGCAAAGTGAATCCACTGACAGTCCAATAGAGGCAATTTTTTCTTCAATTATGGACTTTTTATTTTACTTGCACTCCACCCTTTCCCAGTAAAGCCAGCTCAGAGCAGCTTCCAACAGAATAAACCACAATATAGTAAAAGAATATAGGATTGATACAATTTAGGGCCAGTTATCCGGTTTAAATTGACAAGATGGCGGCAACTGCTTGGGACTTATGGGAATCTTTAAATTTCTGACTACGAACTGGTGACTGTCAAATGAACTGAAGGTGCCTTGGTGTGTTAATAGGATTTTTGCTGCAGGCAAAACATTCATAACTGTAAACCAGGCACTGGGTCACAGAACACAAATCAAGGACGATTTCTCGGCCTTTCTACCGGCTGTCCACAATGCCATGCAATGGGTTCACCTGGGGGTTAGTTGTAGCCCCCCAAATGGCAGCAGAGCAGCCACTGAGTCTGACTTTTAGCAGAAAGACAGGTGAGCTTGAACCGTTTCAGGAAGTCCTCAGGACAGTTAAAAAGCTTCTTGGGCACAAGAAAAAAGTCATTGGAATCGACAAACATGTTACAACTGCTTTAGATCCATAGAACCAGAGGTGGGATCCAGCAGGTTTTCACAGGTTCCTGAGAGTAGGTTACTAATTCTTTGTGTGTGCCAGGAGGGGGTTACTAATTGGTGATTTTGCTACGTGATTTTTGCCTCAGTTACCTCCTCTCAGCAGTAGCGCGCAGAACTTGAAGCAGTCTAGCAGGAGGTGCACCGGCGTGCGTGGCAGCCTGCGCCTGCATGCATTCGTTTCCCGCCCAAGGACTGGTGCAGCAGCTGCGTCCTTGCCACAGCCCCGCCCAGGAATGCCCCGCCCCCGGAATGCCCGGCCACGCCCCTGTCGTGCCCCGTCCAGCCCCACTGGCGCTACGCCACAGTTTGAATCCGACCACCATGGGAACCTGTTACTAAAATTTTTGGATCCCACCACTGCCTAGAACAGCAAGAATCTCAAAGCTGCCATCTTATGAAGGTAGGGGTGCATCTAAGGAAAATGGCACAAGCTCCTGACGTTGCCTGGGGGTCGGTCCTTCTGATGGCCAGACGCACACCTTGTTGATGGCTTAGAGCTGCGGGAGCCTCTCCTCGAAGCTCAGCTCGGGCAGGTGCAGCACAACCAGTGGGTGAGTGGCACCGAGGGGCTGGACAGCTTCCACCCTCAGAGCATTTAGGGTGGAGTAAGCTGCAGCAGGTGAGCTGGCAGGCAGGGATGGCACTACCAAGTGCCACTCAGGGCTTGTGACGTATCTGTCATATCTTAGATACACCACTGAACTGTTGGATTTGACAGTCTTGCATGCAGCAGCAGGGAATTCTGGGAGAGCTCAGCGAACATTCTAAAAGTGACAGTTGGAAACAGCTCTCTGTCTCTGCTGAGGAAAGATGTTGTTAAGTGTTCTGTTAACCAAAGCCATGTAAAAGCCTCTGACTGAAAGTCAAATATTATAAACGATACTTGTTATGGTAACCAAATAGTAATCAAACGATGAACTGTGAATGTATCAAAGTATAAGTGTTACTTTGTTATATGTATATAGTCTCTTTCTCTCTCAGCGCAAGTAAAGTTCTTTTGTTTATGTTTTCTGAGGTGAAAAGGCTGCCAAGATAACTGTTCTTATTTTGAAGTGTGCACAAGGCTACATTCTGCTGATTACTCTGCAAACAGGAATCTATATATAAATATACCTGTTGACCTTCATGAACAAGAGTCACCAACCCTGGGCTCTGAAATACCTGGAGATTTGAGCGTGGAGCCTGCGAGAGTAGAGTTGAGAGAAAGGAGGTATCTCGGCCAGGTATAATACTATGCAGTCCCCTTTCCAAAGCTGCTGTTTTCTCCAGGAGAAGCGGAATAAATATTTTAAATAAATAGTAAATAAATGCGAATTCACGGCATAGATCTAAACCAGGAATTTCGATAAAGCCCATCAGGGCATGCCAAAAGCCAAGAATTCAGCAAGCGGAAATCTAGAAATGCCAATCAGCTTTGGAGGTCCGGGGCTGTCAAGTGCAAACCCCTGAAAAGGTTTTCCTATGAAGGATGCATTTACATCATCACCATCGGCCCCAAATTATGAGCGATGGAAAGTCAACAGCTATTCAGAGGTCTTCCCCGAAACACGAATATTTGTGCCAGTAAGAGACTCGGCCAATGGAAAGAACAAACAAGGTAGCCATAAAGATCTTATCGGGGCTGAAAGAAGTGGTGGGTTGTTCTCCAGTGACCAGTGGTATCGGTCTGTCCTTTTGCTACACTACCTCGGTCCAGGTCCAACCGGACTTTCTGCATACCTGAGACCACAAGGCTTATACATTTCCAAGAAACACAGCTTTAAAAAAATGAAAACCAAACAAAACTGCATTCCCCCTGTGGGATGAGCCAAAATACTTGTCATAACCCAAGTTTCCACAGCTGTTGTGAGAACAACGGCTCCACATTTTTATCTCACCCTTCCTCCAAAAAGACCAGGTTGATTCTCCCCCTTCATTTTATCCTTGGGTAACTGTCCCTTCCATGCCTTCAGGCTGCCCACTAACTTAAAACCATTTCTTATTGGCACCAAAGGACCACCCAACCAAATGCCGGAAACAGACTCGGCAGCAAACCAGGATGAAAATTTTGCCTTCTTATCCCCTCATAGAATGATAAAGTTGGAAGAGACCTCGAGGGCCATCAAGTCCAACCCCCTGCCATGCAGGAATACACAACCAAAGCACTCCTGACATATGTTTATCCAGCCTCTCTTTAAAAACTTGCAAAGAAGGAGACTCCACCACACTCGAGATAGTGCATTCCACTGTCGAACAGCCCTGACAGTCAGGAAGTTTTTCCTGATGTTTAGGTGGAATCTCTTTTCCTTTCACTCCTTTCTCCTGGTCCTAGTCTCTGGAGCAGCAGAAAACAAGCTTGCTCCCTCACCAACATGACATCCCTTCAGATATCTAAACATGGCTATCATGTCACCTCTTAACCTTCTCTTCCCCAAACTAAACATCCTAAGCTCCCTAGGCCTCTCTTCGTAGGGCATGGATTCCAGACCTTTGACCTTTTTGGTTGCCCACCTCTGGACCTGTTCCAGCTTGTCAATATCCTTCTTGAATTGTGGTGCCCAGAACATGACTGTGAATATTTTGGTGTAGCCTTGGTAGGGTGTTCTTTTTGTTAAGTTTGGCTCTTCCGGTGTACGCTATACCGTATTTCTGTGAGTGGTGTTTACCCTGCATTCCCCGGCCATTCCTTCTCCCTAAAGCAGTTAGCAAATTCCAGCCTTAAAACTTGCAAAGGGAATATTTCACAGCTTGGTCCGGGGCCAAGTGACTAACAAGTTTGCTCCCTCACCAACATGGCATCCCTTCAAATATCTAAACATGTCACTTCTTAACGTTCTCTTCACCAAGCTCAACGTACCCAGCTCTCTAAGTCTCTCCTCATAGGGCATGGATTCCAGACCTTTGACCATTTTGGTTGCCCTCCCGTGGACCCGTTCCAGCTTATCAATATCCTTCATGAATTGCAGTACCCAGGACTTAACACAATATTCCAGGTGAGGTCTGACCAATGCAGAATAGAGAGGTACAATTACATCCCTTGATCTAGACACTAGACCCCTCAGAGAACAAGACCATAGACCCTGAAAACAGCAGCTGTCCTGTAACACTATCTTGCGTTCATCCTCCAACATAATTTTCGCCTTCCATTAGGAAAATTTCAGACACCCAAAATCTCTAATGGTGCTACTGGACATCACGATAAGCCGTAATATGCATAACTAATTTCACTTTCTATTCCCTACTAAGCGTGGTGCCGTGGTTGAGAGCTGGAGAACCACTCTTGTCAATGAACTACTTTTAGGGGCTTTCCCCACTGACAAGTTGAACTGGTTTCTACCTAGGTTCGCCTCAGTGAATCCCCACTGCCACCGAGCTCAACATTGTTTTGTCTCAGTTCCCCCCTCCCTCAGAACTGCGACATCGAGGAGCGAAACAGGCACCAAGGTGATCCCGCCCACTTAGCTCGGTTCCAGGGGGCCAACTCAGTTGCTGTGGGGACAGCCTGGAATCGCCCTCCACTGAAGGGAACCGAGTTGACCTTAGCTCCCTTCTGTAGTGGGGATAGCCCCTTAGATGTATGTACTTTGCCTGCTCAATATTACCACTATGTTAATGCAACATTCCTTCTCTGATTTTATTCTAATGGTTTCACACGCTTGGTAGATAACTGGGTTTGTCCTTGACACTCTCCACTTCCATGGGAAACGGATGTTTCCACCGGTCTGTGGGGGTAAGAGTCCAGGTGGCTTCATCTCTACCTGTCTCTGACCTTGGGGCACCTAGGCTCCACTGTAGCTCTTTCTCACAATCTTTGGGAAAACAGGAGGAGGGATTGTTCGGGGATAAAGATGGGTGCTGGCCACTGGCGTAATGCCCATTGGGCAAGGTGGGCAGCTGCCCAGGGCATCACCTTGTGGGGGGCATCAAAATGCTGGGTTCGTTTTTGGGTATTTTTAGTGGTTTTCCATTTTTGGCCTGCAGGGGGCGCAGTTTTTAAGCTAGTGGCACCAAAATTTTAGCGTATCACCAGGAGACTGTCCTTATGCTACCCCCCAGGTTTGGTGAGGTTTGGTTCAGGGAGTCCAATGTTATGGACTCCCAAAAGGGGTGCCCCATCCCCCATTGTTTCCAATGGGAGCTAATAGGAGATGGGGGCTACAGTTTTGAGGGTCCATAACTTTGGCCCCCCTGAACCAAACTGCACCAAACTTGGGGGGAATCATTAGGGAAGTCTCCTGATGAGACCCTGAAAGTTTTGAGACTGTGCCTTCAGAAATGTGCCCCCCCCCCAACCTGCAACCCCCATGGACAGCAATGCAGAAAACTCAATGCAGAACAAAGATTCTTGGGCAAATTTCGGGATGTTCTTGCAGGGAGGGCATTCTTGGACGTATCAGCACCAAAAATCTCAGGGTATCATCTGGAGACTGTCATGATGGCACCCCCAAGGTTTGGTGCAGTTTGGTTTAGGGGGTCCAAAGTTATGGACCCTCAAAAGGGTAGCCCCCATCTCCTT
Source organism: Sphaerodactylus townsendi (assembly GCF_021028975.2). NCBI lineage: Eukaryota > Metazoa > Chordata > Lepidosauria > Squamata > Sphaerodactylidae > Sphaerodactylus > Sphaerodactylus townsendi. The sequence goes on along the minus strand of NC_059428.1, from coordinate 6,227,528 downwards.
AGCAAAGAATGTGGGATGGGGTACCCCCTTTGGGGGTCCATAACTTTGGACCCCCTAAACCAAACCCTAAAATTTTGGTGCCGATACATCCAAAAATGCGCCCCCTGCAGGAACATCCCAGAAATTTGCCCAAGAATCTTTGTTCTGCATTGAGTTTTCTGTATTGCTGTCCATGGGGGTTGCGGGCTGGGGGGGGGGACATTTCTGAAGGCACAGTCTCAAAACTTTCAGGGTATCATCAAGAGACTGCCCTGATGATACCCCCCAGGTTTGGTGCAGTTTGGTTCAGGGGGGGCCAAAGTTATGGACCCTCAAAACTGTAGCCCCCATCTCCTATTAGCTCCCATTGGAAACAATGGGGGATGGGGCACCCCTTTTGGGAGTCCGTAACTTTGGACTCCTAGAACCAAACCTCACCAAACCTGGGGAGTAGTATAAGGACAGTCTCCTGATGATATGCTGAAATTTTGGTGCTGATACGTCTAAAAACTTCACCCCCTGTAGGCACCAATGTCCTGGTGCAAAATAAAATTTGGTCATGGTGGAGTGGCTGCCCAAAGGGGGGGGGGGGCATCCAACTCAGGTTTTGCCCAGGGCTACAGTTTGCCCAGGGCTGCCTCGTTATGCCCCTGGTGCTGGCAGAACTGACTTCCTGTAAGCTAGGTGTTTCGTTACCTTCCAATAAACTCTACTGATCAACAGATCCAGAGTCCAAGGGTTTCACGGCCGAATTCAACTGGTTGTGGTAAGTTTTCCGGGCTGTGTGGCCGTGGTCTGGTAGTTTTTGCTCCTAATGTTTCCCACTTCTATGGCGGTCATCTTCAGAGGCATGTCACGGATGTGTTCTTCTCCGTGGCCCCATTTAGGCTCCCAATTTCGTCTGCACATTTCGGAGGTAGTTAATTCAAAGTGGTGGTGGTGGGTTTTCCGGGCTGCGTGGCCGTGGTCTGGTGGATCTTGTTCCTAATGTTTCACCTGCATCTGTGGCTAGCACCTTCAGAGGTGTATCGCAGGGAAAAGCCTGTTACACACCCTAACCCCAAACACTAATACTCGTGCAGGTAAGAGACTCTGCCAGTGGAAATAACAAGTGTAGTAGCCATAAAGATCTTATCAGAGCAGAAGGAAATAGCGGATACTTCTCAAACGGAAAGCGGTATCAGCTAGTTCTTTCCTCACGCTACCTTGGTCTGGGTCGAACCGGACTTTCTGCATGCCTGAGACCACAAACAACCTCGCTTTAAGAAACGAAAACAAACAAACCTACATTCCCCCTATGGGAAGAGCCAAAATACTTCTTATAATCCAGGTTTCCATAGCTGCTGCTACAGTAACGGCTACAGTAACGGCTACAGAAGAAGAAGAAGAAGAGTTTGGATTTATATCCCCCCTTTCTCTCCTGCAGGAGACTCAAAGGGGCTTACAATCTCCTTGCCCTTCCCCCCTCACAACAAACACCCTGTGAGGTGGGTGGGGCTGAGAGAGCTCCGAGAAGCTGTGACTAGCCCAAGGTCACCCAGCTGGCGTGTGTGGGAGTTCACAGGCTAATCTGAATTCCCCAGATAAGCCTCCACAGCTCGGGCGGCAGAGCTGGGAATCAAACCTGGTTCCTCCAGATTAGATACACGAGCTCTTAACCTCCTACGCCACTGCTGCTCCTACACAGTTTTATCTCACCCTTCCTTCAAAAAAGATTGGTTGATTCCCCCCTCTTCCATTTTATCCTTGGCTGACAGGCCCTTCCATGCGAAGGAGGAGGAGGAGTTTGGATTTATACTCCACCTTTGTCTCCTGTAAGGGGACTCAAGGTGGCTTACGAGCTCCTTTCCTTTCCTCTCCCCACAACAGGCACCTTGTGAGGCAGGTGGGGCTGAGAGAGTTCTGAGAGAACTGTGACTAGCCCAAGGTCACTCAGCAGGAAGGTAGGAGTGCGGAAACAAACCTAGTTCCCCAGATAAGCCTCTGCCACTCAGGGGGCGGAGTGGGGAATCAAACCCGGTTCTCCAGTTTAGAATCCACCTGCTCTTAACCACTACGCCACGCTGGCTTACAGACATTGCCCAAACTTAAAGCATCTTCTGATCTACAATAGTGGACTGGGCCACCCATTTGAGATACAAACTCAGAGCGCAGACCCAGAAGCAAACCTAGTTACCAATTTTGCCCTGGTATACACTCAAAGAGGAGGGTCATAGGAACCACCTATACTGAAATACCATCTTTGCATCATCCCCCAAAGTAATATATGCCTTCTCACATCACTTTCTATGCTCTGCTAACTTGTCTACCATCTAGACAGCCAGCGTGGTATATGGTGAGGAGCAGTGGACTTTAAATCTGGTGAATTTGGTTTGCCTTGTTCCTCCACATGAAGCCTGCTGGCTGACCTTGGGCCAGTCACAGCTCTCTTCGAACTCTGTCAGCCTCACCTACCTCACAATGTGTCTGTTATGGGGAGAAGAAGGGAATGGAGTTTGTAGGCTGCCTTGAGTCTCCTTACAGGAGAGAAAGGTGGGGCATAAATCCAAACTCTTATTCAGGATCGAACCTACAGGTCAGTCCCTACACAAAAAGTAAACAGACCACAAATCTGACATTAAAAACCCATATTGGCCATCTGAAAACCCAGCGAGTGAACATTTTACTCTACTGAGGCTTTCTGATGCTGATCCAAAAAATCTTTATTTTCCTACAAAGAACTTTAAAGGAAGAATCTAGCGGGACTTCTCTCGATCTAGTCAGAATCTCCAAGGCATCACATCCAATGCAGAGAATACTGGATTTTCACCATACAAATGGTTGAGGCCTAGAGACAGTAATGTCATTCATTTCTCATTGAGAATCACTGCATATGAGACCTTTCAGTTTTTACAGAAAGTCTTCTCTGGCTTTTTCCCTTATTTCTATCATCCAAATCTATGATCAATAATGAAGAAGAAAAAGGAGGAGGAGGAGGAGTTTGGATTTATATCCCCTCTTTCTGTCCTGTAAGGAAACTCAAAGGGGCTTACAATCTCCTTTCCCTTCCCCCCCCTCCCCACAGCACAACAAACACCCTGTGAGGTGGGTGGGGCTAAGAGAGCTCCGAACAACTGTGACTAGCCCAAGGTCACCCAGCTGGCATGTGTTGGGAGTGCACAAGCTAATCTGGCTCACCAGATAAGCCGCCACAGCTCAGGTGGCAGAGCGGGGAATCAAACCCGGTTCTCCAGATTAGAGTGCCCCTGCTCTTAGCCACTACACCACGCTGGCTCATGGCTGCACAAATTCTGTTTTCTTTTTCCTCCACTGTAATTTTGTCTGATTTTGGCCGTAACAGTACAGCCTCATCCAGAAACTGCTGTGCCATCTCATTTTGGCATATGTCCCAAAGTAAACACTGCTCAGGTTTTTTTTGTCACAGTGAGAGCACTTGCTGGCCCTAACAAAGAGATTTTATTGTCCTTTAAAGTTCTAGCTTTCCCTAGTAATAGGTCACACATATTCTCTTCTGCAGTCTGCATGAAACATGGCCTTGTGCAAAAGAAATTGGGAGTACTAGGTGCCATTCATACAGCCAATATGGCGCAGGGTCCAAAATAGTACTTTTGGACCAGGAAGACCTGGGTTCCAATCTCCTCATGATCATTAAACTCACTGGTTGACTATGTCAGAAACTCTGAACATCCCACAGGGCTGTTGCAGAAGTATCACAGGAACGGCACACATTAATCTGACCTCTTTGGAAGGTTTCACAATGTTCCTCAAGAAGAGAACGTACTTCCCTGTGGGGTGGGTGGTGCTGAGACCATAATGCACATTTTTTTTCCCCTGTCTTTTTTATGAAGTGGTCAGCAAGAAATATATAAACCCCATTTTAATCTACAGAGCTGGACTTCCTAATATCCTAAAGCAGTGATGGCGAACCTTTTCGAGACCGAGTGCCCAAACTGCAATCCAAAACCCGCTGATTTATCGCAAAGTGCCAACCCGGCAATTTAACCTGAATATTGAGGTTTTAGTCTATTAAAAAACCGGTTGGCTCTGAGGTGTGCGTTACTCAGGAGTAGCTTGGTGGTAGTCGGTGGCTTTGCATTGAAGCAACCGTGCAACTCTTCCAATGGGTGAATCACAACCCTAGGAGGGTTACTCAGAAGCAAGCCCCATTGCCAGCAACCAAGCTTACTCCCAGGTAAAGGATCGTGCTTTAGTTTTTGCATGAAAATCAGTGAGGTTTAACAGCACTTAACAGGGTTACCTACACTGCTTCCACAAAACCTAAGACCTATTTAATGCTAACAATCAAACCCCAGCGGCCCAGGCCAGCCTAGATGTATGCGTGGGGGGGGGGGGGGGATTTTCCCCCACTTGATGAACTCTGTTTGCACGTGCCCACAGAGAGGGTTCTGAGTGCCACCTCTGGCACCCGTGCCATAGGTTCGCCACCACTGTCCTAAAGCTATCTTGTTCGGTAAACCATCCTGATCCAGCCATATGTGAAGACGTAGCTAGTCTCTTGCAAGCAGCAATAGAGCTTCATTGCGGTGTTGAATCTATAGGGCTTTTCACTATCGTTTCCATGTTTTTTTAGTGTTTCTAGGACTGAATTGATGGATTTATTTCCGTTTTACGATATTGCATTTTGGAGTTTTATAACTCCGTTTTAAACTACGTAACCCTATTTTTTGCAATGTTGAAAATAAGACTGTAAGAAATTGTATAAAGGAAATAATATTATTCAATGAAATGCATATAGAATTAATGAATAAGAGCTTAAGAATTAAGGAAAATATTAATAACAACAATGGAAATGCTAAGTAGAGGTATTTTTTTGGTCTTCTCTTCTATCTTCTTTAATTAAAACTTTCTTCTTTCATCTCTCTCTGCTTCTATGCCGCTATATCTGATTCTTAATATACAGTCAATAACTCTCAATTTGTATCTCCCCCCCTTTTCGCTTTTTTCTTTTACTCTAGCAATCGTGATATTGGATTAGTATTGTATATGGTTTCTGCATCATATGGCATATTTGAAGGATAACCTAAAAGCAATTGTAAGAACATAAGAACAAAAGAACAAGCCAGCTGGATCAGACCAGAGTCCATCTAGTCCAGCTCTCTGCTACTCGCAGTGGCCCACCAGGTGCCTTTGGGAGCTCACAGGCAGGAGGTGAAAGCAATGGCCTGCTGCTGTTGCTGCTGCTGCTCCGGAGCACCTGGTCTGCTAAGGCATTTGCAATCTCAGATCACGGAGGATCAAGATTGGGAGCCATAGATCGACTTCTCCTCCATCAATCTGTCCAAGCCCCTTTTAAAGCAATCCAGGTTAGTGGCCATCACCACCTCCTGCGGCAGCATATTCCAAACACCAATCACACGTTGCGTGAAGAAGTGTTTCCTTTTATTAGTCCTAATTCTTCCCCCCAGCATTTTCAATGAATGCCCCCTGGTTCTTGTATTGTGAGAAAGAGAGAAAAACTTATCTCTGTCAACATTTTCTATCCCATGCATAATTTTATAGACTTCAATCATATCCCCCCTCAGACGTCTCCTCTCCAAACTAAAGAGTCCCAAACGCTGCAGCCTCTCCTCATAAGGAAGGTGCTCCAGTCCCTCAATCATCCTCGTTGCCCTTCGCTGCACTTTTCTATCTCTTCGCTATCCTTTTTGAGATGTGGCGACCAGAACTGAACACAGTACTCCAAGTGCGGTCGCACCACTGCTTTATATAAGGGCATGACAATCTTTGCAGTTTTATTCTCAATTCCTTTCCTAATGATCCCCAGCATAGAGTTTTCCTTTTTCACAGCTGCCATGAATTGAGTTGACATTCCCATGGAACTATCAACTAAGACACCCAAATCCCTTTCCTGGTCTGTGACTGATAGCACTGACCCCTGTAGCGTGTATGTGAATGTATAGTGAATAATGTATTGTAAATGTATAGTGAATAATGTGGAAAAATGGATTGTGAACTTTAATTAGGTGAAATAAATAAAAATTATTTTCAAAAAAAATTACTTATGTGGCGCCAATAAAGGAGAAAAGGAAAACGCCCTTCCAGGAAAGGCAGGTCAAATGCCATGGTGCACTGACCCCTGCGACCACGTGGCTGCACACAGAGAGCCAATTTATCCACAACCCGCTCTCTTGCTCCTTCCCCGAATCAGACAATTATCGCCTTTGTCCTTCTTGAAATTCAAGTGCCTTTTTTTTTTGTCTGGAAGAACCACAGCTGAGTCAAGACAGGGAGAAGGATGATCGCCTTCAAGAAGGGGAAAAAAAATTAAGGACGTCCCCGGCCGGAGGCCAAACGAAGGCATTAAAAATGGTTTGGCAGGAAAAGGTCGGGGGGCTGCGCCAATCCGGGAGCGCCGCTTGAATACCTGCAAACACTCTTTGCGTGCGAGTTTGTGTGTGTATAGAAATGCCTGCAAACGCTGCGCGGGTGTCCAGAAATGACCTTCCGTGGCTAGGGTCCTTCAGCATAAATCTTAGCAGACGTGGGGCGGGGCTGGAAAAAGCTGTCAAGTCACAGCTGATGTACGGCAACACTGTAAGGCAGTGGTGGCGAACCTTTGGCACGCCAGATGTTATGGACTACAGTTCCCATCAGCCCCTGCCAGCATGGCCAATTGGCCATGCTGGCAGGGGCTGATGGGGATTGTAGTCCATAACATCTGGCGTGCCAAAGGTTCGCCACCATGGCTGTAGGGTTTTCGAGGCACAATGTGGGCAGAGGTGGTTTCCCATGACCTACCTCAAAATAGCAACCCTGAATTTCCAGTGTGGTGTAGTGGTTAAGAGCAGGGACACTCTAATCTGGAGAACTGGGTTTGATTCCCCGCTCTGCCACTTGAGCTGTGGAGGCTTATCTGGGGAACCAGATTAGCTTGTGCACTCCAACACATGCCAGCTGGGTGACTTTGGATTTGTATCCACTTTTCTCAACCACAAGAAGAAGAAGAAGAGTTTGGATTTATATCCCCCCTTTCTCTCCTGCAGGAGACTCAAAGGGGCTTACAATCTCCTTGCCCTTCCCCCCTCACAACAAACACCCTGTGAGGCAGGTGGGGCTGAGAGAGCTCCGAGAAGCTGTGACTAGCCCAAGGTCACCCAGCTGGCGTGTGTGGGAGTGCACAGGCTAATCTGAATTCCCCAGATAAGCCTCCACAGCTCAGGCGGCAGAGCGGGGAATCAAACCCGGTTCCTCCAGATTAGATACATGAGCTCTTAACCTCCTACGCCACTGCTGCAAGGAGTGTCAACGCGGCTTACAGACTCCTTTCCCCTCCTCTCCACACAACAGACACCTTGTGCGGTAGGTGTAACTAAGAGAGTTCAGAGAAAACTGGGACTAGCCCGAGGTCACCCTGCAGGCTTCATGTGAAGAAGTGGGGAAACAAATCTGGTTTGCCAGATAAGAGTTTGCCGCTTATGGGGAGGAGTAGGGAATCAAACCCAGTTCTCCAGATTAGAGCCCACCTGCTCTTAACCATTACACCACACTGTCTGTCTTAAAGAAGCATTATGCTACTATCATACAGGCTACGGGGACAGTCCTAATAAGGTTCAGCGTGGTGTAGTGGTTAAGAGCAGGTACACTCTAATCTGGAGAACCGGGTTTGATTCCCCTCTCTGCCACTTGAGCTGTGGAGGCTTATCTGGGGAACCAGATTAGCTTGTGTACTCCAACACATGCCAGCTGGGTGACTTTGGGTTAGTCACAGTTCTTCGGAGCTCTTTCAGCCCCACCCGCCTCACAGGGTATTTGTTGTGGGGGGGAGGGAAAGGAGATTGTCAGCCCCTTTGAGTCTCCTTACAGGAGAGAAAGGGGGGATATAAATCCAAACTACTCTTCTTCCATGTATTGTCGAAGGCTTTCACGGCCGGAATCACTGGGGTGCTGTGTGGTTTCCGGGCTGTATGGCCGTGTTCTAGCAGCATTCTCTCCTGACGTTTCGCTGCATCTGTGGCTGGCATCTTCAGAGGATCTGACAGTAGTGAGAGAGAATGCTGCTAGAACACGGCCACACAGCCCGGAAACCACACAGCACCCTACTCTTCTTCTTCCTTCTTTTCCTCCTCCTCAGTGGTCTCCCATCCAAGGAGCAGCAGTGGCGTAGGAGGTTAAGAGCTCGTGTATCTAATCTGGAGGAACCGGGTCTGATTCCCCGCTCTGCCGCCTGAGCTGTGGAGGCTTATCTGGGGAATTCAGAGTAGCCTGGGCACTCCCACACACGCCAGCTGGGTGACCTTGGGCTAGTCACAGTTCTTCGGAGCTCTCTCAGCCCCACCCACCTCACAGGGTGTTTGTTGTGAGGGGGGAAGGGCAAGGAGATTGTCAGCCCCTTTGAGTCTCCTGCCGGAGAGAAAGGGGGGATATAAATCCAAACTCCTCCTCCTCTTCTTCTTCCTCTTCTTCCTCCTCCTCCTCTTCTTCTTCTAATAAGGGCCAAACCGGATTAGCTTCCAAGATTGGACAAGGCCAGCCTGCTGCATTGAAAGCTGACACGGGGAGGGAACCAGATATTCCCGTAAATGCTTCAATACTCCATGCTATCTAAACAGATTTTTTTTAAAGGTTTTATCTTTCACCATCCGTCTTTTCATCCTCTTTTCATATTGCAGAGAACGAGTGATGCTCATAACCTCCAGCTGGCCTAAAAGCAGCCTTAGTTTGAATTACAGATGTGAAGGTGGGGGGGAGGGAATGGCATTCTTTGGAGGGGCAAAGCTTCCGGCCTCCAAGGACGTCTTTCAATCCACTCGTCAGAAACGTTACGAACCCTTCAGGGAGCACTGGGTTAAAAAAAAAAAATACTGCTGGAAAATAAATTACATTTTCCCCTTTGGAGTAAAAAGTGTGCACAAACGGCATAAGATGCAGCCGTGTTCCGCCGGGCTTTCTTTGTTTTCTTCTATTTATTTCCATTTGTCCTCTTTTTTTTTCTTTTATGTTTGCAATTTGTTTTGTGAAGCTCCACTGATGCATGGCTTGCTCCTACGCACCTTTATTACCCATTAGAGGAAGTGCATCGTGGTGACCAAAAGTTATCTGTGCAGAACGGTTTCCTCCCGGCGTTTCCTGCATTTCTCCTGTCTTCGCCTCTGCCACGTTTGAGAACCAACCTCTTGCTTCCTTGTGTTCTCTTTTAGAAGAAGAAGAAGAGTTTGGATTTATATCCCCCCTTTCTCTCCTGCAGGAGACTCAAAGGGGCTGACAATCTCCTTGGCCTTTCCCCCTCACAACAAACACCCTGTGAGGTAGTTGATGCTGAGAGAGCTCCGAGAAGCTGTGACTAGCCCAAGGTCACCCAGCTGGCGTGTGTGGGAGTGTACAGGCTAATCTGAATTCCCCAGATAAGCCTCCACAGCTCAGGCGGCAGAGCTGGGAATCAAACCTGGTTCCTCCGGATTAGATACACAAGCTCTTACCATCCTACGCCACTGCTGCTCCTTTTAGACCAACAGTAATGATTGTCCAATGAACTGATTTTATTTGTGGCCGTTCCAACACCAGCGTTCTGAGCTCCCCTCCTGTGATGGGTATTTTTTCACCTAACCAACATTGGTGACCATTCTGAGGCCTTATTTGGAAAAGGCTGGATGACACCACGGGAGCCATTTTCTAAACCACACCGGAAGTAACGACGATTGAAAACGGCCCTTATGTTACTGTGGAAATTTGCATGTGTGTACATATTGCCAGGAAATGAGGGTGGGCGGGGAAACCTCTCACACGGATGACAACAGAAAACACTCACCTGCAATATTCAGTTGCATTCACATGGACAGAGAGCCAGGCCTTGACATCAAATGTGCCCCCTCCCTCCTTTTCTTCCTTTTCCCCCCTTTCCTTTTCCTGTGGAGGCTTATCTGGTGAACCAGATTAGCTTGTGCACTCCAACACATGCCAGCTGGGTGACCTTGGGCTAGTCACAGTTCTTCGGAGCTCTCTCATCCCCACCCACCTCACAGAGTATTTGTTGTGGGGGGTGGGGGAGGGAAAGGAGTTTGTAAGCCCCCTTTGAGTCTCCTTACAGGAGAGAAAGGGGGAAAATAAATCCAAACTCCTCCTCCTCCTCCTCCTTGCCTTCCTCCTTGACATATCAGGAACTGAGAGGCAAGGGGATAATTTCTTTGGAGTTTCTGTGGAAATCACAGGAGATCCCTTGTTTGAGGCCCCCTCTGATATTTATATTACTGGGAAGCCCAAAGTTTATATTGCCAAGTTGCTGATACTGAAATGATTTAGGCTTCTAAACTGAAATGCGTTGTCGTTTGATGCTTTTATTGTTTATTGAATATTATTCTATGCCTATATTGTCCGTCACCCTAGGCCGGGCCTGCTGGGGGAAGGCAAGGTATAACCCTGAAATAAAGCTTTTAAAAAAAGTTTAAAAAGCGGCTCACGCATCTCTTCCTTCAGCATTGACTGTGTTTTGCAATTTTGCTCATAGAAATCTCAAGTGTTTACACTTTTCAGTTCCACGAAGACACCAAATTATACACAACGTTATAGGCTAACTTATGTGTTGCGTTTTAGCTTGGGAAGACAGACCAACCAAATGATACACAACGTTATGTGTTGCATTTTAGCTTGGGAAAACAGTCCAACCGGCTTTGTATAATATTAAGTTAACAGCTTAACTGCCAGAGAGAATGTGGTGTCGGTGTTGGACTGAGGGAGCAGAGCCCCCGTGAGCTATGAAGGTTATGGGTCAGTGGTGCCAGAGGTGGCACAGGTGCCAGAGGTGGCACTCAGAGCCCTCTCTGTGGGCACGTGCAGAGTGCCCCCCAACACACATCTAGGCTGGCCTGGGCCACTAGGCTCAATTATTAGCATGAAACCTAAGACCTAGTTTTGGGGAAGCAGTGCAGGTAACCCTGTCAACCGCTGTTAAACCCCACTGATTTTCATGTGCTGAACTAAAGCGTGATCCTTTACCTGGGAGTACGCTCGGTTGCTGGCAGTGGGGCTTGCTTCTGATTAAACCCTCCTAGGGTTGTGATTCACCCATTGGGAGAGTTGCATGGTTGCTTCAAAGCAAAGCCACCGACTACCACCAAGCGTACTCCTGAGTAACGCACGCCTCGGAGCCAACCGGTTTTTCTAAACTAAACCTCAGTATTCAGGTTAAATTGATGCCGTGTTGGCACTTTGCGACAAAGAAGAGGCCTACAGAAAGGGTGATAGAATGCTGTATAATCAGGCCAGAAATGTATTAACAAAGGAGATCAGAGCAGCAAAAAGAAACTACTCTGAAAAGCTAAAAAATCAGTTTTCACCAAACGAAACAGCAAACATGTGGAAAACTCTCAAAAATATCACCGGTTACAGCAAACCACCTTCCCAAGCTGAAGGAAATCAGCAATTGGCAGACGACCTGAATGTGTTCTACTGTAGGTTTGAAAACAATCTACAGTCACCTTTCTCCACAACCTCTATCTCAGACGCACCAACAATAGCCAAACTTCCTACAACTGAACCCATTTCATTGGGTTTACAACCCCTGGTGATCTCAGAAAAGGAAGTGCAAGATCTATTTCACAGACAGAAGCCTGGAAAAGCACCAGGCCCAGACAAGATAACACCTTCTTGCTTAAAAGTCTGTGCTGTCCAATTGGCCCCCATTTTCACCCAAATCTTCAACAAATCACTAGAGATGTGCTATGTTCCTTCCTGCTTCAAACACTCCACTATCGTCCCAGTGCCGAAGAAGCCTTCCATCAAGGAACTGAACGACTACAGACCAGTTGCTCTAACATCTGTAGTTATGAAAACTTTTGAAAGGCTAGTGATGTACCATTTGAAAACTATCACGGATCCACTGTTGGACCCCTTGCAATTTGCATACCGAGCAAACAGATCGACAGACGATGCTGTTAATATGGCTTTGCACTATATCCTACAGCATCTTGAATCGCTAAAGACCTATGCAAGGGTCCTCTTTGTTGACTTTAGTTCAGCATTCAATACTATCAGACCGGACATTCTTCTAACCAAACTAAATCACACAGCAGTACCTGAGCATATTTGTAAGTGGATCACAAGCTTCCTAACAGATAGGAAACAGCAGGTGAAGCTAGGAAAAATTACATCAGACACCTGTAAAATGAGCACAGGGGCCCCCCAAGGCTGTGTACTTTCACCACTTCTCTTCTCTCTGTATACCAATGACTGCATCTCAAACGATCCATCTGTTAAAATACTGAAGTTTGCAGATGATACAACAGTGATTGGTCTCATTCGAGACAACGATGAAACCGCATACAGACGGGAGGTTGAACAACTAGCCTCGTGGTGCCACTGGAACAATCTAGAACTGAACACACTTAAAACCGTAGAAATGGTGGTAGATTTCAGGAGAAACCCTCCCATCCTACCTCCTCTCACAATACTAGACAACACAGTATCAACAGTAGAGACCTTCAAATTTCTAGGCTCCATCATATCTCATGACCTAAAATGGTCCCCTAACGCCACAAATGTCATCAACCAAGCACAACCAAGAATGTTCTTTCTGCGCCAACTCAGGAAGCTCAAACTGCCCAAGGAGCTGCTGATACAGTTCTACAAAGGAATCATTGAGTCTGTCATCTGCACCTCTATAACTGTGTGGTTTGGTTCTGCAACCCAACAAGATCGACACAGACTTCAGAGAATAATCAGAACTGCAGAAAAAACAATTGCTGCTAACCTGCCTTCCATTGAGGACCTGTATACTGCACGGGTCAAAAAAAGGGCTGTGAAAATATTTACTGACCCCTCGCATCCTGGACATAAACGGTTTCAACTCTTACCCTCTCAACGTCGCTACAGAGCACTGCACACCAAGACAACTAGACACAAGAACAGTTTTTTCCCGAAGGCCATCACTCTGCTAAACAAATAATTCCCTCGATAATGTCAAACTATTTATTATATACTTATTATATAATTACTGCACTACTTTTTTCATCATTCCTATTACCCATCTCCTCCCACTTATGACTGTATGACTATAGCCTGTGCTGACATTTTATTTTACATTTTATTTTATTTTATTTTATTTTATGATTTTACATTTTATGTTTTCATTACTACTGTTTCCTGATTGCTTACTAGACCTATATGACAATCATTAAGTGCTGTACCTTATGATTCTTGACAAATGTATTTTTCTTTTATGTACACTGAGAGCATATGCACCGGAGACAAATTCCTTGTGTGTCCAATCACACTTGGCCAATAAAGATTCTATTCTATTCTATTCTATTCTATTCTATTCTATTCTATTCTATTCTAAAGAAGTGGGTTTCCAAGAGAATATAAGGATGAAAGTTAGCTTTTAAATTCATATTAATTGAGATATTAAAAGATCAAAGATCTATTGTTGAAGGAGAAGTCAATCTTATAAGGTTTGCTTCTGTTCTATCTCTTCTCATTCCCCCTTCTCTCTTCACCTCCCTAACCCATACTTTTTCTTTCCCTCCCCCTTCGTTCATAACAAACACAACTGCTTCGAACGTATATATATAAATATAGATTTGATTTTATTATTAAATTAATAGTATCATTATACTGACTACGGAAAAAAACAGTGGTCAGTACCAAATGAGTGAATGAACTGATAATGCTAATGAAACTGAAGTCTATGCAGCAAGAAACTGTATAAAACTAAACTTGTATAGATTTATCTTTATGCTCTTTTTACTCCTTCTTTCTTTTTAATTTTGTAACTTCTTTTAAGCTTTCAATAAAGTATTTTTTTAAAAATTGCCATGTTGGCACTTTGCGATAAAGAAGCGGGTTTTGGGTTGCAGTTTGGGCACTCAGTCTCGAAAAGGTTCGCCATCACTGTTATGGGTCATTCAGCCACTGTTGTTTGGTCTAACCAACCTCATAGGGTGATTGTGGTGACAAGTTTATGCCACCCTTGAGCTCCTCGGAAAACAATCTAATTCTCTCCCGCTACGTCCTGGCTGGTATTGTAAAGGTATCTCTTACCGGAGAGAATTACCAACACTCTGAAACGACCCCAAAGTTGGAACTTCCTAGAAAAAATCCCTTTCTACTCACTGGCGGTTAACACATTCCTCAAATGATGGACTGTTACTATCCCCTTAAACAGCTTCTAAACAAGCCAACTACAGGTTGTTGGGGGTTTTCCGGGCAGTGTGGCCGTGGTCTGGTAGATCTTGTTCGTAACATTAGGAACAAGATCTACCAGACCACAGCCACATAGCCTGGAAAACCCACAATGGGGCTTTCCCCACTGACAGAGTTGAACTGGTTTCTACCTAGGTTCGCCTCAGTGAATCCCCACTGCCACCAAGCACAACATTGTTTTGTCTCAGGTCCCCCCCCCCCCCCCAGAAATGAGGGGTTATGAACTACACTTTTCTGCCGGAACAAGGTCGATACTGCTTCGAAGTGGGGAAGCATCAAAACGACACCTCATCCGTTCAACCAATCACGAGCCGCTTTTGTGGCATGCGCAGAACGGGAGAGTCGTGGCGGGCAGAAAGCGCATGTAACTGTAAACTGTAAACTGTAAAAACTGTTTAAAAAAAAGAACGCTCCCGTTTCCAGCCATAACACAAGCGCCAATCACGATCGAGGAGAGAAACAGGCACCAAGATGATCCCACCCACTTAGCTCGGTTCCAGGGGGCCAACTCAGTTGCTGTGGGGACAGCCTGGAATCGCCCTCCACTGAAGGGAACCGAGTTGACCTTAGCTCCCTTCTGTAGTGGGGAAAGCCTCAACAACCAGTTGAATCCAGCCGTGAAAGACTTAGACAATACATTAAGCCAACTACAGTCAGTATTGTATCGTATAGTCTGCTGGCTATCAACTCTCGAGACTTCTCCATGGCACGCAGAAAAACGTCCCCTGAATAGAATCGTATCGTATCATCAGGAGAGATAAAGGATTTCAAATTATCTCTAGTAACCACCAATGCAACAAGAGGCTGCAAGGACAGTACGGCTGCAATTCGCAATCCAGTCTCTTACCTTTGGCCGTTTCCACTGGATACCCTGAATTTGCGACTTGTAAAAAAGAGAGTCATTGTTGGCCGGGAAGAGGGGATCCTCGAAGAGAGCTTTCCTCCGCTGGCAGTCCTTTTTCAGGGTGGCGTACCGCTGGTTTTCGTAGGGCTGCGCTGATGAGAACATTCTTCCTGGCAGCCGCTGGAGGAATGCAAAGGGGGGAAAAAAGGATAATTATTTTAATAAAATCTTCAGGGCACAATTTTTTTAAAAGAACAGAAGGGGCCCAAGCAGTGGCGTATCTGCCAGAGGAATATGGGGGGTTAACAGTCCCCAAGCGCCACCCATTAGATCTCATGGGGGTGCAAAATTGCCCCCCAAACCACTCTCATGGAGAGGCGCCCCTGCCCAGTCTGGGTGCCTGCAGCGGGCCCGCCCCACCAGGCCCAGCCCCAGCTCCTCAGCCCGGCCACACCAGGCCTGGCCCCACCAGGCTGCCCAGGACTGCCGCTGCCCTCCTTTGCCGGCTGAGGTAAGTGGGGGGCAAGGGGCACGGGGGGGTAAGGGGGGGACACTTAAGCAGGTTTTGCCCCAGGTGCCATTTCCCCCGGTGCGCCCTGGACCCAAGGTTCAAGGTGCGGCACACCTGTTTTGTATGCAGACAAGTCCAAGGTTTAATTCCTGGCATCTCTGGTAGCAATCTTGGAAATTGCCTCTGCCTATTTATTTTATTTATTTATTTCTTCAATTTCTATACCGCCCGATCCCCGAAGGGCTCCGGGCGGTGAACAACAAGAATCAAACAAAATTAAGCAGGAGCAAATCATACACAGTACACAAACACATCGGCTCCATCTCGTTAATAATCAATAAAACATCTTAAAAACTCTTATAAAACAGCGGTTAATAATTAATAGATAATAAATAAGCCAAGAGGCGTCCAGAAAACCCCAATTAAAACCTACCCCAAGAAGGGGGACGGCGGGCCCCTCAATATGAGGGGGGACCCTGATGTAACAACGCAAGGGCAAAGAGCAGTGAGGGGGCACTGGAAAACCACCAGCCATCCAAATAGACCCGGTGTAATGCCAGAGTGGCCAACTATGGCATAGGAAATTATTGCAGGCTTTTGAGTCTGGAAATGGCAGGGTTTGGGGAGAGGAGGAAGCTCATCAGAGCATAATACCATACGGTGCACGCGCCAAACCTGCCATTTTCTTTATCACGGTCGTCAAGAGATCAGTTATAATTCCAGGTGGGCTCTAGGTCCCCCCCCCCCCCCCCCCGGAAGTCAGCAACCGTAGGCGACTGATATTTTCAACTAAGGAAAGGTTAAAGGGCTGGCAACTTTGGCTCCAACCACCAGACTGGGGAAAGGGTCCCTAGCCCCCTTCTCACCAACCAGGGACTCAGCAGTACCTTTCCTTTGGATCTCTCAGCTGTGCCCTGTCGTTTGCAAAGTCATGGCTTGCTTATTTGAGTCAGCAATCGAACTGCTGGAGTCTCTGTTGCTGTTCAGGGGCAGAGAAAGAGGCGCAGAGAGTCCCTATCCATCTCAGATTCAGAGAAAGCAGCTGAGGAGGAGGAGGAGGAGAATAAGAGTTTGGATTTACACCCCACCTTTCTCTCCTGCAAGAAGACTCAAGGCGGCTTACAAGTTCCTTTCCCTTCCTCTCCCCACAACAGAAACCGTGTGAGGCAGGTGGGGCTGAGAGTCCAGAGAGAACTGTGACCAGCCCAAGGTCACCCAGCAGGAATGTAGGATTACGGAAACACATCTGGTTCACCAGATAAGCCTCTGCCACTCAGGTGGAGGAGTGGGGGATCAAACCCGGTTCTCCAGATTAGAATCCACCCGCTCTTAACCACACCACGCTGGCAACTCATGGTGAGAGGAAGAACGACACGGTGATCTGTATCAAGAAAGCCTCCAGTATCAAATGTGACATTCTAACTTCTCCCACGGGTGGTATTTTTAAAGCACCAACTACCAGGCCGTAAAAGAAAGCAGGTATTTCAGAAGCTCAGTTTCACATCCAACATCTGTTGCTTTTCCACGCTCGCGTAGAACTGAGGCATCCGCCACAAACCGTGCACGGGCTGCGTTTGCACACATCGCACCAATCCACAGAGCGCAGTGGAAGGAGCAATTATTCAGTTGTAAAGAAGCCAGAGGAGAAGTAAGACAACCACATGGCAGGAGCCCCGATAAAGTGGGGACGTCTTTCGCCTCAAGAGAGAAAGAAAGATCTGCACATCTGACTCTGTGGGCCAACACAGATCCCTTTCGACACAACGGCGCAGGAGAGATCAAGATTTTAGCAGCCTCCGCCGACATCTTTTTTAATTAAAAAGGCTTCTCGGCGCCCTGCCAAAGACTTCCTGATTAATTATTTTCTCTCAATAGCAGCTGGCATCGTAGGAACAGACACGGCTGGAGACGGCCCAGAGGAAATCAGCCGCATGTTCACACACACAAACACACACACACAATGCAAGTGGGGAGGAAGCCAGAAGATTGCCAATTTCTCATTCTGCACTAAAAGGCTTGATGGAAACACCGGTTTGCCAACTGCTCTTGCAAAAAAAGGGTGCAAGTCTGTTCAAGGGCAGGAAGAAGAAGAGGAAGAGGAAGAGGAAGAGGAAGAAGAGGAGGAGGAGGAGGAAGAGGAGGAGGAGTAGTAGGAGGAGTTAGGATTTATATCCCTCCTTTCTCTCCTGCAGGAGACTCTCCTTGCCCTCCCCCCCTCACAACAAACACCCTGTGAGGCAGCTGGGGCTGAGAGAGCTCCGAGAAGCTGTGACTAGCCCAAGGTCACCCAGCTGGCGTGTGTGGGAGTGTACAGGCTAACCTGAATTCCCCAGATAAGCCTCCACAGCTCAGGCGGCAGAGCTGGGAATCAAACCCAGTTCCTCCAGATTAGAAGGGAAATCCTGGGATCTTACCAGTACTAGGGATGCCGTAAGCTCTGGGTTAGAAAAATTCCTGAAGTTTTGGGGGCTGGATCCTGGAGAGGATGGTGTATAACAGTGGTGGCGATCCTATGGCACGGGTGCCAGAGGTGGCACTCAGAGCCCTCTCTGTGGGCACGTGCAAACAGAGTCCCCCGCCCCCCCACATCTAGGTTGGCCTGGGCCACTAGGTTGGCCTGGGCCACTGGGCTCGATTATTAGCATTAAACCTAAGACCTAGTTTTGGGGAAGCAGCATAGGCAACCCTGATAAACGCTGTCAAACCTCGCTGATTTTCATGCGAAGAACTAAAGCGTGATCCTTTACCTGGGAGTAAGCTCGGTTGCTGGTAATGGGGCTTGCTTCTGAGTAAACCCTCCTAGGGTCGTGATTCACCCATTGGAAGAGATGCACAGTTGCTTCAAAGCAAAGCCACCGACTACCACCAAGCTTACTCCCGAGTAACACATGCCTCGGAGCCAACCTTTCTAAACGGAAACCTCAGAATTCAGGTTAAATTGTCATGCTGGCACTTTGCGATAAAGAAGTGGGTTTTGGGTTGCAATTTGGGCACTCGGTCTCGAAAAGGTTCGCCATCACTGGTATATAATGTTGTAAAAGTCCCCCCTCCAACACAGTTATTGTCTCCACAGGAACTCATCCCTACAGGCTGCAGTTCAATTGCAATTGCAGGAGTTGCCAATTATGATCTTCCGGTTGCCGCTTTCTGACTGTCCCTCCCGCTTAAAGCTACCCACCTGACATCGACCAAACCTGTTCCTTTCCTGACTCGATCTAAAACAGCTTCACAGGATCCATTGCACTCCACCAATCACTGCCATAGATAAGCAAGGATATATATACTGCCACGGCACTTGCTTTTTTAAAAAAAGAGAAGAAAACTAAGATGCTCGTGATTATCAGCTCGACGCCAGATTTGGCAACTGAAAGGCACGCAGCCCTAACTGAGCAACCAAAAGTCCATTTTCTAAGCTACTAGATAATCATTCCCTATATTTTTAACAGAGGCGTTCCTCCCATTGGGCAAAGTGGGCAGTTGCCCAGGGTGCCCCCTTGTGGGGGGCGCCAAAAATGCAGGTTCGTTTGTGGGATTTTTTGTATTTTCAGTGTTTTTCCGTTTTTGGCCTGCAGAGGGCGCAGTTTTTGGGCTAGCAACACCAAACTTTCAGGGATATTTTGGGAGACTCTCCTGATGATATCACCCAGGTTTGGTGAGTTTTGGTTTAGGGAGTCCAAAGTTATGGACTCCCAAAGGGGGTGCACCCATCCCCCATTTTTTCCAATGGGAGCTAATAGGAGATGGGGGCTACACCTTTGAGGGTCCATAACTTTGGACCCCCTGAACCAAACTTCACCAAACCTGGGTGGCATCATCAGTAGGGTCTCCCAAAGATACTCTGAAATTTTGGTGCTGCTATCTTAATAATTTCACCCCTGACAGCAGGCACCCCCTAAATTTCTCCAGATTTTCCGTTTAAAGCCACCCCCTTCTTGCCAATGCTTGTTTTCTTTCTTTTATTCTCTCAATGCCTAATAAAGGTTACTATTATTATTAAATCTACCCCCTTCGGCATGGATTTAAAGGGAGAATCTGGGGTCCCCAGTTTAAACATTGAAAGTGATGCTGTTTCAGGATGGGGGATAATCCACTCCAAAACATCATCACTTTCAATGTTGTTTAAACTGGGGACCCCAGATTCTCCCTTTAAGGTGGATTTAAAAGGAGAATCTGGGCCCCCTAGTTTAAACACCATTGAAAATAATGCTATTTGGGGGTGGATTCCAGCATCACTTGTTTAAACTAGGGAGCCCAGATTCACCTTTTAAATTCACCTTAAAGGGAGAATCTGGGGTCCCCAGTTTGAACAACATTGAAAGTGATGCTGTTTCCCCCAATTGGGGGGACTGGATACAACACCATAAAATGTTTCCATAGCAGTAATAAAACATTTTGAAAGCATTTTGAAATTGTTTTAAAAAATATTTATGCTATGTGGCATGGCCCATTGCTGTGTTCAGATTTGTGAGTTGGGGCATGTTCTATAATGTGATGGTGACTTTGAAACGACCTGGTGGAAAAAATCATTGTTTGGTCATGGTGGGGGAGGGTGGCCGCCCATGGGAAGGGGGGGGGGATCAAACTCAGGTTTTGCCCAGGGCTCCAGTTTGCCTAGGTACGCCGCTGATTTTTAAAGCACCACCTCCAGCATCTACATGATTTCTCTTTAAGGGTTTGAAAAGATGATGTTTCCAGGAAGGCAGGGTTCTTGTTGGCAGCAGAGGGAGAACTCATAATCATGGGGACAAATTGCGGGTGCAAAGGCCCTGGCTAGATTTTAGGGAAAAATTTATGCCATCATAATGTAGTTCAGCAGTAGAATTGGCAGCCTATGGAGATGGAAAGGACCCCCTCTCTGGCAGTCTTCAAGCAGCTGTGGATGATCACTTTTCAGGGATGCTCTATGCCAGGGGTGTCAAACATGCGGCCTGGGGGCTGAATCTGCCCCCTAGAGAGGGCTTATCAAGCTCACAAACGTCAGGGGAATTGTAGCTATTTTGGCAAATGCCAAAAAATAAATTGTTCACTTTTTTATTACAACCAACCAGAATAACACAAAGCAAAGTTTACGTGCTTTTCTACTGCAGGGTTCACTTGCAGGCATCCCTAACCTGTTTGAGCCTGTGGGCACCTTTGGAATACTGGCACAGCATGATGGGTGCAAGCACAAAATGGCTGCCACAAAAGGGCTGCTCCAGAAGGCGGCACTATCTACAAAATGGCGACTCCAGAAGGCAGAGCTATCCACAAAATGGCTGCTTCAGAAGGCGACGCTATCTACAAAATGACTTCCTCAGAAGGCGGAGCTATCCACAAAATGGCTGCTTCAGAAGGCGACGCTATCTACAAAATGACTTCCTCAGAAGGCGGAGCTATCCACAAAATGACTTCTCCAGAAGGTGGCACTCTCTACAAAATGGCTACTACAGAAGGCAGAGCTATCCACAAAATGGCTACTCCAAAAGGCAGAGCTATCCGCAAAATGGCTGCTCCAAAAGGCAGAGCTAGCTACAAAATGGCTGCTCCAGAAGGCGCCGCTATCTACCAAATGGCTACTCCAGAAGGCAGAGCTATCCACAAAATGGCTGCTTCAGAAGGCGACGCTATCTACAAAATGACTTCCTCAGAAGGCGGAGCTATCCACAAAATGGCTGCTTCAGAAGGCGACGCTATCTACAAAATGACTTCCTCAGAAGGCGGAGCTATCCACAAAATGGCTACCCCAGAAGGCAGAGCTAGCTACAAAATGGCTACTATCGCTTGCCCTCAGCCACACAGTGTTGTGGTAGCAGCTGCTGCCAACGTGATGTTTTTAGCAATCTGTTCCGCCCCTCAAACTTCCAGTGGCCACTCAGAAGCCTTGCTGGGCAAAAAGTTACTTTCTAAAAACACTTGTAGGGCACCAGGAAAAAGGTCCGTGGCCTCCTTCTCCGTGGGCTCCGTGTCAGCCTGGCCGCACAGCTTTCGATATTTTATAACCTGCCTCGAGTCTCAGATAGAAAGGCAGGCTATCCGTGAAGTAAAATAAAAGCAAATAAAAGCAGCCTAGATGTTCAGTACCTAAGCACACACACGTATATACACAGAGGATTAGGAGAAGAGGAAGGGAAAAAATACATTATTTGAAGGCACGGTGATAAAGCCCAAGGTCTCCAACCTACAAACCCTGCAAAGCATTGCAGCAATTCATGTTCCACTTGAAATAAACACACCATTTTCACTGACCTTCCGTTCTCAAACCGGAAGATGCTTATTGTACTTCCAGATCTAGCATTCATGGATTTGAGAGAGAGAAAAGCACGAATTGCAATTGGTTGTGGTGGGTTTTCCGGGCTGTGTGGCCGTGGTCTGGTGGATCTTGTTCCGAATAGGAACAAGATCCACCAGACCATGGCCACACAGCCAGTGGCGGGATCCAAAAATTTTAGTCACAGGTTCCCATGGTGGTGGGATTCAAACTGTGGCGTAGCGCCAATGGGGCTGGGCGGGGCATGACATGGGCGTGGTCGGGCATTCCGGGAGCGGGGCTGTGGCAAGGACGCAGCCGCTGCGCCGGTCCTTGGGCGGGAAACGAATGCACGCAGGCGCAGGCTGCCACGCATGCCGGTGCACCTCCTGCTGGACTGCTTCAAGCTCTGCGTGCTACTGCTGAGAGGAGGGGCGTAATTAAGGCAAAAATCACATGGCAAAATCACCAATTAGTAACCCCCTCTTGGCACACACAAATAATTAGTAACCTACTCTTGGGAACCTGTCAGAACCTGCTGGATCCTATGCGGAACAAGATCCACCAGACCACGGCTACACAGCCCGGAAAACCCACCACAACCAATTGAATCCGGCCGTGAAAGCCTTCGACAATACAATGGATTGCAATATTTTTCTATGTTTTCGTTGTAGGAAATCCGAATGGGTGGGCACCCCGCTGCTTTCCCAGAAGTTCAAGGAAATAATAGGGGGTGGAGCCAATCTGCCAGGGCTCTTAGAGCACAAACAAATTGAATAAGGACAATGGAAAACTGCTTGGAAGCTTTTAACAGATCTCCAATGACAGGGCGTCAGGGAATACGGATTTCATAACTGGAAACTCGGAAACTTTGGCCAAAAGGTATTTCCCACCAGAGCGTTTTAAGAGCCAAACAGAAAGAGCTTACCAAAGGAAAACAGTTAGGAATGCGCTTCTCAAAATAATGTGCCTCCCACTTCACCATCTAAGAAACCATTCCACCGCTATCTTTGCAATCCTAAAGACAGTAGCTCCAGTCTAAGTCCATCAATTTCTATGGGGTTGGACCGGAATAACTCTGCATAGGATTGGAGTGTAAGAGTCTAGCTGCATGGCACAGTTCATCCTGCAATAACTGAAGGAAAAGATTGAAATTCGGTCGCATCATCAACACACCAGCCCTCAAGAAGCATCAAAACAGATCAGACCTTCCGCCCCCTCAAGTTGGTCCTTTGTTTAGTTTCGGCTACGATTACAGGCAATATAACTGAGGGTTGCCAACACTCGATCCTAAAAATCCTGGATTCGAGGACAGAGCTATGCCCATCAATGTACAGTGGAACCTCGGTAATCGGAGCCTTCGGTTTTCGTCCATTTCAATTTTCACCGGTCACCCCCGACTGGTTTTTTGCCTCGGTTTTCACCGGGCACCTCTGTTTTCGGCTACGCCGTTTGCGTAAATTTTCTACGCCATTTACGTAAATTTACGTTTTTTGCATAAATTTGCTACTCTGTTTATGGAGTAGCTTCGGTTTTCGACGGTTTCAGTTTTCTCCGGGTGTCGCCAGACGGATTACCGGCGAAAACTGAGGTTCCACTGTATTTGATTTGCTCCCCAAGACCCCTTCCCAAAGTGGTTTACAACACAACCTCCCCAAATCACTGTGCCAATCAATTAAGGTCTGATGTGACCTACAACACACATCTGAGTTTATCCTAACAACCCCCCTGTAAGGTAGATAAGGTTGGGCAACGGAGCCATAGTAACCCAGCAGGGTTCTACGGCAAAGAATGGATTCGAATTCGGGTCTTCCACCTCCTAGTTTGAAACGCCAGTCAATATCCTTTTTGAATTGCAGTGGCCAGAACTGTACACAATATTCCAGGTGAGGTCTAGAGAGGTACAATTACATCCCTCAATCTAGATGCTATACTCCTATTGATACAGCCCAGAATCGCATTGGCTTTCTTGGCTGCCGTATCACACTGCTGACTGATGTTCAGTGTGTGGTCTACTAAGACTCCACCTTTCAAATTCTACTTCATGAGCTTTCAGGGCAAGAGACAAATAGGTGGTTTGGTCCCCGCCTGGCAACCTTGGTTTGGTCCCCGCCTGGCAACCTTGGAGTTTCTTGATGGCCTCCCATCCAATTACTAGCTCTCCCTGCCACCACTCAACTTCTGAGTTCTGATAAGATTAGGTGAAGCCAGGTGTCGGCAACCTTTAGAACCCAAAGAGCCATTTGGCCCTGCCTCCCCAAGCCCCGCCCCCGGCCTCCCCAAGCCCTGCCTTCAGCTAAGCAGACGGGATACACAGCGATGGCGACACCAACGACAACAAGTTGCACTTGGGGCACGGCGAGCACGCCTCTTTCCCCGCCCCTTCCTCCCTTCCTCCCTCCCTCCGGCATCCTTTCCTCTCCTTCCCAGGGGCCAGATGAGGGAAGGAGGGGAAAGGACGCCGAAGGAAGGAAGGAAGGAAGGAAGGAAGGAAGGAAGGAAGGAAGGAAGGAAGGAAGGAAGGAAGGAAGGAAGGAAGGAAGGAAGGAAGGAAGGAAGGAAGGAAGGAAGGAAGGAAGGAAAGGAAGGAAGGAAGGAAGAAGGAAGGAAGGAAAGAAGGAAGGAAGGAAGGAAGGAAGGAAGGGAAGGAAGGAAGGAAGGAAGCGAGGCACATAACTTTCGCCCGCATCCCAAGTGCAACTTGCTGTCGTTGGTGCTGCTGCTGCAGAGCCGCAGTACAAGGACAAAAGAGCTGCATGCGGCTCCGGAGCCGCGGGTTGCTGACCCCTGGGTTAAGCTGTTCGATCTTACAGCCTTGTGTCTCCATTTCCCCCAACCCAGATAGTCACAAAGCGAGAACCACTCAAAGGCATTCTGCACATGATCAAGGGAAAATTAGTTTCTTAGGGCACCTGCTGGATTGATCGCACCCCCTTGGGTAGATGAAGGGCTTTTTAAAGGAACCTTTTAAAGGGGCTGTTGTGGACTTTCCAGGCTGCATGGCCATGGTCTGGTGGACTCGCATCTTCAGAGGTACATCAGGGTGAGATGCCAGCCACAGAAGATGCCAGTCATAGATACGGGCAAGACATTGGGAGCAAAAACTATCAGACCATGCCCACACCGTCTGGAAAACCCACAACAGCCGGTTGGTTCCAACGATGAAGGGTTTTTTTATAGCATGCTCAGAAATGCTGGGGGGAAGATTTAGGACTAATAAAAGGAAACACTTCTTCACACAACGTGTGATTGGTGTTTGGAATATGCTGCCACAGGAGGTGGTGATGGCCACTAACCTGGATAGCTTTAAAAAGGGCTTGGACAGATTTATGGAGGAGAAGTCAATCTATGGCTACCAATCTTGATCCTCTTAGATTGCAAATGCCTTAGCAGACCAGGTGCTCGGGAGCAGCAGCAGCTGCAGAAGGCCACTGCGTTCACATCCTGCACGTGAGCTCCCAAAGGCAGCTGGTGGGCCATTGCGAGTAGCAGACAGCTGGACTAGATGGACTCTGGTCTGATCCAGCAGACTAGTTCTTATGTTCTTAAATGCTTAAGAGCAGCGCTTGGAACTTTTTGAGAAGTGAAGCAAACCTGGATTGCTCAAAAGGCAATCCTCAGGCTATTTTTCGGCAACCCGTCCTAAAATTAAACATTATTAGCGCCTCCCACTCCCACCCTCCCAATAACAGCAGTGTTTTTGTGCCTCCTGGTTAGAAATAAGTCAAATGGCTTTTGTTCCTCTGGGCGGTTACAACCTCCAAGACAAATCCCTCCTTCTAGTCAAATATGTCCACAAAGGAGGCGAAACTGAGTATATAGAGAGAGGATCGCTCAGCACGGTCCCCTCCCCTTTTAAAGCGCAAGACAATACAACCAAACGGTGAGTCAAGGCGTACTCTCCCCACCTGATCGTGAGAAATGTTGCAAAGCTCCAGGTGTGGTTCCAGATCAATAAATTTTGCTGAGCAAACCGACATCACCCTGTTTCCAAACAGAGAACACGCTGGCGAAGGAGCTCAGAAGGTAATAGCTGAGGCATCTCAGCTGCTGAACGTGCGCCAAAAGGAACACAAAGCAGATTTTTAAAAGCTCCGTACGTAACGCTAAACCCGATTTTAATTTTTAACTACAGTTGTTTTGCGAAAATCCGAACTAGGCACTTCAGTGACATTCCTAAACGCAGCGGTTGCCGGGATTTGTCAGTCTCTGGGACTGGTTTTTCCGGTGTCACAAGACTCAGGCATACTAACACACACAGAAAAATAATTTGTCAGAAAAATAATATTGTATATGACCTGGGAGGTCGTGTTTAAAATGCTGGCACTCAAAATCTACACTCTTCCTGCAAAGCCCAGGGATTATTTCAAAGAAGCACAGACAAATGAGCTTTGCATTCGATGCAGAAGTTATTGATTTCAGTTTTAAAAGAACTGTGTAAATATCTAGACCACAGTGCCCACCAAAACCTTTCCTGGCACACACCAAGCATTTTTAGAAACTGAGTGGGGCCCGGTTGGGCTTAAGCCCAGCATGGCTTCTGACAGTCCACTGAATTATAGCATAGCAAGCCTTTATTGGCATAGACAACAGTACAACAATCATAAAAAACGGATTAAAAAGCATATACAATGCAGGAAATAAACGTTAGGTCGAAGGAAATCTACTGGCGTTTAGTAATTTCCAGGAGAAAGTCTGCCACTATCATACAGAGAGAAGGATCAGGATTGTCCAACAAGTAGTGTAATCTAATTAAATCGGGGAGATGGGGTAAATGTAAAGGAGTAAGATTCACATACTTGGATCTGATTTCCTTGAATCTGGGGGTGGGGGGTGGGGGGGGGGGGGGCCGGCGGGGGGGGGGCGGCGGGGGGGGGGCGGGGTGGGGGCTGGGCTGGGGGGGGGGGGGCGGGGGGGTGGGGGGGGCGGGGGGTGGGGGGGGGGGGGGGCGGGGGGGGGGGGGGGTGGGGGGGGGGGGGGGTGGGGGGGGGGGGGGGTGGGGGGGGGGGGGGGTGGGGGGGGGGGGGGGTGGGGGGGGGGGGGGGTGGGGGGGGGGGGGGGTGGGGGGGGGGGGGGGTGGGGGGGGGGGGGGGTGGGGGGGGGGGGGGGTGGGGGGGGGGGGGGGTGGGGGGGGGGGGGGGTGGGGGGGGGGGGGGGTGGGGGGGGGGGGGGGTGGGGGGGGGGGGGGGTGGGGGGGGGGGGGGGTGGGGGGGGGGGGGGGTGGGGGGGGGGGGGGGTGGGGGGGGGGGGGGGTGGGGGGGGGGGGGGGTGGGGGGGGGGGGGGGTGGGGGGGGGGGGGGGTGGGGGGGGGGGGGGGTGGGGGGGGGGGGGGGTGGGGGGGGGGGGGGGTGGGGGGGGGGGGGGGTGGGGGGGGGGGGGGGTGGGGGGGGGGGGGGGTGGGGGGGGGGGGGGGTGGGGGGGGGGGGGGGTGGGGGGGGGGGGGGGTGGGGGGGGGGGGGGGTGGGGGGGGGGGGGGGTGGGGGGGGGGGGGGGTGGGGGGGGGGGGGGGTGGGGGGGGGGGGGGGTGGGGGGGGGGGGGGGTGGGGGGGGGGGGGGGTGGGGGGGGGGGGGGGTGGGGGGGGGGGGGGGTGGGGGGGGGGGGGGGTGGGGGGGGGGGGGGGTGGGGGGGGGGGGGGGTGGGGGGGGGGGGGGGTGGGGGGGGGGGGGGGTGGGGGGGGGGGGGGGTGGGGGGGGGGGGGGGTGGGGGGGGGGGGGGGTGGGGGGGGGGGGGGGTGGGGGGGGGGGGGGGTGGGGGGGGGGGGGGGTGGGGGGGGGGGGGGGTGGGGGGGGGGGGGGGTGGGGGGGGGGGGGGGTGGGGGGGGGGGGGGGTGGGGGGGGGGGGGGGTGGGGGGGGGGGGGGGTGGGGGGGGGGGGGGGTGGGGGGGGGGGGGGGTGGGGGGGGGGGGGGGTGGGGGGGGGGGGGGGTGGGGGGGGGGGGGGGTGGGGGGGGGGGGGGGTGGGGGGGGGGGGGGGTGGGGGGGGGGGGGGGTGGGGGGGGGGGGGGGTGGGGGGGGGGGGGGGTGGGGGGGGGGGGGGGTGGGGGGGGGGGGGGGTGGGGGGGGGGGGGGGTGGGGGGGGGGGGGGGTGGGGGGGGGGGGGGGTGGGGGGGGGGGGGGGTGGGGGGGGGGGGGGGTGGGGGGGGGGGGGGGTGGGGGGGGGGGGGGGTGGGGGGGGGGGGGGGTGGGGGGGGGGGGGGGTGGGGGGGGGGGGGGGTGGGGGGGGGGGGGGGTGGGGGGGGGGGGGGGTGGGGGGGGGGGGGGGTGGGGGGGGGGGGGGGTGGGGGGGGGGGGGGGTGGGGGGGGGGGGGGGTGGGGGGGGGGGGGGGTGGGGGGGGGGGGGGGTGGGGGGGGGGGGGGGTGGGGGGGGGGGGGGGTGGGGGGGGGGGGGGGTGGGGGGGGGGGGGGGTGGGGGGGGGGGGGGGTGGGGGGGGGGGGGGGTGGGGGGGGGGGGGGGTGGGGGGGGGGGGGGGTGGGGGGGGGGGGGGGTGGGGGGGGGGGGGGGTGGGGGGGGGGGGGGGTGGGGGGGGGGGGGGGTGGGGGGGGGGGGGGGTGGGGGGGGGGGGGGGTGGGGGGGGGGGGGGGTGGGGGGGGGGGGGGGTGGGGGGGGGGGGGGGTGGGGGGGGGGGGGGGTGGGGGGGGGGGGGGGTGGGGGGGGGGGGGGGTGGGGGGGGGGGGGGGTGGGGGGGGGGGGGGGTGGGGGGGGGGGGGGGTGGGGGGGGGGGGGGGTGGGGGGGGGGGGGGGTGGGGGGGGGGGGGGGTGGGGGGGGGGGGGGGTGGGGGGGGGGGGGGGTGGGGGGGGGGGGGGGTGGGGGGGGGGGGGGGTGGGGGGGGGGGGGGGTGGGGGGGGGGGGGGGTGGGGGGGGGGGGGGGTGGGGGGGGGGGGGGGTGGGGGGGGGGGGGGGTGGGGGGGGGGGGGGGTGGGGGGGGGGGGGGGTGGGGGGGGGGGGGGGTGGGGGGGGGGGGGGGTGGGGGGGGGGGGGGGTGGGGGGGGGGGGGGGTGGGGGGGGGGGGGGGTGGGGGGGGGGGGGGGTGGGGGGGGGGGGGGGTGGGGGGGGGGGGGGGTGGGGGGGGGGGGGGGTGGGGGGGGGGGGGGGTGGGGGGGGGGGGGGGTGGGGGGGGGGGGGGGTGGGGGGGGGGGGGGGTGGGGGGGGGGGGGGGTGGGGGGGGGGGGGGGTGGGGGGGGGGGGGGGTGGGGGGGGGGGGGGGTGGGGGGGGGGGGGGGTGGGGGGGGGGGGGGGTGGGGGGGGGGGGGGGTGGGGGGGGGGGGGGGTGGGGGGGGGGGGGGGTGGGGGGGGGGGGGGGTGGGGGGGGGGGGGGGTGGGGGGGGGGGGGGGTGGGGGGGGGGGGGGGTGGGGGGGGGGGGGGGTGGGGGGGGGGGGGGGTGGGGGGGGGGGGGGGTGGGGGGGGGGGGGGGTGGGGGGGGGGGGGGGTGGGGGGGGGGGGGGGTGGGGGGGGGGGGGGGTGGGGGGGGGGGGGGGTGGGGGGG
Source organism: Sphaerodactylus townsendi (assembly GCF_021028975.2). Lineage (NCBI taxonomy): Eukaryota > Metazoa > Chordata > Lepidosauria > Squamata > Sphaerodactylidae > Sphaerodactylus > Sphaerodactylus townsendi. Next base: position 6,198,329 of record NC_059428.1, on the reverse strand, counting down.
GGGGGGGGTGGGGGGGGGGGGGGGTGGGGGGGGGGGGGGGTGGGGGGGGGGGGGGGTGGGGGGGGGGGGGGGTGGGGGGGGGGGGGGGTGGGGGGGGGGGGGGGTGGGGGGGGGGGGGGGTGGGGGGGGGGGGGGGTGGGGGGGGGGGGGGGTGGGGGGGGGGGGGGGTGGGGGGGGGGGGGGGTGGGGGGGGGGGGGGGTGGGGGGGGGGGGGGGTGGGGGGGGGGGGGGGTGGGGGGGGGGGGGGGTGGGGGGGGGGGGGGGTGGGGGGGGGGGGGGGTGGGGGGGGGGGGGGGTGGGGGGGGGGGGGGGTGGGGGGGGGGGGGGGTGGGGGGGGGGGGGGGTGGGGGGGGGGGGGGGTGGGGGGGGGGGGGGGTGGGGGGGGGGGGGGGTGGGGGGGGGGGGGGGTGGGGGGGGGGGGGGGTGGGGGGGGGGGGGGGTGGGGGGGGGGGGGGGTGGGGGGGGGGGGGGGTGGGGGGGGGGGGGGGTGGGGGGGGGGGGGGGTGGGGGGGGGGGGGGGTGGGGGGGGGGGGGGGTGGGGGGGGGGGGGGGTGGGGGGGGGGGGGGGTGGGGGGGGGGGGGGGTGGGGGGGGGGGGGGGTGGGGGGGGGGGGGGGTGGGGGGGGGGGGGGGTGGGGGGGGGGGGGGGTGGGGGGGGGGGGGGGTGGGGGGGGGGGGGGGTGGGGGGGGGGGGGGGTGGGGGGGGGGGGGGGTGGGGGGGGGGGGGGGTGGGGGGGGGGGGGGGTGGGGGGGGGGGGGGGTGGGGGGGGGGGGGGGTGGGGGGGGGGGGGGGTGGGGGGGGGGGGGGGTGGGGGGGGGGGGGGGTGGGGGGGGGGGGGGGTGGGGGGGGGGGGGGGTGGGGGGGGGGGGGGGTGGGGGGGGGGGGGGGTGGGGGGGGGGGGGGGTGGGGGGGGGGGGGGGTGGGGGGGGGGGGGGGTGGGGGGGGGGGGGGGTGGGGGGGGGGGGGGGTGGGGGGGGGGGGGGGTGGGGGGGGGGGGGGGTGGGGGGGGGGGGGGGTGGGGGGGGGGGGGGGTGGGGGGGGGGGGGGGTGGGGGGGGGGGGGGGTGGGGGGGGGGGGGGGTGGGGGGGGGGGGGGGTGGGGGGGGGGGGGGGTGGGGGGGGGGGGGGGTGGGGGGGGGGGGGGGTGGGGGGGGGGGGGGGTGGGGGGGGGGGGGGGTGGGGGGGGGGGGGGGTGGGGGGGGGGGGGGGTGGGGGGGGGGGGGGGTGGGGGGGGGGGGGGGTGGGGGGGGGGGGGGGTGGGGGGGGGGGGGGGTGGGGGGGGGGGGGGGTGGGGGGGGGGGGGGGTGGGGGGGGGGGGGGGTGGGGGGGGGGGGGGGTGGGGGGGGGGGGGGGTGGGGGGGGGGGGGGGTGGGGGGGGGGGGGGGTGGGGGGGGGGGGGGGTGGGGGGGGGGGGGGGTGGGGGGGGGGGGGGGTGGGGGGGGGGGGGGGTGGGGGGGGGGGGGGGTGGGGGGGGGGGGGGGTGGGGGGGGGGGGGGGTGGGGGGGGGGGGGGGTGGGGGGGGGGGGGGGTGGGGGGGGGGGGGGGTGGGGGGGGGGGGGGGTGGGGGGGGGGGGGGGTGGGGGGGGGGGGGGGTGGGGGGGGGGGGGGGTGGGGGGGGGGGGGGGTGGGGGGGGGGGGGGGTGGGGGGGGGGGGGGGTGGGGGGGGGGGGGGGTGGGGGGGGGGGGGGGTGGGGGGGGGGGGGGGTGGGGGGGGGGGGGGGTGGGGGGGGGGGGGGGTGGGGGGGGGGGGGGGTGGGGGGGGGGGGGGGTGGGGGGGGGGGGGGGTGGGGGGGGGGGGGGGTGGGGGGGGGGGGGGGTGGGGGGGGGGGGGGGTGGGGGGGGGGGGGGGTGGGGGGGGGGGGGGGTGGGGGGGGGGGGGGGTGGGGGGGGGGGGGGGTGGGGGGGGGGGGGGGTGGGGGGGGGGGGGGGTGGGGGGGGGGGGGGGTGGGGGGGGGGGGGGGTGGGGGGGGGGGGGGGTGGGGGGGGGGGGGGGTGGGGGGGGGGGGGGGTGGGGGGGGGGGGGGGTGGGGGGGGGGGGGGGTGGGGGGGGGGGGGGGTGGGGGGGGGGGGGGGTGGGGGGGGGGGGGGGTGGGGGGGGGGGGGGGTGGGGGGGGGGGGGGGTGGGGGGGGGGGGGGGTGGGGGGGGGGGGGGGTGGGGGGGGGGGGGGGTGGGGGGGGGGGGGGGTGGGGGGGGGGGGGGGTGGGGGGGGGGGGGGGTGGGGGGGGGGGGGGGTGGGGGGGGGGGGGGGTGGGGGGGGGGGGGGGTGGGGGGGGGGGGGGGTGGGGGGGGGGGGGGGTGGGGGGGGGGGGGGGTGGGGGGGGGGGGGGGTGGGGGGGGGGGGGGGTGGGGGGGGGGGGGGGTGGGGGGGGGGGGGGGTGGGGGGGGGGGGGGGTGGGGGGGGGGGGGGGTGGGGGGGGGGGGGGGTGGGGGGGGGGGGGGGTGGGGGGGGGGGGGGGTGGGGGGGGGGGGGGGTGGGGGGGGGGGGGGGTGGGGGGGGGGGGGGGTGGGGGGGGGGGGGGGTGGGGGGGGGGGGGGGTGGGGGGGGGGGGGGGTGGGGGGGGGGGGGGGTGGGGGGGGGGGGGGGTGGGGGGGGGGGGGGGTGGGGGGGGGGGGGGGTGGGGGGGGGGGGGGGTGGGGGGGGGGGGGGGTGGGGGGGGGGGGGGGTGGGGGGGGGGGGGGGTGGGGGGGGGGGGGGGTGGGGGGGGGGGGGGGTGGGGGGGGGGGGGGGTGGGGGGGGGGGGGGGTGGGGGGGGGGGGGGGTGGGGGGGGGGGGGGGTGGGGGGGGGGGGGGGTGGGGGGGGGGGGGGGTGGGGGGGGGGGGGGGTGGGGGGGGGGGGGGGTGGGGGGGGGGGGGGGTGGGGGGGGGGGGGGGTGGGGGGGGGGGGGGGTGGGGGGGGGGGGGGGTGGGGGGGGGGGGGGGTGGGGGGGGGGGGGGGTGGGGGGGGGGGGGGGTGGGGGGGGGGGGGGGTGGGGGGGGGGGGGGGTGGGGGGGGGGGGGGGTGGGGGGGGGGGGGGGTGGGGGGGGGGGGGGGTGGGGGGGGGGGGGGGTGGGGGGGGGGGGGGGTGGGGGGGGGGGGGGGTGGGGGGGGGGGGGGGTGGGGGGGGGGGGGGGTGGGGGGGGGGGGGGGTGGGGGGGGGGGGGGGTGGGGGGGGGGGGGGGTGGGGGGGGGGGGGGGTGGGGGGGGGGGGGGGTGGGGGGGGGGGGGGGTGGGGGGGGGGGGGGGTGGGGGGGGGGGGGGGTGGGGGGGGGGGGGGGTGGGGGGGGGGGGGGGTGGGGGGGGGGGGGGGTGGGGGGGGGGGGGGGTGGGGGGGGGGGGGGGTGGGGGGGGGGGGGGGTGGGGGGGGGGGGGGGTGGGGGGGGGGGGGGGTGGGGGGGGGGGGGGGTGGGGGGGGGGGGGGGTGGGGGGGGGGGGGGGTGGGGGGGGGGGGGGGTGGGGGGGGGGGGGGGTGGGGGGGGGGGGGGGTGGGGGGGGGGGGGGGTGGGGGGGGGGGGGGGTGGGGGGGGGGGGGGGTGGGGGGGGGGGGGGGTGGGGGGGGGGGGGGGTGGGGGGGGGGGGGGGTGGGGGGGGGGGGGGGTGGGGGGGGGGGGGGGTGGGGGGGGGGGGGGGTGGGGGGGGGGGGGGGTGGGGGGGGGGGGGGGTGGGGGGGGGGGGGGGTGGGGGGGGGGGGGGGTGGGGGGGGGGGGGGGTGGGGGGGGGGGGGGGTGGGGGGGGGGGGGGGTGGGGGGGGGGGGGGGTGGGGGGGGGGGGGGGTGGGGGGGGGGGGGGGTGGGGGGGGGGGGGGGTGGGGGGGGGGGGGGGTGGGGGGGGGGGGGGGTGGGGGGGGGGGGGGGTGGGGGGGGGGGGGGGTGGGGGGGGGGGGGGGTGGGGGGGGGGGGGGGTGGGGGGGGGGGGGGGTGGGGGGGGGGGGGGGTGGGGGGGGGGGGGGGTGGGGGGGGGGGGGGGTGGGGGGGGGGGGGGGTGGGGGGGGGGGGGGGTGGGGGGGGGGGGGGGTGGGGGGGGGGGGGGGTGGGGGGGGGGGGGGGTGGGGGGGGGGGGGGGTGGGGGGGGGGGGGGGTGGGGGGGGGGGGGGGTGGGGGGGGGGGGGGGTGGGGGGGGGGGGGGGTGGGGGGGGGGGGGGGTGGGGGGGGGGGGGGGTGGGGGGGGGGGGGGGTGGGGGGGGGGGGGGGTGGGGGGGGGGGGGGGTGGGGGGGGGGGGGGGTGGGGGGGGGGGGGGGTGGGGGGGGGGGGGGGTGGGGGGGGGGGGGGGTGGGGGGGGGGGGGGGTGGGGGGGGGGGGGGGTGGGGGGGGGGGGGGGTGGGGGGGGGGGGGGGTGGGGGGGGGGGGGGGTGGGGGGGGGGGGGGGTGGGGGGGGGGGGGGGTGGGGGGGGGGGGGGGTGGGGGGGGGGGGGGGTGGGGGGGGGGGGGGGTGGGGGGGGGGGGGGGTGGGGGGGGGGGGGGGTGGGGGGGGGGGGGGGTGGGGGGGGGGGGGGGTGGGGGGGGGGGGGGGTGGGGGGGGGGGGGGGTGGGGGGGGGGGGGGGTGGGGGGGGGGGGGGGTGGGGGGGGGGGGGGGTGGGGGGGGGGGGGGGTGGGGGGGGGGGGGGGTGGGGGGGGGGGGGGGTGGGGGGGGGGGGGGGTGGGGGGGGGGGGGGGTGGGGGGGGGGGGGGGTGGGGGGGGGGGGGGGTGGGGGGGGGGGGGGGTGGGGGGGGGGGGGGGTGGGGGGGGGGGGGGGTGGGGGGGGGGGGGGGTGGGGGGGGGGGGGGGTGGGGGGGGGGGGGGGTGGGGGGGGGGGGGGGTGGGGGGGGGGGGGGGTGGGGGGGGGGGGGGGTGGGGGGGGGGGGGGGTGGGGGGGGGGGGGGGTGGGGGGGGGGGGGGGTGGGGGGGGGGGGGGGTGGGGGGGGGGGGGGGTGGGGGGGGGGGGGGGTGGGGGGGGGGGGGGGTGGGGGGGGGGGGGGGTGGGGGGGGGGGGGGGTGGGGGGGGGGGGGGGTGGGGGGGGGGGGGGGTGGGGGGGGGGGGGGGTGGGGGGGGGGGGGGGTGGGGGGGGGGGGGGGTGGGGGGGGGGGGGGGTGGGGGGGGGGGGGGGTGGGGGGGGGGGGGGGTGGGGGGGGGGGGGGGTGGGGGGGGGGGGGGGTGGGGGGGGGGGGGGGTGGGGGGGGGGGGGGGTGGGGGGGGGGGGGGGTGGGGGGGGGGGGGGGTGGGGGGGGGGGGGGGTGGGGGGGGGGGGGGGTGGGGGGGGGGGGGGGTGGGGGGGGGGGGGGGTGGGGGGGGGGGGGGGTGGGGGGGGGGGGGGGTGGGGGGGGGGGGGGGTGGGGGGGGGGGGGGGTGGGGGGGGGGGGGGGTGGGGGGGGGGGGGGGTGGGGGGGGGGGGGGGTGGGGGGGGGGGGGGGTGGGGGGGGGGGGGGGTGGGGGGGGGGGGGGGTGGGGGGGGGGGGGGGTGGGGGGGGGGGGGGGTGGGGGGGGGGGGGGGTGGGGGGGGGGGGGGGTGGGGGGGGGGGGGGGTGGGGGGGGGGGGGGGTGGGGGGGGGGGGGGGTGGGGGGGGGGGGGGGTGGGGGGGGGGGGGGGTGGGGGGGGGGGGGGGTGGGGGGGGGGGGGGGTGGGGGGGGGGGGGGGTGGGGGGGGGGGGGGGTGGGGGGGGGGGGGGGTGGGGGGGGGGGGGGGTGGGGGGGGGGGGGGGTGGGGGGGGGGGGGGGTGGGGGGGGGGGGGGGTGGGGGGGGGGGGGGGTGGGGGGGGGGGGGGGTGGGGGGGGGGGGGGGTGGGGGGGGGGGGGGGTGGGGGGGGGGGGGGGTGGGGGGGGGGGGGGGTGGGGGGGGGGGGGGGTGGGGGGGGGGGGGGGTGGGGGGGGGGGGGGGTGGGGGGGGGGGGGGGTGGGGGGGGGGGGGGGTGGGGGGGGGGGGGGGTGGGGGGGGGGGGGGGTGGGGGGGGGGGGGGGTGGGGGGGGGGGGGGGTGGGGGGGGGGGGGGGTGGGGGGGGGGGGGGGTGGGGGGGGGGGGGGGTGGGGGGGGGGGGGGGTGGGGGGGGGGGGGGGTGGGGGGGGGGGGGGGTGGGGGGGGGGGGGGGTGGGGGGGGGGGGGGGTGGGGGGGGGGGGGGGTGGGGGGGGGGGGGGGTGGGGGGGGGGGGGGGTGGGGGGGGGGGGGGGTGGGGGGGGGGGGGGGTGGGGGGGGGGGGGGGTGGGGGGGGGGGGGGGTGGGGGGGGGGGGGGGTGGGGGGGGGGGGGGGTGGGGGGGGGGGGGGGTGGGGGGGGGGGGGGGTGGGGGGGGGGGGGGGTGGGGGGGGGGGGGGGTGGGGGGGGGGGGGGGTGGGGGGGGGGGGGGGTGGGGGGGGGGGGGGGTGGGGGGGGGGGGGGGTGGGGGGGGGGGGGGGTGGGGGGGGGGGGGGGTGGGGGGGGGGGGGGGTGGGGGGGGGGGGGGGTGGGGGGGGGGGGGGGTGGGGGGGGGGGGGGGTGGGGGGGGGGGGGGGTGGGGGGGGGGGGGGGTGGGGGGGGGGGGGGGTGGGGGGGGGGGGGGGTGGGGGGGGGGGGGGGTGGGGGGGGGGGGGGGTGGGGGGGGGGGGGGGTGGGGGGGGGGGGGGGTGGGGGGGGGGGGGGGTGGGGGGGGGGGGGGGTGGGGGGGGGGGGGGGTGGGGGGGGGGGGGGGTGGGGGGGGGGGGGGGTGGGGGGGGGGGGGGGTGGGGGGGGGGGGGGGTGGGGGGGGGGGGGGGTGGGGGGGGGGGGGGGTGGGGGGGGGGGGGGGTGGGGGGGGGGGGGGGTGGGGGGGGGGGGGGGTGGGGGGGGGGGGGGGTGGGGGGGGGGGGGGGTGGGGGGGGGGGGGGGTGGGGGGGGGGGGGGGTGGGGGGGGGGGGGGGTGGGGGGGGGGGGGGGTGGGGGGGGGGGGGGGTGGGGGGGGGGGGGGGTGGGGGGGGGGGGGGGTGGGGGGGGGGGGGGGTGGGGGGGGGGGGGGGTGGGGGGGGGGGGGGGTGGGGGGGGGGGGGGGTGGGGGGGGGGGGGGGTGGGGGGGGGGGGGGGTGGGGGGGGGGGGGGGTGGGGGGGGGGGGGGGTGGGGGGGGGGGGGGGTGGGGGGGGGGGGGGGTGGGGGGGGGGGGGGGTGGGGGGGGGGGGGGGTGGGGGGGGGGGGGGGTGGGGGGGGGGGGGGGTGGGGGGGGGGGGGGGTGGGGGGGGGGGGGGGTGGGGGGGGGGGGGGGTGGGGGGGGGGGGGGGTGGGGGGGGGGGGGGGTGGGGGGGGGGGGGGGTGGGGGGGGGGGGGGGTGGGGGGGGGGGGGGGTGGGGGGGGGGGGGGGTGGGGGGGGGGGGGGGTGGGGGGGGGGGGGGGTGGGGGGGGGGGGGGGTGGGGGGGGGGGGGGGTGGGGGGGGGGGGGGGTGGGGGGGGGGGGGGGTGGGGGGGGGGGGGGGTGGGGGGGGGGGGGGGTGGGGGGGGGGGGGGGTGGGGGGGGGGGGGGGTGGGGGGGGGGGGGGGTGGGGGGGGGGGGGGGTGGGGGGGGGGGGGGGTGGGGGGGGGGGGGGGTGGGGGGGGGGGGGGGTGGGGGGGGGGGGGGGTGGGGGGGGGGGGGGGTGGGGGGGGGGGGGGGTGGGGGGGGGGGGGGGTGGGGGGGGGGGGGGGTGGGGGGGGGGGGGGGTGGGGGGGGGGGGGGGTGGGGGGGGGGGGGGGTGGGGGGGGGGGGGGGTGGGGGGGGGGGGGGGTGGGGGGGGGGGGGGGTGGGGGGGGGGGGGGGTGGGGGGGGGGGGGGGTGGGGGGGGGGGGGGGTGGGGGGGGGGGGGGGTGGGGGGGGGGGGGGGTGGGGGGGGGGGGGGGTGGGGGGGGGGGGGGGTGGGGGGGGGGGGGGGTGGGGGGGGGGGGGGGTGGGGGGGGGGGGGGGTGGGGGGGGGGGGGGGTGGGGGGGGGGGGGGGTGGGGGGGGGGGGGGGTGGGGGGGGGGGGGGGTGGGGGGGGGGGGGGGTGGGGGGGGGGGGGGGTGGGGGGGGGGGGGGGTGGGGGGGGGGGGGGGTGGGGGGGGGGGGGGGTGGGGGGGGGGGGGGGTGGGGGGGGGGGGGGGTGGGGGGGGGGGGGGGTGGGGGGGGGGGGGGGTGGGGGGGGGGGGGGGTGGGGGGGGGGGGGGGTGGGGGGGGGGGGGGGTGGGGGGGGGGGGGGGTGGGGGGGGGGGGGGGTGGGGGGGGGGGGGGGTGGGGGGGGGGGGGGGTGGGGGGGGGGGGGGGTGGGGGGGGGGGGGGGTGGGGGGGGGGGGGGGTGGGGGGGGGGGGGGGTGGGGGGGGGGGGGGGTGGGGGGGGGGGGGGGTGGGGGGGGGGGGGGGTGGGGGGGGGGGGGGGTGGGGGGGGGGGGGGGTGGGGGGGGGGGGGGGTGGGGGGGGGGGGGGGTGGGGGGGGGGGGGGGTGGGGGGGGGGGGGGGTGGGGGGGGGGGGGGGTGGGGGGGGGGGGGGGTGGGGGGGGGGGGGGGTGGGGGGGGGGGGGGGTGGGGGGGGGGGGGGGTGGGGGGGGGGGGGGGTGGGGGGGGGGGGGGGTGGGGGGGGGGGGGGGTGGGGGGGGGGGGGGGTGGGGGGGGGGGGGGGTGGGGGGGGGGGGGGGTGGGGGGGGGGGGGGGTGGGGGGGGGGGGGGGTGGGGGGGGGGGGGGGTGGGGGGGGGGGGGGGTGGGGGGGGGGGGGGGTGGGGGGGGGGGGGGGTGGGGGGGGGGGGGGGTGGGGGGGGGGGGGGGTGGGGGGGGGGGGGGGTGGGGGGGGGGGGGGGTGGGGGGGGGGGGGGGTGGGGGGGGGGGGGGGTGGGGGGGGGGGGGGGTGGGGGGGGGGGGGGGTGGGGGGGGGGGGGGGTGGGGGGGGGGGGGGGTGGGGGGGGGGGGGGGTGGGGGGGGGGGGGGGTGGGGGGGGGGGGGGGTGGGGGGGGGGGGGGGTGGGGGGGGGGGGGGGTGGGGGGGGGGGGGGGTGGGGGGGGGGGGGGGTGGGGGGGGGGGGGGGTGGGGGGGGGGGGGGGTGGGGGGGGGGGGGGGTGGGGGGGGGGGGGGGTGGGGGGGGGGGGGGGTGGGGGGGGGGGGGGGTGGGGGGGGGGGGGGGTGGGGGGGGGGGGGGGTGGGGGGGGGGGGGGGTGGGGGGGGGGGGGGGTGGGGGGGGGGGGGGGTGGGGGGGGGGGGGGGTGGGGGGGGGGGGGGGTGGGGGGGGGGGGGGGTGGGGGGGGGGGGGGGTGGGGGGGGGGGGGGGTGGGGGGGGGGGGGGGTGGGGGGGGGGGGGGGTGGGGGGGGGGGGGGGTGGGGGGGGGGGGGGGTGGGGGGGGGGGGGGGTGGGGGGGGGGGGGGGTGGGGGGGGGGGGGGGTGGGGGGGGGGGGGGGTGGGGGGGGGGGGGGGTGGGGGGGGGGGGGGGTGGGGGGGGGGGGGGGTGGGGGGGGGGGGGGGTGGGGGGGGGGGGGGGTGGGGGGGGGGGGGGGTGGGGGGGGGGGGGGGTGGGGGGGGGGGGGGGTGGGGGGGGGGGGGGGTGGGGGGGGGGGGGGGTGGGGGGGGGGGGGGGTGGGGGGGGGGGGGGGTGGGGGGGGGGGGGGGTGGGGGGGGGGGGGGGTGGGGGGGGGGGGGGGTGGGGGGGGGGGGGGGTGGGGGGGGGGGGGGGTGGGGGGGGGGGGGGGTGGGGGGGGGGGGGGGTGGGGGGGGGGGGGGGTGGGGGGGGGGGGGGGTGGGGGGGGGGGGGGGTGGGGGGGGGGGGGGGTGGGGGGGGGGGGGGGTGGGGGGGGGGGGGGGTGGGGGGGGGGGGGGGTGGGGGGGGGGGGGGGTGGGGGGGGGGGGGGGTGGGGGGGGGGGGGGGTGGGGGGGGGGGGGGGTGGGGGGGGGGGGGGGTGGGGGGGGGGGGGGGTGGGGGGGGGGGGGGGTGGGGGGGGGGGGGGGTGGGGGGGGGGGGGGGTGGGGGGGGGGGGGGGTGGGGGGGGGGGGGGGTGGGGGGGGGGGGGGGTGGGGGGGGGGGGGGGTGGGGGGGGGGGGGGGTGGGGGGGGGGGGGGGTGGGGGGGGGGGGGGGTGGGGGGGGGGGGGGGTGGGGGGGGGGGGGGGTGGGGGGGGGGGGGGGTGGGGGGGGGGGGGGGTGGGGGGGGGGGGGGGTGGGGGGGGGGGGGGGTGGGGGGGGGGGGGGGTGGGGGGGGGGGGGGGTGGGGGGGGGGGGGGGTGGGGGGGGGGGGGGGTGGGGGGGGGGGGGGGTGGGGGGGGGGGGGGGTGGGGGGGGGGGGGGGTGGGGGGGGGGGGGGGTGGGGGGGGGGGGGGGTGGGGGGGGGGGGGGGTGGGGGGGGGGGGGGGTGGGGGGGGGGGGGGGTGGGGGGGGGGGGGGGTGGGGGGGGGGGGGGGTGGGGGGGGGGGGGGGTGGGGGGGGGGGGGGGTGGGGGGGGGGGGGGGTGGGGGGGGGGGGGGGTGGGGGGGGGGGGGGGTGGGGGGGGGGGGGGGTGGGGGGGGGGGGGGGTGGGGGGGGGGGGGGGTGGGGGGGGGGGGGGGTGGGGGGGGGGGGGGGTGGGGGGGGGGGGGGGTGGGGGGGGGGGGGGGTGGGGGGGGGGGGGGGTGGGGGGGGGGGGGGGTGGGGGGGGGGGGGGGTGGGGGGGGGGGGGGGTGGGGGGGGGGGGGGGTGGGGGGGGGGGGGGGTGGGGGGGGGGGGGGGTGGGGGGGGGGGGGGGTGGGGGGGGGGGGGGGTGGGGGGGGGGGGGGGTGGGGGGGGGGGGGGGTGGGGGGGGGGGGGGGTGGGGGGGGGGGGGGGTGGGGGGGGGGGGGGGTGGGGGGGGGGGGGGGTGGGGGGGGGGGGGGGTGGGGGGGGGGGGGGGTGGGGGGGGGGGGGGGTGGGGGGGGGGGGGGGTGGGGGGGGGGGGGGGTGGGGGGGGGGGGGGGTGGGGGGGGGGGGGGGTGGGGGGGGGGGGGGGTGGGGGGGGGGGGGGGTGGGGGGGGGGGGGGGTGGGGGGGGGGGGGGGTGGGGGGGGGGGGGGGTGGGGGGGGGGGGGGGTGGGGGGGGGGGGGGGTGGGGGGGGGGGGGGGTGGGGGGGGGGGGGGGTGGGGGGGGGGGGGGGTGGGGGGGGGGGGGGGTGGGGGGGGGGGGGGGTGGGGGGGGGGGGGGGTGGGGGGGGGGGGGGGTGGGGGGGGGGGGGGGTGGGGGGGGGGGGGGGTGGGGGGGGGGGGGGGTGGGGGGGGGGGGGGGTGGGGGGGGGGGGGGGTGGGGGGGGGGGGGGGTGGGGGGGGGGGGGGGTGGGGGGGGGGGGGGGTGGGGGGGGGGGGGGGTGGGGGGGGGGGGGGGTGGGGGGGGGGGGGGGTGGGGGGGGGGGGGGGTGGGGGGGGGGGGGGGTGGGGGGGGGGGGGGGTGGGGGGGGGGGGGGGTGGGGGGGGGGGGGGGTGGGGGGGGGGGGGGGTGGGGGGGGGGGGGGGTGGGGGGGGGGGGGGGTGGGGGGGGGGGGGGGTGGGGGGGGGGGGGGGTGGGGGGGGGGGGGGGTGGGGGGGGGGGGGGGTGGGGGGGGGGGGGGGTGGGGGGGGGGGGGGGTGGGGGGGGGGGGGGGTGGGGGGGGGGGGGGGTGGGGGGGGGGGGGGGTGGGGGGGGGGGGGGGTGGGGGGGGGGGGGGGTGGGGGGGGGGGGGGGTGGGGGGGGGGGGGGGTGGGGGGGGGGGGGGGTGGGGGGGGGGGGGGGTGGGGGGGGGGGGGGGTGGGGGGGGGGGGGGGTGGGGGGGGGGGGGGGTGGGGGGGGGGGGGGGTGGGGGGGGGGGGGGGTGGGGGGGGGGGGGGGTGGGGGGGGGGGGGGGTGGGGGGGGGGGGGGGTGGGGGGGGGGGGGGGTGGGGGGGGGGGGGGGTGGGGGGGGGGGGGGGTGGGGGGGGGGGGGGGTGGGGGGGGGGGGGGGTGGGGGGGGGGGGGGGTGGGGGGGGGGGGGGGTGGGGGGGGGGGGGGGTGGGGGGGGGGGGGGGTGGGGGGGGGGGGGGGTGGGGGGGGGGGGGGGTGGGGGGGGGGGGGGGTGGGGGGGGGGGGGGGTGGGGGGGGGGGGGGGTGGGGGGGGGGGGGGGTGGGGGGGGGGGGGGGTGGGGGGGGGGGGGGGTGGGGGGGGGGGGGGGTGGGGGGGGGGGGGGGTGGGGGGGGGGGGGGGTGGGGGGGGGGGGGGGTGGGGGGGGGGGGGGGTGGGGGGGGGGGGGGGTGGGGGGGGGGGGGGGTGGGGGGGGGGGGGGGTGGGGGGGGGGGGGGGTGGGGGGGGGGGGGGGTGGGGGGGGGGGGGGGTGGGGGGGGGGGGGGGTGGGGGGGGGGGGGGGTGGGGGGGGGGGGGGGTGGGGGGGGGGGGGGGTGGGGGGGGGGGGGGGTGGGGGGGGGGGGGGGTGGGGGGGGGGGGGGGTGGGGGGGGGGGGGGGTGGGGGGGGGGGGGGGTGGGGGGGGGGGGGGGTGGGCGGGGACCCCCCCCCCCCCAAAAAAAAGCCCCCAAGATTGCAACCTCCCCAGATGCCAGCCGGAGCAGAAACGGAGCAGCCACCAGGGAGGAAGGAAGAAGGTTTGTGGTCACCGGGCTTTCAAATCCGGACTGGGCACTACCCTTTTGGAAAGCACCCACAGCGAAAGATCTGGGGCCCCCCCCGTTGGCCCCCACCCTCTCCAGGAGCTCCCCTTTGCGCATGCATGCGCGCACCCGGGCTCGCCAAGAGATCCCCGGCTCCGAAACAGCTGGATCCGGCTCCCACAGCCCCGTTGCAGCTGGATCCCGGGAGATCCTGCAGCCCCCAAGAGCCTCAGTGAGCCAGGGGGGTCCGGCCAAGCCCCTCCCGGCATCTCTGCTCACCTGGCGCTCACCTGGGCTGGTCCAGCTCGGCTGAATGCAACCCGCGCTCCCTCTGACCCTTTTTCAGCACTTTGCTTCTCCAAGCCCCGCCCCTAAAGGGTCTGAGGCGGGGCTTAAGGCCAGGGGGCGGGGTCCGTGCGCGCATGCGCTCAATGGACCCTCGGGAGGGGCGCTGGGTCCGTTCATTGATTCGGAGCCTGGGGAAAAGGTGGAGGTGGCGCGCTTCCGCGTTTTCCTGCTTCTCCCGTAACGCTGGGGAGCAGGTTTTTCCCCCTTTACTCGCGAGTAAGCCCCGCTTGTGGCAATGGCTACGACTCCCTTGGTAAAGTTCAGTCACCCCCTAAGGAAGCAGGCTGCAGATTTCAAGGGGAGTAGGTGGGGGTCCGTGCAGAGATCCGGCTGCCCCGCGCGAACCATAACTTGGAGTTGCCAAACTCCCGGTGGGGCCTGGAGATCTCCCGGAATTACAGCTGATCTCCAAATGGCAGAGCCCAGTTCCCATAGAGAAGATGATGGCTTTGGAGGGGAGGGGTCCCCGGCGGGGGGTCCCCATGGCATTGCACCTCACTGGGGTCCCTGTTCTCCCCAGGCCCCACCTCCAAGTCTCCAGGGGTTCCCTAAACCAGAGTTGGCAACCGTAGTGGCTACGAGCAGTGGCCACAAGCAGGTGCACTCTGATCTGAAGGAACCCGGTTTGATTCCCAGCTCTGCCGCTTGAGTTGTGGAGGCTTATCTGGAGAATTCAGATTAGCCTGGGCACTCCCACACAGGCCAGCTGGGTGACCTTGGGCTAGTCACAGTTCTTCGGAGCTCTCTCAGCTCCACCCACCTCACAGGGTGGTTGTTGTGAAGGGGGAAGGGCTAGGAGATTGTAAGCCCCTTTGAGTCTCCTTACAGGAGGGAAAGGGGGGATATAAATCCAAACTCTTCTTCTTCTTCAATTCAGAAAGCAGGATGCCATTCCTGCAAGAGGGCCATTATTGGTAGATTGGTTCTGGTGGGTTTTCCGGGCTGTGTGGCCGTGGTCAGGTGGATCTTGTTCCTAACGTTTCGCCTGCATCTGTGGCTGGCATCTTCAGAGGTGTATCACACAGTCTGTTACACACTGGCAAAATGTTAGGAACAAGATCCACCAGACCACGGCCACACAGCCCAGAAAACCCACCAGTTGAATCCGGCCGTGAAAGCCTTCGACAATACATTATGGGTAGATGTTGGCTTAGGATCCGGAGAGGCCTGGTTTCGAATTCCCGCAATGCTGTAAAGCTCTCTGGTGAACCCAGGGCCAATCGTACTCTCTCAGCTCTGCCTACATCACAGGACTGTTGTGAGGATAAAATTCAGGAGAAGCGGACGATGGAGAGCATCCCATGTTCCTTGGGTGGGATAAAAAATGGGGCACCGCAGGCAGAAGTTCAACAGAGAATGCTTTTTCTTCGGCATGGAAACGAAGGGTTGGCACAAAAGAAGAAGAAGAAGAAGAAGAAGAAGAAGAGTTTGGATTTATATCCCCCCTTTCTCTCCTGCAGGAGACTCAAAGGGGCTGACAATCTCCTTTCCCGTCCCCCCACACAACAAACACCCTGAGGTAGGTGGGGCTGAGAGAGCTCCGAGAAGCTGTGACTAGCCCAAGGTCACCCAGCTGGCGTGTGTGGGAGTGCACAGGCTAATCTGGATTCCCCAAATAAGCCTCCACAGCTCAGGCGGCAGAGCTGGGAATCAAACCCGGTTCCTCCAGATTAGATACATGAGCTCTTAACCTACTACGCCACTGCTGCTCCAAAAAAAAAGCATTTCATATTGGGTTACTGCCAGGAGGAGGCCGGAGCCTGGCTTGTCTTGAAATGGGGATCTGGTGATCAGGGAAGGTGGCTAGTGGAATGCTCCAGACCTTCTCGATTTTATAGTGTCAAGTTTTCTCCCGAGAGGCGCAGCAATGTTTGTGTTTTGAAATTAAACCAGTTCCTGCTCTCTGGCTAAAGAAGAAGCAGCCACAAGTCCCTGATCGAGGTGTGGCAGCAAAAACGATTTGCATCTCAATTGCACAGATGTCACTTTGCATGCCTTTGCCCCTAGGTCAGTGCTTCCCGACCTTTTTTCACTCCCATACCCCTTGGAAACCCCTTCCCCTAAAATTGAACACACACACACCCCATTAGCAAACCCCATTAGGTAATTTTTTTGCATACGCTCTGGCATGTACACCTGAGGACACGCATACCTCATTTTGGGAATAGCCCTAGGCTATTATGATTCCAAAATAGGTTCCCCCCATACATTCGGTAGCGGTTTTATCGGTTCGCAAAGTTTTTCTGCGGTCTCTTCGCTTTTACAGGCCCTTGTGGGAGCAGCAGGGGCCTAGTGGTTAAGAGCGGGTGTACTCTCATCTGGAGAACTGGGTTCGATTCCCCGCTCTGCCGCTTGAGCGGTGGAGGCTTATCTGGTGAACTAGCTTGGCTTGTGCGCTCCAACACATGCCAGCTGGGTGACCTTGGGCTAGTCACAACTGTTAAACAACACAGATGCCATGCTGTTGGAAAAAGTAGCAACATTTCTTTTACAAGTGACAGAACTTTCTAAGTAATGTATACTGCTATATACAGTCTTCCTGTCTGCGTTTTGAATGTACTCTTTGATTTGTATTTCAAAAATGTCTGGCAACGCTCTAGAACCTATTTTTAAATGCTAAATAAAGATGGTTGTTGTTGTTGTTGGGCTAGTCACAGTTCTTCGGAGCTCTCTCAGCCCCACCCACCTCACAGGGTGCTTGTTGGGGGGTGGGGAAGGGAAAGGAGATTGTAAGCCCCTTTGAGTCTCCTTACAGGAGATAAGGGGGGGGATATAAATCCAACTCTTCTTCTTTTTCTGTTTACCCACAAATCAGCCCCTCTGACCGCAAGGAGATGTACTTCTAGCTCATAAGAACATAAGAACATAAGAGCAAGCCAGCTGGATCAGACCAGAGTCCATCTAGTCCAGCTCTCTGCTACTCGCAGTGGCCGACCAGGTGCCTTTGGGAGCTCACCTGCAGGATGTGAAAGCAATGGCCTTCTGCGGCTGTTGCTCCCGAGCACCTGGACTGTTAAGGCATTTGCAATCTCAGATCAAAGAGGATCAAGATTGGTAGCCGTAAATAGACTTCTCCTCCATAAATCTGTCCATGCCCCTTTTAAAGTTATCCAAGTTAGTGGCCATCACCACCTCCTGTGGCAGCATATTCCAAACACCAATCACACGTTGCGTGAAGAAGTGTTTCCTTTTATTAGTCCTAATTCTTCCCTGAAGCATTTTCAATGGATGCCCCCTGGTTTTAGTATTGTGAGAAAGAGAGAAAAATTTCTCCCTGTCAACATTTTCTACCCCATGCATAATTTTATAGACTTCAATCATATCCCCCCCTCAGACGTCTCCTCGTTTCTTCTTCATCTGTGGCTGGCATCTTCAGAGGAACCTTGTGGTCCATTTTGTAATATTTGTGGCTGTTCCTAACCGAAGGAATCGGCAAACTTTTGATTCTGGGGCTTTTGTGTAGATTGAAGTATCTACTGAGGTAGAGCCAACGGGGCGCAGTGGTTAAAAGCAGGAGACTCTAATTTTATTATTTCAACCATATAAAACATTATTACACAATGCAAAACAAAATTACAATAAAACTTTACATATCACATCCCTATAACACATATATCTTTTCTTCCTAATTCTTTAACAGGGTGAAAAAAAAAATCCTCTTTCCACAAATTCTTATCTTAGTCCCAAAAATAATATACATCGTACTTAAAAAAAAAAAAAATAAAAGCAGGAGACTCCAGTCTGGAGAACCGGGTTCGATTCCCCACTCCTCCACATGAGCAGTAGACACTTATCTGGTGAACTGGATTTGTTTTCTCACTCCTCCGCATGAAGCCTGCTGGGTAACCTTGGGCCAATTCTAATTCTCTCCAAACTCTCCCGGCACCACCTACCTCACAAGGTGTCTGTTGTGAGGAGAGGAACGGAAAAGGAGTTTGAGACTCCTTAAATCTAGAGAAAACCAAGTCCGCCTCTTTCTTTCCTTCTTCCTCTTCTGATACATTTAAGCAAATGCTGAAATTTAGCTCCCAAAATGAAGGATGAAGAAAGGGGTTAGGATAAGGTGATTTTCACCTTTTTGAGGCAGGACGCACGGGCACGCAGCCGCAGGAGCGCACTGCCTTCTGGGGCGCTCCCTGGAACCAGGAGCGCCCTAGAAGGCAGTGCGGCAGCCTTCCAAAAATCGGGACATTTGAAAAACCCCGTGGGACGCAGGACAAATTAGTTAAAAGCGGGACTGTCCTGCCAAAAGCGGGATGTCTGGTCACACTAGGTTAGGAGAAACCTTTTTATGCCACAATAATGGAATTTGCTGAGACCCAAACTTATGGGGCGATGCAGACAACAGGAAATGCTTCTCCTGCCAAAGATGGATTAACCGGTGGAATTCACTGGCACGGGATCTAGTAACGGCCGTCTCTGTACATGTCTTGCCTCGAAAACAATGACCGGGGCAAGTTGGTGGCCAAAACCAAATGAAACTCCCCAGCTGAGCTGACTGTAAACCGACTCAGGCAAATTCCAGACGGAGATTCATCCCTCAGTGGCAATTAGCTGAAATGATAAATGGCACACACATATTAATCAGTCTGGGACGCTGGCAAACGAACGTATACAAAACGAAAACCTTTGCAACAGCAACAGATTCAAACATGCAGAACAATGCACTCTTTTTAAAGAAGCAAGCCTTTATTGGCATAGACAACAGTACAACAATAATAAAAAAACAGATTAAAAAACATATACAATACAGGTCGAAGGAAATCTACTGGCGTTTAGTCATTTCCAGGAGAAAGTCTGCCACTATTATACAGAGAGAAGGATCAGGGTTGTCCAACAAGTTGTGTAATCTAATTAAATCGGGGAGATGGAGTAAATGTAAAGGAGTAAGATTCACATACTTGGATCTGATTTCCTTGAATCGGAGACAGTGTAGTAATTGGTGGGCCAGAAGTTCAACTGGAGCCGTGGTTACGCGGGCGCAATCTTTTAGCACTGCTTGCTTATTAAATCTGCCATGTAACAGGGCAGAAGGCATAACATTAAACCTGGCGAGCATTATGGCTCTCCTTTGAACAGGGTTTATTAAGCAATACAGGTAGTGTGCCAAGTGGCCCCGTTCAAATGAACAATGCACTCTAAATCCACTTTCGATGCACTTTGCAGCTGGATTTTACTGTGCGGAATGGCCAAATCCACTTGCAAACAATGGTGACGGTGGATTAAAAGTGTATTATTCCGCATGTGCAGAAGGGGCCAGAGAGAAACAAGTTGCTAGTCCTTATTGACAGTCAGAAGGCTTCCGGTGATTTCATGTATATAAAGCCACCGAGCTAGCGAGCCCCAGTGCCGTTTTGCTATAAACTGGATCCTTTTGCAGATTGCCCTGCGCCGAGCCCGTTTCTCCGGTCTGCTCCAAATCGCATCACGGTAATGCTAGACGTCCTGTTCTGGCACATACCAGAATGTGTGTAGTGTGCAAAAATTGTGGTGGTGTTAATTGCTTTAGGATCTAAGAGGGGGATTTTGGCTGTGACCGACAAACCATTAAGCCAGACTATTGGCCCTTAATTGAAATGGGCTGTCATTGGCTCTCGAGGGCTTTACTGATTGGTTTGTTTGCACAGCGAAGGGTATTTTCTAATGCCGCAGAATCTTAAGAACTCCACACGTACTCTGGAAATATGAATCCTGCGGCCGGAGAATGAATGGGAAGCTAATGGACAGGGGAGGTGTCAAATTACTGGTTCAAAATATGTTTACTGGAAAGTGAATCTTACTGAAATTCAACTGCAAACCGATGGAAGTCAATAAGCAAAACAGACTCTGCAGGGTAATTTAGAGTTCACAGAACAGAACTTTTTAAAAAAAAGTTAGAGTGGCATTTAGTAACATCTATACTATAGGAATAACAACCACACAACTTGGTGAATTCTCCCCAAACATATAGCCTGAAATCCATAGCTCATAGCCTAAATATCGTAACCAGGGTTTGATTCCCGCTCTGCCACTTGAGCTGTGGAGGCTTATCTGGTGAACCAGATTAGCTTGTGCACTCCCCAAACATGCCAGCTGGGTGACCTTGGGCTAGCCACAGTTCTTCGAAGCTTTCTCAGCCCCACCCACCAGAGTTTATCTTGCCTGTCTGATTTGGCCTGATTTGACACTGGTTGTCTTCTGACTGTTGTGCGTTTTCCAGGCTGTGTAGCTGTGGTCTGGTAGTTTTAGCTCCCAACGTTTCGCCCATATCTATGGCTGGCATCTTCAGTTGCATGTCATAGTAAGATGTGTTTCTCTTCGTGACACAGTGTGCCATATGTGGTGAGGTGTTTTGTCCACCTCACAGGTACGAGGAAGGTGAGGTACATTGGCATGTGTCCAGGTGGAGTTTCATTTACAACTGCATTTGAATCTGTCCCCATGGACACCTTCGACAAGACTATGGGTGTCTTCCCTAACCCAATTGCCAATTACATTTTTTTATGAAGACCCTTCCGCACTAACCAAATGCATTTCAGGTTGGTTTCCGGTAGCTTGTTCAAGGTTGACTTCCGCCCTTCCGAGGTCAGTAAAAGGTGATGTCACCCTATGAGTCAGTAATAACTCAATGCTTGCACCTTTACCTTTGACCTCAACTTTCATCTAACCCAGTGGTTCTCAACCTGGGGGTCGGGACCCCTTTGGGGGTCGAACGACCCTTTCACAGGGGTTGCCCAAGACTCTCTGCATCAGTGTTCTCCATCTGTAAAATGGATAAATGTTAGGGTTGGGGGTCATCACAACACGAGGAACTGTATTAAAGGGTCGCGGCATTAGGAAGGTTGAGAACCACTGATCTAACCAGTCTACAACCACAAAACGCAGCATTCAGACCCGTATTAACAAGAAGAAGAAGAAGAAGAAGAAGAAGAAGAAGAAGAAGAAGAAGAAGAAGAAGAAGAAGAAGAAGAAGAAGAAGAAGAAGAAGAAGAAGAAGAAGAAGAAGAGGAGGAGGAGGAGGAGGAGGAGGAGGAGGAGGAGGAGGAGGAGGAGTTTGGATTTATATCCCCTCTTTCTCTCCTGCAGGAGACTCAAGGAACACGAAAGACACTGTCGAAAGGAACACGAAAGACATTAAGGAACACGAATGACACTGTCGGCTTAACCATCCTGAAAAATCTGCAGTTGCAGAACATGTGTTAAACAAAACTGGACATAATATTTTATTTGAAAAAAACACTGAAATTCTGGACGATTCAGAAGCTTACTATGACAACTTCAATAAGAAAGAAGAGACGTTAAAAATAAGCAAAGCTTGGCTCCCAGTACTTAAAAAATGGACTGATAACCCCACCCGCAAAACAATGCACTCAACCACACCTTTGCATAGCAAGTTCCACCCAAACACTTACTGATTGGTTCCCCACCCTGGGACATGGACAATATACCACACTAAACTTTCCCTTCTCACTTAGACACAGTGTGAAACAGACTTCTCTCTGTGATACACCTCTGAAGATGCCAGCCACAGATGCAGGCGAAACGTTAGGAACAAAATCCACCAGACCACAGCCACACAGCCCGGAAAACCCACCAGAACCAGTCTACAACCAGTTCCTTCCCCTGCTTTACTGATTGGTAACCTGCTATCCCTGGTTATGGTCTTATATAAGGGCTAGGCATTCAAAGACGGGGGCTGTCTCTTTGGCTTGCCCATTGATTGACACAAAAGGCCATAAAATACATCAAAAGGACTATGATGCAAACCATCACCCTCAGAAGTCTGGGCGCCCTGTCACTATCACTACCAAACTGTGTAGGGGGGGGGGGGGATCCTTTGATAAGGTTTGGTCGGATAGCAAGTGTTCCTTTTTCACAGCTGTCAGGTCTAAAATAAAGAAGTCCTTGGACGTTTGGTCAATTCTCGGGGCAGTGACTGAACCACGTTTATACACTGCATTGCACCTTGCACACAGCAGTAGCAGTAATCCCTAGTGGCAACTGCATCTACAGTTCTCAACTGCATTTTTTCCCCTATAGAGAATGGGGCGAGGCTGCATCAGAGGTCTCCTTTTATCAACATTGCAAAACCTCTTGGGGGAAATGCTGCAGACCCCTAAGAGGTCATCATGATATCTAGATTTAGCTTGATGGTCATCTGTTGAGGCCCTCTGTTAGCCAACATTTGGTCTATCTATGGCTAAATCCCCAAGCAAAAAAAAACTTGTAAACTTCCAAGAATAAAGTTTCTCAACCCTGATTTATTGGGAGAGCAAGAAAACAAATGATGTTGCTCCCCCACCCCCGAGCAATTTCCCCCCTGATATTTTCTTCTCTCTGCTGATTCTGGTGGAGCGAGGGAAATTACTGGGCACGTCTACTTCATGTGGTCCAATTCTTTCCCTTCTTCCACTGGCTAAATAATTCGGGCTCAGGAGTGTGTTGACGCATCTTCCGAGAAGCTCACGGGTATCCCGACGCTGCTCCAACAAGGGTTGTTGGTGGTAAAGGTGACGATTCCAAGGCTGCTTCTATCGACTAATAATATGCTAAAAAGATCTCTCTTGGGTTTGCTCCCTCCTCGAGGAATCGGGAGGGCCGCCTCTCTATGCCGCAGCAGCCGTCTCGGGCTCAGCCGAGTGCTTCTCGAGTTCCCTGGTCAGGGCGTCCATCAAGACTGCTTCCACCATGGCCGGGTCGAGGGCGGCCAGCTTCGAATTCTGAATCAGGTGCTCGATGTCGTCCGGCACGCGGTCCATCAGGCACGTCTTCATCAGCTCCCAGGCCTTGTTTTCCATGCGGACCTCTGGTATCAGCTGCAGGAACTTGGGGACAAACATCTGTAGGAAAGAGGGGCTCAATATCGGCCTCCAGCCCGCCTCGCTGGCCTGGCGCTTCTTCTGCTTCTTAGACTGGAGCCTCTTGTGTTTCCTCATGGCCGCCTGATGCCTCTTCTGGAGATTCGCCTTCATTTTCGTGGTTTTCCTGTTGCCGTGTTGTTTGGCGGCCATGTTGACTTCTTCTCTCTCCAAGGGCCTGCCTTCAAATGTTTCTGGCCTTTGGCCAGGTGTGGCCATTTATAGGGAGCGGCATGCAAATGAAGGCACCAGAGCAAGGATTCCCATTGGATGGCTTCGGCCTTCGTTGTAGCCAAGCAACCATTGTTACGCTGGGTTTGACTATTACTTATGGCTGACTATGAGGCAGTTGTGAAGCTTGGTTGCACTGCAGGTAACTGGTAATGTATCTCTTAAACCCGTGGTGGCGAACCTCTGGCACTCCAGATGTTCATGGACTACAGTTCCCATCAGCCCCTGCCAGCATGTCCAATTGGCCATGCTGGCAGGGGCTGATGGAAATGGTAGTTTATGAACATCTGGAGTGCCAGAGGTTCGCCACCACTGTCTTAAACCGACTGACCGTCTTGACAGGTGATGCAAAATATTTCCCCACCCCCCCAAATATATGGAGACTAGAGGCTGAAAATACGGCACATACATCTGGCCTCCGATACATTCTGGTTATTTGTATGAATAAACTGTTGTGGGGAATAAACTGTTGTGGGGAATAAACTGTTTCATAAACTGTTTCATGAAACACGTAACCCTGATCTTAATGTAACCTCTCTCTGTGGGTTCTGTGGGGCAGAACTTGGAATGAGTTTGCAACAGCAATTTTTAAAAAAACAAAATGGTTTACTTTCTTAACATATAACATCAACATTTAACGTCACACTGCAAGGTCCTGTTCAGGTTGCATTTTCAAGTCCTTATATTTACAGTCTACTGATACTGCCAAGTCCAATTCTTCTCTGCAAGTGGGTTGGCTCCTGAAGACTCCAAGGGCTTGATGAACAGGATTCAACATGATGAAGGTTTCCAGGAGAACTCTCACCCATTACAACCGCAAAAAGAAACCCTGAAACAATAAACTCCAACATTTACAACATAGCAAAAAATAAACAACTACCTTCCCAGTAGTTCCCAACAACATTGCAGTTTACCTTAACAAGGTGTTAAGGGCTTATACAACCAACGTCCGAGTCTGGTAGCCTTGTCTCCTCCAACTACATGAGCTCTGCAGCCTCTTGCTGCTTTGAGTCTCCACCCCTTACTGGGTCAACCCATTCTGAGCATGGGGGTTACATTAACATTATGTATTTATATATTTATGGATTTCCCTGATTTATACCCTAATGTTCTTTCCAAAGGGGAAGCAGAATGTGCCGGGCCCAAGTCACCAAGTAAGCGTCCGTGGCACTAGTGGAGATTGAATTCAGTTGGCTGACTGATATGAGCACGGATGGATATGTAAAGGGGCTCCTCTTTCGTTCCTGTATGTCTCTCCTTGTTGTTCATTGCTTCACACCGATTGTAGATAACTAGCGGCAACCCTGAGAAGTCTCCTAGCCTTGGACAACGGGATGCCTATTGAACCACAGCAGGGAGGCTTAGCAGGTGGCACAGTGTGGTGTAGTGGTTAATCTGGAGAACTGGGTTAGATTCCCCGCCCTGCCACTTGAGCTGGGGAGGTTTATCTGGGGACCTTGGGCTAGTCACAGCTCTTCGGAGTTCTCTCAGCCTCACCCACCTCACAGGGTGTTTGTTGTGGGTGGGGGGAAGGGAAAGGAGATTGTAATGTAAGCCCCTTTGAGTCTCGTTATGGGAGAGAAAGGGGGTATACATTCAAATTCCCCCTCCTCTCCTCCTCCTCTTCCTCCTGGCTTGAAACCTTGAGGTACCTAGGCCCCCACAAAAGAACTCTTTTTCACACTTTTGCTTGAGATTCCTTACAGGAGAGAAAGGTGGGATATAAATCCAAACTCTTCTTCTTCCCTTCCCCTTTCTCCCCAAAGGGAACCCAAGGCATAATTTCCCTATCCTCTATTTTATCCGCACACCAACACTATGAGGTAGGCGAGGCTGAATGAATGTGCCTGGCCAGAGGTGGGATCCAGCAGGTTCTCACAGGTTCCCGAGAGTGGGTTAATAATTATGTGTGTGTGCCGAGAGCGGGTTACTAATGGGTGATTTTGCCACGTGATTTTTGCCTTAGTTATGCCCCTCCTCTCAGCAGAAGCGTGCAGAACTTGAAGCAGTCTAGCAGGAGGTGCGCCTGCGTGCATTCGTTTCCCGCCCAAGGACCGGTGCAGCGGCTGCGTCCTTGCCACAGCCCCGCCCAGGAATGCCCCGTCCCAGAATGCCTGGCCACGCCCCCGTCGTGCCCCGCCCAGCCCCATTGGCGCTGCGTCACAGTTTGAATCCCACCACCATGGGAACCTGTTACTAATTTTTTTGGATCCCACCACTGTGCCCGGCCCAAGTCACCAAGTCAGCATCCGTGGCACTAGTGGAGATTTGCATCTGCGTCCCACTGATTCTAGTCTGACACCGTAACCCCTATGTCACGCTGGCATCCATCCATCCATTCGCTCATCCATTGCTTTAAAAAAATCCTTGAAATCTAAAAGCACTCCACGAAGAGCTAACTGGAGTGGTTCGCTGTCCCCAACCACGCAGGCTGGATGCTTTCCAAAACAGGAATGATTTGATTCATGTGCAAAATCTCATTTCCGGAGGGAACAAATTCCATTAGCCAGAGGCAACGGCTGCCCCCCCCCCCCCCACTGGCTCTGGCTGACCTCATGTCCATTGCATCCAGGAAAGAACCGCTGGAGAATCTCACTGGCCAAACTGATGAGATCAGAGGCCATCTTTCAGGTACTTTCGGCCAGTGGTGGGATCCAAAAATTTTAGTAACAGGTTCCCATGGTGGTGGGATTCAAGAGCTGTGGTGTAAGCCAATGGGACTGAAGCCCGGCGGCCTGCAACAGGCTGAGCATTCCGAGGAAGCAGGAACATTCCTGGCGAACAGTAACAAGGACGAACTGCTGCTACCGGTCCTTGGGCGGCAAGCGAATACTGCCTGGCGCTGACTACCTTGCAGCGGTGCACCTCCTGCTAGATTGCTTCAAGAAGTTCTGCTGCGCTACTGAAGAGGAGAAGGCGTAGCTGCAACGTGTAAGCTCCTGGTAGTAACCCCCTCTCGGCACACACAAATAATTCGTAACCCACTCTCAGGAACCTGTGAGAACCTGCTGGATCCCACCTCTGCTTTCGGCCCCAATCCACTTAAGGTGTCGGACTAAGATCTGAGTTCGAATTCCCACTCCGCCTTGGAAACTTGCTGAGCGACCTTGGGCCAGTCACACACGGCCGCCTCAACCCTGGGAAGTATTTGGAGGGGAGACCTCTAAGGAATGCCAGGGGCATGACACGGAGGCAGGCAATGGCAAACCACCTCTGAACGTCTCTTGCCTCGAAACCCCTGTGGGGTTAGCTTCAAGTCAGCGGTGACTCGACAGCAAAATAAAAACGAACCCCTTGATTTGGGCTCAGGAGGAAACGGTAGCTGGAATTATGCTGGCTTTATACATCTTCCTAGTAATAATCCTTATATTTTATTTCCTGGAGTTGGACCTGTTGGTTTCACTCACCGGCCCTGTCGCTCCCTGCAGTAGTGATGTTACCGCTGCTGCTCGGGTAACATTAAGTGATTTCAGCTCAGGCAACGTAGTGAGGCCCAGGAAGCCAGTGTTCTTCAAAGCAAAGTATTTTATTCGGAAGTGGTTGCTACAGCGCGGGCAGGGGAATCGCGCTCCACATAGCCAAGCGCTAGAACTTTTATACACATACATCAAAAGGGGCAAGGGGGCAGGTGAGGAGGCAGGTAAGGGGGCAGGTCCCTTACCGTACAACAATACAGAAACATCAACACATAAAAGAAAAGATACAATTACAACTTTGTGAATGGGACCATGACATCTCGCTGTCAGGTGTCTTCCCGCGAGACTTTACGCTAGTGCTGAAATGGATAGCGGAGAGAGTCCATTCATAAAACTGGGTGAGCCTGTTTAACACACCCAGGAATCTAGTTATCAGATGGGCCGCTTCCTTGAGTTATGACCCGAGGCTCCCGCGACTCAGTCCTGCAACAAAAGAAAGTTCAAATGGTCCAATGGTGATCTTGGCACGTTCTTCAACAGCTGGGATATCTGGGGTGCTGGCCATGATGGCAGAGGCTGATGGGGATTGTAGTCCATGAACATCTAGAGAGCCACAGGTTGTAGACCCCAGGTGTAGAGGTTAAGAGCGGGTGCAGTCTAATCTGGAGAAGCAGGTTCGATTCCCCACTCCTCCATCTGAGCAGCAGACTCTTATCTGGAGAACTGGATTTGTTTCCCTGCTCCTCCCCATGAAACCCGATGAATGAACTTGGGCCAGTCACAGTTCTCTCCAAACTCTCTCAGCCCCACCTGCCTCACAAGCTGCCTGTTGTGGGGAGAGGAAGGGAAGGAGTTTGTAAGCCGTCTTGAGACTCCTGGTTGCGAAAAGCAGGGTATAAATCCAAACTCTTCTTTTTTGTAAACTTCGAACGTATAACAGGACAAGAAGGGGACCATCACTGACACAGCAATATCTGGGGACAGCTGGGTCTTTAAAAAGAACATGAGAAGGTCACTAAATATCACTATTTGAAAATCGAGATCCCGCGACTATGGCACACACCAGCTGAGGCCGTCCCAATGGTAACCTGCACCCTGGGCCCCATTCCGAAAACACTCGGGCGGCACTTGAAACATCTTCATGTCCAAAAAATCAACATCTGTCAGATTCAAAAGGCAGCCCTGCTGGGATCCGCACAAATACCACGCCAAAACATCACAACGCCCATGGCCTCTGGGTGAGGCGTGAATGGTCATGAAAGGCCAACAACCAGCTAAAGAGATGGCAGCTGTGATAGTAAAAAAAGGAATTAATTAGTAATAATGATAAAGTAAAGCAAAGGGAATGAGGATTGTAGCTGTACTGTTAAGTTGGAGTGCTAATAATGCGTTGAGTTATTTTTCAGTTATCGCGTTACGCGACGCGACGATTACTGTTCCTTCCTATGTTCAGCTCTGGTAGCTTAGCAGCTGGATCACTGAATCCAGAGGTGGGATCCAGCAGGTTCTCACAGGTTCCCGAGAGTAGGTTACTAATTGTTTGTGTGTGCCGAGAGAGGGTTACTAATTGGTGATTTTGCCACGTGATTTTTGCCTTAGTTACGCCCCTCCTCTCAGCAGTAGCACGCAGAACTTGAAGCAGTCTAGCAGGAGGTGCACCGGCGTGCGTGGCAGCCTGCGCCTGCGTGCATTCGTTTCCTGCCCAAGGACCGGCGCAGCGGCTGCGTCCTTGCCACAGCCCCGCCCAGGAATGTCCCACCCCCGGAATGCCCGGCCATGCCCCCGTCGTACCCCGCCCAGCCCCATTGGCGCTATGCCACAGTTTGAACCCCACCACCATGGGAACCTGTTACTAAAATTTTTGGATCCCACCACTAACTGAATCTTTACTGTAGGAAAAAGATACCTTGGACTTACCTGTCCAGGTGTCTTCTCTCCAGTAGGGTGGAGTTATCTATAACATATAGAGCCATATTTAATAACTATTTAAAAAAATTGATTTTATTTGTGCTCTATCTATTTGTTTGTTCGCCGCCCTGAGCCCTTCGGGGGAGGGCGGTTAATAATAATAATAATAATAACAACAACAACAACAACAACAACAACAACAACAACAACAACAACAACAACAACAACCCACCTGTTAACTATTATTTTATTCTGGACAAGGGGTCAGCTAGGGGGCGTGACCTAACCAGCTGGATTACTTTGCCCTCCTGTAGAGAAAACACCTTCGCAGATAAATTCAAGGTATCGTTTTATGCTGATCAGTGTCTGAACGCAGAGAAATACATACACCGAGAGAGAGAGATTTCAGTCAACCGACATTACTAACACAGACAGGATGTTTTACCCTTTTTTAAATTCCCCCGGCGTGCGGTGCTTGCATGGTAGAATGAAAAGGAATCCCAGCAAATGCAGGTCTCTGACCCCCTTCCGCACGTGCAGAATAATGCACTTTCAATCCACTTTCAATCCACTTTGCAGCTGTGCAGAATAGCAAAATCCACGTGCAAACAATTGTGTAAGTGGATTGAGTGTATTATTCTGCATGTGCGGAAGGGGCCTAACATGGGCCACAATGTTTAATTCCCTTCAGTTTGAGTGCTGCGGCTCCCACCGTCATTCTGTAACCGGTCGCCATTTTGGAACCCCAAGCTATATTTTGTAATGGGTTGTGCCAGCTGTAGTCAACCTGAACTCCCACTGCAAAGCACATCGGGTAGTTTCTGCAAATAAGCCGGGCCAGGATGTCCCAATTCCTTTCGTATTTGGCTCTGCAACTCCGAGAAGTAGCTGGTAGCTTTAAAAAGGGCTTGTGTAACCTCTGTCTGTGGGTTCTGTGGGGCGGAACTTGGAATGAGTTTGCAACAACAAATTTAAAAAAACAAACAAAATGGTTTACTTTCTTAACATTTAACATATAACATCAACATTTAACATCACACTTCAAGGTCCTGTTCAGGTTGCATTTTCAAGTCCTGATATTTACAGTCTACTGATACTGCCAAGTCCAATTCTTCTTTGCAAGTGGGTTGGCTCCTGAAGACTCCAAGGGCTTGGTGAACAGGATTCAACATGATGAAGGTTTCCAGGAGAACTCTCACCCATTACCAACATAAAAAACCCTGAAACAATAAACATAGCAAAAATAAACAACTACCTTCCCACTAGTTCCCAACAACATTGCAGTTACCTTAACAAGGTGTTAAGGGCTCGTTATACAAACCAAGGTCCGAGTCTGGTAGCCTGGTCTCCTCCAAACTACATGAGCTCTGCAGCCTTCTGCTGCTTTGAGTCTTCACCCCTTTCTGGGTCAACCCATTCTGAGCATGTGGGTTACACTTGCACAGATTTATGGAGGAGAAGTCGATCTTTGGGTACCAATCTTGATCCTCCTTGATCTCAGATTGCAAATGCCTTAGCAGACCAGGTGCTCGGGAGCAGCAGCAGCAGCAGCAGCAGCAGCAGGCCATTGCTTTCACCTCCTGCACGTGAGCTCCCAAAGGCACCTGGTGGGCCACTGCGAGTAGCAGAGTGCTGGACTAGATGGACTCCGGTCTGATCCAGCAGGCTCGTTCTTATGTTCTTATGAGAAGAATCCTTGTGGGATATGAAGCCAACCGTTAGAGGGTGAGTCAACGACAATCCTCAGGTGCATCTGCCCCACCCAGATTCATATTAATTCAGCTAAGCGTGTTTGTTTTAACAGGAACACACAAAGCCAGATTTAAATGAAGAGAAGCCCTAGGCCAGAGGTGTCCAACTCCGGTGCTTCAGATGTTCATGGATTACAATTCCCATCAGCCCCTGCTGGCAGGGACTGATGGGAATTATAGTCCATGAATATTTGAAGTGCCAGAGTTGGACCTAAGCTATTCCACTTGTGAAGCCTTGTCTAATCTCTCACAACTAGACGAAGATGGAAGAGAGTTTCAAACAAATTCTTTATTATTATTTTATTATCATTATCAGTATTATTCTGAAATGGAGAGCAAGGAAAATTAATGAAGGGCTGTTTAGAGACTATAGGCTGTTATTCAGCATGTGCAAGGAAGGCCTGTAACAGGGTCAAATATATTATACATCTTGGCCAGAGACCCTCTAGATTTTGAGATCCTAGGTCTGCCACGCCCACAGGTAAATCAGGCAAACATAAATGTTAGCTATTTATTGTTCTGATTTAAATTATTTACATTATTTATTGTACCGTGTATTATTTATAGATTGCATCGATTGCTGTATGTTGCCAGAGCCAGAGTGGTGTAGTGGTTAAGAGCAGGTGGATTCTAATCTGGAGAACCGGGTTTGATTCCCCACTCCTCCACCTGAGTAATGGAAGCTTATCTAATGAACCAGATGTGTTTCCACGCTCCTACATTTCTGTTGGGTGATCTCGGGCCAGTCTTCAGAACTCTCTCAGCCCCACCTGCCTCACCAGGTGTCTGTCGTGGGGAGAGGAAGGGAAAGGAGCTTGTCAGCCCCCTTGAGTCTCCTTATAGGAGAGAAAGGTGAGGTATAAATGCAAACTCTTCTTCTTGATTGTATTTGTTATATGTTGACTATCTGTAAGCTGCTCCGAGCCTGGATTTTGGTTGGGGTCGGGCAGGATATAAATTCAATTGAACTAAAAGATAAAATGTGCTTCTGGCTGCCGCCCCCCCCCCCCCCCCCACTGATAGCCAGAGATCTGCTGGCAGTTTTTCACCCACTCATTAAAAAAAACCCAACGACAAACCGGTTTTGCTGGTTAGCCAAGTTCATGCCTAGTCTGATTGTTCTTCTTCTGAGCTCTCTCAGCCCCACCCACTTCACAGGGTGTTTGTTGGTGGGGGGGTGGGTGGGAAGAGGGAAAGGAGATTGTGAGCTCCTTTGAGTCTCCTTACAGGAGAGAAATTGGGTCAGTAAAGTCCTTTACCCTTGACCTCAACTTTCTAACCAGTCTACAAACGGTTCCTCCCCCTGCTGTCCCTGGTTATGTTCTTATATAAGGGCTAGGCATTCAAAGACGGGGGGCTGTCTCTTTGGCTTGCCCACTGATTGACACAAAAGGCCATAAAACACATCATAAAGGACTATGATGCAAACCATCACTTTCAGAAGTCTGGGGCGCCTGTCACTATCACTACCACAGAGAGAGGGATCCTTTGATAAAGTTTGGTTGGAGAGCAGGTGTTCTTTCTTCACAGCTGTCAGGTCTAAAATAAAGAAGTCCTTGGACATTTGGTCGATTCTCGGTGCAGTGACTGAATCACGTTTATACACTGCATAGTAGCACCTTGCACATAGCAGTAGCAGTAATCCCTAGTGGCAACTGCATCTACAGTTCTCAACTGCATTTTTTCCCCCTATAGAGAATGGGGCGAGGCTGCGTCAGAGGTCTCCTTTTATCAACATTGCAAAACCTCTTGGGGGAAATGCTGCAGACCCCTCAGAGGTCATCATGATATCAAGATTTAGCTTGATGGTCATCTGTTGAGGCCCTTTGTTAGCCAACATTTGGTCGATCTACAACTGCTAAATCCCCAAGCAAAAAACAACCTGTAAGCTTCCAAGAATAAAGTTTCTCAACCCTGATTTATTGGAAGAGCAAGAAAACAAATGATGTTGCTTTCCCCCACACCCCCTGAGCAATTTCCCCCCTGATATTTTCTCCTCTCTGCTGATTCTGGTGGAGCGAGGGAAATTACTGGGCACGTCTACTTCCCGTGGTCCAATTCTTTCCCTTCTTCCACTGGCTAAAGAATTCGGGCTCGGAAGTGTGTTGACGGGTCCTCCGAGAAGCTCACGGGCATCCCAACGCTGCTCCAATAAGGGTTGTTGGCGGTAAAGGTGACGATTCCAAGGCTGCTTCTATCGACTAATAATATGCTAAAAAGATCTTTCTCGGGGTTTGCTCCCGCCTCGAGGAAACGGGAGGGCCGCTTCTCTATGCCGCGGCCGTCTCGACGCTGTCGGGCTCAGCCGAGTGCTTCTCGAGTTCCCTGGTCATGGCTTCCTTCAATGCTGCTTGCACCTCGGCGGGGTCGAGGGCGGACGGTTCCTTGTTCTGCATCAGGTTCTCCACCTCGTTCGACACTTGGTCGTACACGTCCATCAGCAACGTCTTCATCAGCCCCCTGGCCTTGGTTTCCATGCGGACCTTCGGCATCTGCTGCAGGATCTTGGTGGCAAACATCCGTGGGGAGGAGATGCTCAACACTGGCCTGCTGCCCGCCTCGCTGGCCTGGCGCTTCTTCTGCTTCTTCGACTGGACCCTCTTGTGTTTCTTCGCGGCCGCTTGACGCTTCTTCTGGAGATTCTTCTTCGTTTTCATGGTTTTCCTGTTGCCTTGTTGTTTGGCGGCCATGTTGATCTCTTCTCTCTCCAAGGGCCTGCCTTCAAATGTTTCTGGTCTGGGGCCAGGAGGGGCCATTTATAGGGAGCAGCATGCAAATGAGCAAGCGTCCTGATTGGGTGGCTTCGGCCTTTGTTGTAGCCAAGTAACCATTGTTACACTGGATGTGACTATCAGCTGACTATGAGGCAGCTGTGAAGCTTGGTTGCACTGCAGGTAACTGTTAATGTGTCTCTGAAACTGATTGATGGTCTTGACAGGTGATGAACTTGATAGCGGAGTCAGAAGTGACTTTTTATTCCATTTCTGATCTTGCTTTTAAATAAAGATGGGACTGTGTTTTATTTCTGTATAAGTTAGGTAGGAACAAACTGTATTAGATAGAAAGTAGGAATTATAGCTATTTTTTGCATTTGTGTCTGCGTGGAACCGCCTTGGCTCAAGGCAAGAATCCACCCCTGCTCCACCTGGCATGTCCCTTTCATTTGTAAAACCCTGAATGGACGTTGACAAAAGGGACCCCGGAAGAAGCGCCTCCATCTGCCTAATCCCACCAGCAGGCAGATAAGGGTGCCGTCGTCGCTAAGTTTCGTTTCCTGACCCCAAGCACCCAAAGGACTCTTTTGTGTTTTTCCCGCCAGTGCCTACGTCATCGCCTCGCCCTACTCCGGCTGCGAAATTCAAAGAAGGGACTGCCCACCGGACTCTAATTGGTTCCCATGTATTGTAGATGTATGATCGGTTACTTTGTATTTTGTGAATGAATGGTTGTAGGCTGTCCTGTATTCCCCCGGACTCCCGGGCAGGAAAAAGTGTATTTAAGGTGTTGTAAAGCTGCTAGGCAGCGCAGTTGCCGTGGTGTGGAGGTGGTGACACGTAGGTCAGCATCTCAATAAAACCTTTTATTATTTCACTATACTCGCTGTGTTGGGTCCCGTTTCTGTTCCCCTGCGCTGCCAAGAGCTGGGTGGTCTGGAGCTATTAAAAGTTACCAGGCAGCGCGGTAACAAACTGACTGACAATCTTGACAGGTGATGCAAAATATTCCCCCCCCCCCCCCAAATATATGGAGACTAGTGGTTGAAAATATGGCACACAAATCTGGCCTCTGATACATTCTGGTTATTTGTACGAATAAACTGTTTCGTGAAACACGTAACCCTGGTCTTGACATGTATTTATATATTCATGGATTTCCTGTTCTTTCCAAAGGGGAAACCAGAATGTCAGACATCATTATCCGGTCTTCCATTTTATCCACACGACAACCTTGCGAGGTACGCTAGGCTGAAAGTCTATTACCGGCCCTTAATTTTATAGGATCATTGCAAAATGATATGTTTAATAGGAAAAATGAAGTATTAAAAACCTTTTTTGGCTCTTTTTAAAATCGTTAACAGCCCTTTTATTGTCTAAGAAACTAGTCAATCGTTTTAGCAGGTGCAGAAAAGCAGCTAAGTAAATTGTCTTCTAGGAGGCCTTTTTTTAAAGATAATTTCACATACAACCATTGAACCCAAGAGTCAAGAGACTGGAATTCTTCCCCAAAATCCGATTATAACTCTGTATTGTTGAAGGCTTTCATGGCCGGAAACACTGGGGCGTTGTGTGGTTTCTGGGCTGTGTCTAGTAGCATTTTCTCCTGACGTTTCGCCTGCATCTGGGGGGGGTGGGGGGGGGGGGGGGTGGGGGGGGGGGGGGGTGGGGGGGGGGGGGGGTGGGGGGGGGGGGGGGTGGGGGGGGGGGGGGGTGGGGGGGGGGGGGGGTGGGGGGGGGGGGGGGTGGGGGGGGGGGGGGGTGGGGGGGGGGGGGGGTGGGGGGGGGGGGGGGTGGGGGGGGGGGGGGGTGGGGGGGGGGGGGGGTGGGGGGGGGGGGGGGTGGGGGGGGGGGGGGGTGGGGGGGGGGGGGGGTGGGGGGGGGGGGGGGTGGGGGGGGGGGGGGGTGGGGGGGGGGGGGGGTGGGGGGGGGGGGGGGTGGGGGGGGGGGGGGGTGGGGGGGGGGGGGGGTGGGGGGGGGGGGGGGTGGGGGGGGGGGGGGGTGGGGGGGGGGGGGGGTGGGGGGGGGGGGGGGTGGGGGGGGGGGGGGGTGGGGGGGGGGGGGGGTGGGGGGGGGGGGGGGTGGGGGGGGGGGGGGGTGGGGGGGGGGGGGGGTGGGGGGGGGGGGGGGTGGGGGGGGGGGGGGGTGGGGGGGGGGGGGGGTGGGGGGGGGGGGGGGTGGGGGGGGGGGGGGGTGGGGGGGGGGGGGGGTGGGGGGGGGGGGGGGTGGGGGGGGGGGGGGGTGGGGGGGGGGGGGGGTGGGGGGGGGGGGGGGTGGGGGGGGGGGGGGGTGGGGGGGGGGGGGGGTGGGGGGGGGGGGGGGTGGGGGGGGGGGGGGGTGGGGGGGGGGGGGGGTGGGGGGGGGGGGGGGTGGGGGGGGGGGGGGGTGGGGGGGGGGGGGGGTGGGGGGGGGGGGGGGTGGGGGGGGGGGGGGGTGGGGGGGGGGGGGGGTGGGGGGGGGGGGGGGTGGGGGGGGGGGGGGGTGGGGGGGGGGGGGGGTGGGGGGGGGGGGGGGTGGGGGGGGGGGGGGGTGGGGGGGGGGGGGGGTGGGGGGGGGGGGGGGTGGGGGGGGGGGGGGGTGGGGGGGGGGGGGGGTGGGGGGGGGGGGGGGTGGGGGGGGGGGGGGGTGGGGGGGGGGGGGGGTGGGGGGGGGGGGGGGTGGGGGGGGGGGGGGGTGGGGGGGGGGGGGGGTGGGGGGGGGGGGGGGTGGGGGGGGGGGGGGGTGGGGGGGGGGGGGGGTGGGGGGGGGGGGGGGTGGGGGGGGGGGGGGGTGGGGGGGGGGGGGGGTGGGGGGGGGGGGGGGTGGGGGGGGGGGGGGGTGGGGGGGGGGGGGGGTGGGGGGGGGGGGGGGTGGGGGGGGGGGGGGGTGGGGGGGGGGGGGGGTGGGGGGGGGGGGGGGTGGGGGGGGGGGGGGGTGGGGGGGGGGGGGGGTGGGGGGGGGGGGGGGTGGGGGGGGGGGGGGGTGGGGGGGGGGGGGGGTGGGGGGGGGGGGGGGTGGGGGGGGGGGGGGGTGGGGGGGGGGGGGGGTGGGGGGGGGGGGGGGTGGGGGGGGGGGGGGGTGGGGGGGGGGGGGGGTGGGGGGGGGGGGGGGTGGGGGGGGGGGGGGGTGGGGGGGGGGGGGGGTGGGGGGGGGGGGGGGTGGGGGGGGGGGGGGGTGGGGGGGGGGGGGGGTGGGGGGGGGGGGGGGTGGGGGGGGGGGGGGGTGGGGGGGGGGGGGGGTGGGGGGGGGGGGGGGTGGGGGGGGGGGGGGGTGGGGGGGGGGGGGGGTGGGGGGGGGGGGGGGTGGGGGGGGGGGGGGGTGGGGGGGGGGGGGGGTGGGGGGGGGGGGGGGTGGGGGGGGGGGGGGGTGGGGGGGGGGGGGGGTGGGGGGGGGGGGGGGTGGGGGGGGGGGGGGGTGGGGGGGGGGGGGGGTGGGGGGGGGGGGGGGTGGGGGGGGGGGGGGGTGGGGGGGGGGGGGGGTGGGGGGGGGGGGGGGTGGGGGGGGGGGGGGGTGGGGGGGGGGGGGGGTGGGGGGGGGGGGGGGTGGGGGGGGGGGGGGGTGGGGGGGGGGGGGGGTGGGGGGGGGGGGGGGTGGGGGGGGGGGGGGGTGGGGGGGGGGGGGGGTGGGGGGGGGGGGGGGTGGGGGGGGGGGGGGGTGGGGGGGGGGGGGGGTGGGGGGGGGGGGGGGTGGGGGGGGGGGGGGGTGGGGGGGGGGGGGGGTGGGGGGGGGGGGGGGTGGGGGGGGGGGGGGGTGGGGGGGGGGGGGGGTGGGGGGGGGGGGGGGTGGGGGGGGGGGGGGGTGGGGGGGGGGGGGGGTGGGGGGGGGGGGGGGTGGGGGGGGGGGGGGGTGGGGGGGGGGGGGGGTGGGGGGGGGGGGGGGTGGGGGGGGGGGGGGGTGGGGGGGGGGGGGGGTGGGGGGGGGGGGGGGTGGGGGGGGGGGGGGGTGGGGGGGGGGGGGGGTGGGGGGGGGGGGGGGTGGGGGGGGGGGGGGGTGGGGGGGGGGGGGGGTGGGGGGGGGGGGGGGTGGGGGGGGGGGGGGGTGGGGGGGGGGGGGGGTGGGGGGGGGGGGGGGTGGGGGGGGGGGGGGGTGGGGGGGGGGGGGGGTGGGGGGGGGGGGGGGTGGGGGGGGGGGGGGGTGGGGGGGGGGGGGGGTGGGGGGGGGGGGGGGTGGGGGGGGGGGGGGGTGGGGGGGGGGGGGGGTGGGGGGGGGGGGGGGTGGGGGGGGGGGGGGGTGGGGGGGGGGGGGGGTGGGGGGGGGGGGGGGTGGGGGGGGGGGGGGGTGGGGGGGGGGGGGGGTGGGGGGGGGGGGGGGTGGGGGGGGGGGGGGGTGGGGGGGGGGGGGGGTGGGGGGGGGGGGGGGTGGGGGGGGGGGGGGGTGGGGGGGGGGGGGGGTGGGGGGGGGGGGGGGTGGGGGGGGGGGGGGGTGGGGGGGGGGGGGGGTGGGGGGGGGGGGGGGTGGGGGGGGGGGGGGGTGGGGGGGGGGGGGGGTGGGGGGGGGGGGGGGTGGGGGGGGGGGGGGGTGGGGGGGGGGGGGGGTGGGGGGGGGGGGGGGTGGGGGGGGGGGGGGGTGGGGGGGGGGGGGGGTGGGGGGGGGGGGGGGTGGGGGGGGGGGGGGGTGGGGGGGGGGGGGGGTGGGGGGGGGGGGGGGTGGGGGGGGGGGGGGGTGGGGGGGGGGGGGGGTGGGGGGGGGGGGGGGTGGGGGGGGGGGGGGGTGGGGGGGGGGGGGGGTGGGGGGGGGGGGGGGTGGGGGGGGGGGGGGGTGGGGGGGGGGGGGGGTGGGGGGGGGGGGGGGTGGGGGGGGGGGGGGGTGGGGGGGGGGGGGGGTGGGGGGGGGGGGGGGTGGGGGGGGGGGGGGGTGGGGGGGGGGGGGGGTGGGGGGGGGGGGGGGTGGGGGGGGGGGGGGGTGGGGGGGGGGGGGGGTGGGGGGGGGGGGGGGTGGGGGGGGGGGGGGGTGGGGGGGGGGGGGGGTGGGGGGGGGGGGGGGTGGGGGGGGGGGGGGGTGGGGGGGGGGGGGGGTGGGGGGGGGGGGGGGTGGGGGGGGGGGGGGGTGGGGGGGGGGGGGGGTGGGGGGGGGGGGGGGTGGGGGGGGGGGGGGGTGGGGGGGGGGGGGGGTGGGGGGGGGGGGGGGTGGGGGGGGGGGGGGGTGGGGGGGGGGGGGGGTGGGGGGGGGGGGGGGTGGGGGGGGGGGGGGGTGGGGGGGGGGGGGGGTGGGGGGGGGGGGGGGTGGGGGGGGGGGGGGGTGGGGGGGGGGGGGGGTGGGGGGGGGGGGGGGTGGGGGGGGGGGGGGGTGGGGGGGGGGGGGGGTGGGGGGGGGGGGGGGTGGGGGGGGGGGGGGGTGGGGGGGGGGGGGGGTGGGGGGGGGGGGGGGTGGGGGGGGGGGGGGGTGGGGGGGGGGGGGGGTGGGGGGGGGGGGGGGTGGGGGGGGGGGGGGGTGGGGGGGGGGGGGGGTGGGGGGGGGGGGGGGTGGGGGGGGGGGGGGGTGGGGGGGGGGGGGGGTGGGGGGGGGGGGGGGTGGGGGGGGGGGGGGGTGGGGGGGGGGGGGGGTGGGGGGGGGGGGGGGTGGGGGGGGGGGGGGGTGGGGGGGGGGGGGGGTGGGGGGGGGGGGGGGTGGGGGGGGGGGGGGGTGGGGGGGGGGGGGGGTGGGGGGGGGGGGGGGTGGGGGGGGGGGGGGGTGGGGGGGGGGGGGGGTGGGGGGGGGGGGGGGTGGGGGGGGGGGGGGGTGGGGGGGGGGGGGGGTGGGGGGGGGGGGGGGTGGGGGGGGGGGGGGGTGGGGGGGGGGGGGGGTGGGGGGGGGGGGGGGTGGGGGGGGGGGGGGGTGGGGGGGGGGGGGGGTGGGGGGGGGGGGGGGTGGGGGGGGGGGGGGGTGGGGGGGGGGGGGGGTGGGGGGGGGGGGGGGTGGGGGGGGGGGGGGGTGGGGGGGGGGGGGGGTGGGGGGGGGGGGGGGTGGGGGGGGGGGGGGGTGGGGGGGGGGGGGGGTGGGGGGGGGGGGGGGTGGGGGGGGGGGGGGGTGGGGGGGGGGGGGGGTGGGGGGGGGGGGGGGTGGGGGGGGGGGGGGGTGGGGGGGGGGGGGGGTGGGGGGGGGGGGGGGTGGGGGGGGGGGGGGGTGGGGGGGGGGGGGGGTGGGGGGGGGGGGGGGTGGGGGGGGGGGGGGGTGGGGGGGGGGGGGGGTGGGGGGGGGGGGGGGTGGGGGGGGGGGGGGGTGGGGGGGGGGGGGGGTGGGGGGGGGGGGGGGTGGGGGGGGGGGGGGGTGGGGGGGGGGGGGGGTGGGGGGGGGGGGGGGTGGGGGGGGGGGGGGGTGGGGGGGGGGGGGGGTGGGGGGGGGGGGGGGTGGGGGGGGGGGGGGGTGGGGGGGGGGGGGGGTGGGGGGGGGGGGGGGTGGGGGGGGGGGGGGGTGGGGGGGGGGGGGGGTGGGGGGGGGGGGGGGTGGGGGGGGGGGGGGGTGGGGGGGGGGGGGGGGGGGGGGGGGGGGGGGTGGGGGGGGGGGGGGGTGGGGGGGGGGGGGGGTGGGGCGGCCGGGGCGAGGGGAGGGTGGGGGAGGGGCGGGGGGGGGGGGGGGGGGGGAGGGGGGGGGGGGGGGTGGGGGGGGGGGCGCGTCGGGTTGGAGGGGTGGGGCAGGGGGGGGAAGGGGGGGGGGGGGGGTGGGGGGGGGGGGGGGTGGGGGGGGGGGGGGAGTTTTATGTATTATTTATTTTTGATTTCTCTCCCAGCCTTTCGGAGCGTTGGGGGAAGGGACAGCGCTTATTAAAATCATTCTCAGTCGGCGCTGGGCTGCAGTTTAATGAGTGGAAATTTTCCTTTCTCAAGTCTGTTGCACATGAACTAATAGACACACGCGCACACACAGAGGCCAACTAATGTTTCCTCAGTGCACTCTTTTACTTTATTTATTACTTTTATTATTATTATTTATCAGATTTCCACGCTCGGGGCGGCTCCTACCATATGACCATAACGTCTAAAGCAATGTGAACCTGAAACAATAAAACGTCAGCAGCGATAAATACATATTATAAAAATCACAAGAAGGCTATCAGCAACATTCTGCTCCTAAAGGGCTGATGATGGAAGATGTGGAGGAAGAGAAAAAGAAGGGTTTGGATTTGTGCCCCGCCTTTCTCTCCTGTAAGTGGGGGGGTGGGGGGGGGGGGGGGAGAGGGGAGGGGGGGGTGTTGGGGGGGGGGGGGGTGGGGGGGGGGGGGGGGGGGGGGGGGGGGGGTGGGGGGGGGGGATGCGGCTCTCCAGATGTTCAGGAACTACAATTCCCATCAGCCCCTGTCAGCATGGCCAATTGGCCATGCTGGCAGGGGCTGATGGGAATTGTAGTTCCTGAACATCTGGAGAGCCGCAGGTTCCCTACCCCTGGTCTAGATGTATCACTGTGTCCTTGGACAGTGTGTATCAGAGTCTCTCTGTGGTATACCTCTGAAGATGCCAGCTGCAGATGCAGGCGAAACGTTAGGAACGAGATCAACCAGATCGTGGCCACACAGCTCGGAAAACCCACCACAACCCATTGAATCGGCTGTGAAAGCCTTCAACAGGACACACAACAGAATTCGTTTATTGATTCAAGGTTCGAGATCTAACACCTTTCTGCCTTTAATTTAAACCTGTTCTTGCGAATGCTCTCCTCTGCTGCCAACAGGAACGGCTCCCGGCCTTCCTCTGAGCGACAGCCCTTCAGGGGACTCATCCGGCGGACGGGAACCTCGCTCGGTCCCTCCTGAAGTCCTCTATGAATGATACATATCAGTTCCTGAATAGCAATGGCCAGCAAAGAGCACGGAACGTGGCAACTGAAACAGTGATGAATATATGAATACACGATCAATGGCTACTGATGGATAATGATATGCAAATGAATGTAAATCAAATGCAAAGTCCGGGAGGGGTGGGGGGGTGGGGAGAAGGAAAAGGAATAAAAACGCAGTGGTTTCTCCCTCTCGCACAGGATGTCATAAGCCAGTGGTGGCGAACCTATGGCACGGGTGCCAGAGGTAGCACTCAGAGCCCTCTCTGTGGGCATGCGCAAACAGTGCTCCCCACACACATCTAGGCTGGCCTGGGCCACTGGGCTCGATTATTAGCGTTACACCTAAGACCTAGTTTTGGGGAAGCAGTGTAGGTAACCCTGTTAAGTGCTGTTAAACCCCACTGATTTTCATGCGAAGAACTAAAGCATGATCCTTTACCTGGGAGTAAGCTCGGTTGCTGGCAATGGGGCTTGCATCTGAGCAAACCCTCCTAGGGTCATGATTCACCCGCTCAAAGAGTTGCATGGTTGCTTCAAAACAAAGCCACCGACTACCACCAAGCTTACTCCCGAGTAACGCACGCCTCGGAGTCAAACGTTTTTTTTCTAAACTAAACCTCAGTATTCAGGTTAAATTGCCATGTTGGCACTTTGCCATAAATAAGTAGGTTTGGGGTTGCAATTTGGGCACTCGGTCTCGAAAAGGTTCGCCATCACTGTCATAAGCATTCAGCTCTTTTGATGGGGGTGGGGGTGGGTTTAAGAGTCCTCTCTTCCTGTCCGTGCCTCTTCCCCAAATGGATGCCAACCTGCAGGTTGTTCCTGGAGCGCTCCTGCTATTCCAGCTGAACGCCAAACGATAGAGATCGGGGCCCCTAGAGAGAATGGCTGCTTTGGAGGGCGAGCTGTACAGCCTACACCAGCGTTGAGAGCAGGTGCACTCTGATCTGGAGAACCGGGTTCGATTCCCCGCTCTGCCACATGAGCAGTGGAGGATTATCTGGGGAACCAGATTAGCGCTCCAATACATGCCAGCTGGGTGACCTTGGGCTAGTCACAGTTCTTCGGAGCTCTCTCTGCCCCCCCCCCCATCTCACAGGGTGTTTGTTGGGGGTGGGAAGGGAAAGGAGATTGTAAGCCCCTTTGAGTCTCTGACAGGAGAGAAAGGGGAATATAAATCCAAACTCCGCCTCCTCCTCCTCCTCTTCTTCTCCTCCTTCTCCTCCTCCTCCTCTTCGTCCTCCTTCTCCTTCTTCCTCTTCTTCTTCTCCTCTTCCTCCTTCCTCTTCTCCTCCTTCTTCCTCTTCCTCTTCTTCTTCCTCTTCTTTTCCTTCTCCTCCTCCTCCCCCCCCTGCTGAAGTCTCCCCCCCATCCTCAAAACCTCCTCAGACCCTGACTCCCAAAACTCCAGGTGTTTCCCAGCCTGCAGCGGGCAACCCCAGGGGCTAAGCTTCTCGACCATCGGGTGGCTAACTCCAACGTGTGAAATTTCTGGAGGTTTGGGGGCGGGGCCAGGGATGGTGAGGGGTGGAGCAATGCAGGGATGTGACATCATGGTGCCCACTCTCCAGAGCGGCCACTTCCTCCAGGGAGAACGGATCCCTGCTGCCTGGAGATCAGTTGTAAACCCAGCAGATCTCCAACCAGAGGTGGGATCCAGCAGGTCCTCACAGGTTCCCGAGAGTTGGTTACTAATGATTTGTGTGTGCCGAGAGGGGGGTACTAATTGGTGATTTTGCCACGTGATTTTTGCCTTAGTTACGCCCCTCCTCTCCGCAGTAGCGCGCAGAACTTGAAGCAGTCTAGCAGGAGGTGCACCGGCGTGCGTGGCAGCCTGCGTCTGCGTGCATTCGTTTCCTGCCCAAGGACCGGCGCAGCGGCTGCGTCCTTGCCACAGCCCCGCCCAGGAATGCCCGGCCACGCCCCCGTTGTGCCCCGCCCAGCCCCATGGGCACTACGCCAGTTTGAATCCCACCCCCATGGGAACCTGTTACTAAAATGTTTGGATCCCACCACTGTGTGAGTACATTCAAAAGGGAAAACCTTGCACACCATAATGAGAGTGTGAAAAAGGTAGTCTCCAACCACCTCCTGCAAGTCCATTCCAGCCAACCCCACCCTCTCATTAATTCAACTGGGGCAGGGGCACCTGAATGTAGTAATCACCCCAAATCTGCACCTTGTGGCTTAACCGGCTGAATGGCAGCCTGCATTTCACAAATCCTTTCAAGATTTCACAAATCCTTTCATCCATCTCCAGGCACAATTCAAAGTGCTGGTTCATACCTAGCAGTGCCAACTTTCAGGAGGCCGATAATCCCCCAAAGTCTGCACCTAGTGGCTTAATCAGTCGCGGTGAGGACAGCAAATGAATAAAGAGTCAAATCAACAAGACAGCCGATGAACCCTTTGGGCTGTGTGCAGACGAAAGAGTCGCCTTCATTTCCCTGCCTTTCTCCCTCAAAATAATGCCCGCCGCTCAATATCTCACTGGGCTTTTGCAAACAGCACCCAGCTGGACGTTATCTAGACCCACCAGGTCTTGGGTGGGAACCATATGCCAAAGCGGATCC
This sequence comes from Sphaerodactylus townsendi, assembly GCF_021028975.2. Classification (NCBI taxonomy): domain Eukaryota; kingdom Metazoa; phylum Chordata; class Lepidosauria; order Squamata; family Sphaerodactylidae; genus Sphaerodactylus; species Sphaerodactylus townsendi. Next base: position 6,156,381 of record NC_059428.1, on the reverse strand, counting down.
CTGTTCCTGGAGTTTTTGTCTGGAGGGTGTGACTGGAGGGGTGGGGGAGATAGAAACAAAAACACATCGCAAAACACTCCCACGGGCAAATTTCTGTGCTTCTGCTCATTCCCCACAAACTGGAACTAAATAGATCCGTTCCAAAAACCCCTCTGCTGTTTTCAGGGACCTCCAACGGCCCCCTATTCCAGTGCATGGTCGCTTTGCGTTGAATTGGGATCAGCGCCTGCATTCTAGGTGTCTGGATTTCAAAGATCTGGTGCCACCTTCTGGCCACTGGTAATCCTGATCAACCGGCTGCCAGGCAATCTTTGAAGCTAAGGGAAGCTGAAAAAACACATTTTCCCCTCTTTTATTTTTTGCAGCTGCTTAGAGTTGGAAGAGACCCCCCCAAGGGCCATCAAGTCCAACCCCCTGCAATGCAGGAACACACAATCAAAGCGTAAGAACGTAAGAACAAGCCAGCTAGAACAGACCAGAGTCCATCTAGTCCAGCTCTCTGCTACTCACAGTGGCCCACCAGGTGCCTTTGGGAGCTCACCTGCAGGATGTGAAAGCAATGGCCTTCTGCTGCTGCTGCTCCCGATCACCTGGTCTGCTAAGGCATTTGCAATCTCAGATCAAGTGGGATCAAGACTGGTAGCCATAGATCGATTTCTCCTCCATCAATCTGTCCAAGCCCCTTTTAAAGCTATCCAGGTTAGTGGCCATCACCACCTCCTGTGGCAACTTATTCCAAACACCAATCACACGTTGCGTGAAGAAGTGTTTCCTTTTATTAGTCCTAATTCTTCCCCCCAGCATTTTCAATGGATGCCCCCTGGTTCTAGTATTGTGGGAAAGAGAGAAAAATTTCTGTCAACATTTTCTACCCCATGCATAATTTTATAGACTTCAATCATATCCCCCCTCAGACGTCTCCTCTCCAAACTAAAGAGTCCCAAACGCTGCAGCCTCTCCTCATAAGGAAGGTGCTCCAGTCCCTCAATCATCCTCGTTGCCCTTCTCTGCACTTTGGGTTCAAGATGAAGGAAAAGAAATTCCACCTAAACATCAGGAAAATCCTCCTGACAATAAGGGCTGTTGGACCGTGGAATGCACTACCTCTGAGGGTGGTGGAGTCTCCTTCTTTGGAGGTTTCTAAAGAGAGGCTGGATGGCCATCTGTCAGGAGTGCTTTGATTGTGTGTTCCTGCATTTCAGGGGGTTGGACTTGATGGCCCTTGGGGTCTCTTCCAACTCTATGATACCTCTTGAGTAATAACACCCTTATATTTTCTGGAGCTGCAACTTGGTGGCACTTTCCACCCCCAGTTTATATGACAACGTTGTTATTATAAGTACCTCGTGTACCATTTCGAATAGCCTGTGACAAAACAACACAGGAGCTGTCTAAATAAATAATGGACTTTACCCACACCAAGAATCAGGATCGTATCCCTGTGAGCAGCAGTGGCGTAGTGGCTAAGAGCAGGTGTACTCTAATCTGGAGGAATCGGGTTTGATTCTCTGATGTGCCACTTGAGCGATGGAGGCTTATCTGGGGAACCAGATTAGCTTGTGCACTCCAAGACATGCCAGCTGGGTGACCTTGGGCTAGTCACAGATCTTCTGAGCTCTCTCAGCCCTACCTATCTCACAGGGTGTTTGTTGTGAGAGGGGAAAGGGAGAGGAGTTTGTAAGCCCCTTTGAGTCTCCTTACAGGAGAGATAGGGGGGATATAAATTCAACTCTTCTTCTCCTCCCCCTCCCCCCTACAACCAGCCTCCATGAATTTGAGGCCCTGGCTGAACAGGTCATACAGATAAGAACATAAGAACTAGCCTGCTGGATCAGACCAGAGTTCATCTAGTCCAGCACTCTGCTACTCGCAGTGGCCCACCAGGTGCCTTTGGGAGCTCATGTGCGGGATGTGAAAGCAATGGCCTTCTTCTGCTGCCGCTGCTCCCGAACACCTGGTCTGCTAAGGCATTTGCAATCTGAGATCAAGGAGGATCAAGATTGGTAGCCATAGATCGACTTCTTCTCCATAAATCTGTCTTCGATATCCTTTTTGAGATGTGGCGACCAGAGCTGAACACAGTACTCCAAGTGCAGTTGCACCACGGCTTTATATAAGAGCATGACAATCTTTGCAGTTTTATTATAAACTCCTTCCCTAATTATCCCCAGCATAGGGTTTGCCTTTTTCACAGCTGCCATGCATTGAGTTGACATTCCCATGGAACTATCAACTAAGACGCCCAAATCCCTTTCCTGGTCTGTGACTGAAAGCACTGACCCCTGTAGCTTGTATGTGAAGTTTGGATTTTTTGCCCCTATGTGCATCACTTTGCACATAGATGACTGCAATCCCAACCTTGGGGGCTAATTGGAAGATATACGTCCAGCCCAGCCTATGCACTTTGGAGTTCCTGGATAGATGGGACTCTGGGTGCTCAGCAGCCAGGATCTGCAAGGAAAAGGCCAGCATGCAAATGTCTGAATAGTATTACGGGAAACCCAAAGGAATTAATTGGTGGACGTTCACGACATCATGCATATTATTTTTGTTCCAGCAGGGGGCAGCATTGATCTAAAACCTGATAAAACGAACAGGTAGCCACATAACAGGGGTATTGATCCCACCAGATCCCAACACGCAAGAGCCATTTTTTCCTGCATCCTCTCTGCCCTGTGCTTCGAATTGGTGCCCCCGTTTTTAACACGTGCATTTTAGTCCGGTTTTAAACTTGTGATATGTGTCTTTTGCCTAATCTCAGAGTAGGAAGGGACCTTTGAGGGCATCTACTCCAACCCCCCTTCAGCCAATGCGTGAACGACGACTATAATATTTCTGACAACATTGTATCTACTACTGCAGACGACTGAGATTTAGTGGCTTGCTGCTTTGTTGGTCCTGACGGAACTGAAAGGCGGGGCAGAAATCTTCTCAGCAAGACGATTTCCAATATCGGATCTCTCTCCTTGACCACGACGATGCGGCTCCTGGTGCGAACGCTGCCCAAGCCGCTGCTGGGTATCCATCAGCCTGAAGAAGAAATGCACGGCTTCCGAGTCCCCCTACTTCCCAAGAGGGATTTGTGTGTGTTCACGGAGAAACATGGCAGAAAGTACATCCTACGTCGGTGATGGCGAACCTTTTCGAGACCGAGTGCCCAAACTGCAACCCAAAACCCACTTATTTATCGCAACGTGCCAACACGGCAATTTAACCCGACTGCTGAGGTTTTCGTTTTTTAAAAAAAGTGGGCTCTGAGATGTGCGTTACTCGGGAGAAAGCTTGGTGGTAGTCGGTGGGCCACTGCGAGTAGCAGAGAGCTGGACTAGATGGACTCTGGTCTGATCCAGCTGGCTTGTTCTTATGTTCTTATGGTGGTTTTGCTTTGAAGCAACCATGCAGCTCTTCCAACGGGTGAATCACGACCCTAGGAGGGTTTACTCAGAAGCAAGCCCCATTGCCAGCAACCAAGCTTACTGCCAGGTAAAGGATTGACACTTTAGTTCTTCGCATGAAAATCAGTGGGGTTTAACAGCGCTTAACAGGGTTACCTACACTGCTTCCCCAAAACTAGGTCTTAGGTTTAATGCTTATAATTGAGCCCAGCAGCCCAAGCCATGCCCAGATAAATTTCTGCGCGCACTAACAGAGAGGGCTCTGAGTGCCACCTCTGGCACCCGTGCCATAGGTTCGCCACCACTGTTCTACGTGATCCAGGCTATCTGTGGGTACAGAAGCAGTCCAAGAGAGCAGACTGACTAAAAAGTGTGCTCCTGTGTCATGCAAATCAGTGCAGGGGAGGCTGTTGTGTAGAAGAGAGAAGGGTTTGGATTTATACCCTGCTTTTCTCGCCCGTAAGGAGACTCAAGGCGGCTTACAAACTCCTTTCCCTTCCCCTCCCCACAACAGATACCTTGTGAGGTAGGTGGGGCTGAGAAAGTTTGGAGATAACTCTGACTAGCCCAAGGTCACCCAGCAGGAATGTAGGAGTGGGGAAACAAATCTAGTTCAGCAGATAGGAGTCTGCCACTCGTGTGGAGGAGCGGGGAATCAAACCTGGTTCTCCACGTTAAAGTCCACTGCTCTTAACCACTATACCATGCTGGCTCTTTCTGGCCCCTTCCGCACATGCAGAATAATGCATTTTCAATCCATTTCCAATGTACTTTGCAGCTGGTTTTTACTATGGGGAAAAGCAAAGTTCACTTGCATACAATTGTGAAAGTGGATTGAAAGTGCATTATTCTGCATGTGCGGAAGGGGCCTCTGTAGGTGGATTCCTTCCCACTTACCCAGAATTTGTGCAGAAGGGTAAAAACAGTGATCTCTTAGTGCAGTGGTGGCGAACCTATGGCACGGGTGCCAGAGGTGGCACTCAGAGCCCTCTCTGTGGGCACGCGCAAACAGATTCCCCCCACACACATCTAGGCTGGCCTGGGCTCGATTATTAGCATTAAACCTAAGACCTAGTTTTGGGGAAGCAGTGTAGGTAACCCTGTTAAGCGGTGTTAAACCCCACTGATTTTCATGGGAAGAACTAAAGCGCGATCCTTTACCTGGGAGTAAGCTTGGTTGCTGGCAATGGGGCTTGCTTCTGAGTAAACCCTCCTAGGGTCGTGATTCACCTGTTGGAAGAGTTGCATGGTTGCTTCAAAGCAAAGCCACCAACTACCACCAAGCTTACTCCCGAGTAACGCACGCCTTGGAGCCAACCGTTTTTTCTAAGCTAAAACCTCAGTATTCAGGTTAAATTGCCGTGTTGGCACTTTGCGATAAATAAGTGGGTTTGGGGTTGCAGTTTGGGCAGTCGGTCTCGAAAAGGTTCGCCATCACTGTCTTAGTGTGATCCAAAACAGAGTCGCAAACTCCTCAGCTGACTTCAATGGATTTAGAAGACTGCAACTCTTGATACGCACCAGAAAAACAAAATTAGACACCGCAATGCGATCTTACATAAAACAAGAAAAATAATATTTAATAACTATCAGCTGTAAAGTCGTCATCAATGCTGCAAGTGTAAATTAATTAAATACATCACTCCAACCTCAAAAAAGCCACTTTATTGCAAAATATAGATAGATAGATATTATAAGCTTATCAGTTGGCAATGGGTCTGAAAGAGAGAGGTCAATACGACATACCAAAACGCTTAAACCACCTTTAGTACAATGGTCTGGATAATACAGGTGTCTGCTCTTTTGTAACAGCGTCAGTGATGGCAACTATAAGAGGAAGAAACACTCTCAAAGTTCGAGAACAAATAAAAAGGTATCAGAACCACATTTGGTCACTTGACTTAGTTCATGCCCTTGCGCCCGCCCGGATCCGTTTCCACTTGAGACAGTGAACGGCACGTTAAAAAAAAAAAAAAAACGAAACGAAAATCAGTGCATTAAAACGAGGGCAGAGAAATCTACATTCATTTGGCAGATGAAACACGACTACCCTTTTCAGAAGACCTTCCGCTGAGAATGGTCAACCCGGGGGCGCACCCACGCCAACCAGCACTGGCACAGCTCAACAGAACGGAAATCGCGAAGCAGAGACTTTTGGGGGTGGACGAGCAAAACCAAAAGGTGGGACCCCCGAACGGGAAGTTTGGGGACGAACGAGAGACCTGCAGTGTAGGCCGCGAAGGAAAAAGCGCGACTGAAAAGATAACTGAGCAGCTGAGAATCCCCGGGACCCAACGTTACGTCCCTTGCAAAATAGTAAAGACTGAGCAGAGACCGACTGGTGGGAATCTCGGAATGCAGGACCGGTTCAAACAGCACAGGTGGTGAACTAGATGCAAGCCCAGTAGCACCTCAGAGACCAACCAGATTTTGGGGGTATGAGCAATGTTCCTTGTAAGCCACGCGGCCACGAAGACCCCTCCCCACATGGAAGAGCAGGGCCCCCATTTTGCCTCTTATGTGACTCCTGAAGATCCGCTCTTTCCCTCCCCCAGACCCAAATGTCAAAGGGCTCAGCAGGCCGCAGCCGGAGGAGGAAACAGGGAAGTACCCCCTCTATGAAATCCATAGAGCAGTGGTGGCGAACCTTTGGCACTCCAGATGTTATAGACTACAATTCCCATCATCCCCTGCCACCATGGCCAATTGGCCATGCTGGCAGGGGCTGATGGGAATTGTAGTCCAATTGGCCATGCTGGCAGGGGCTGATGGGAATTGTAGTCCAATTGGCCATGCTGGCAGGGGCTGATGGGAATTGTAGTCCAATTGGCCATACTGGCAGGGGCTGATGGGAATTGTAGTCCATAACATCTGAAGTGCCAAAGGTTCGCCACCACGGCCATAGAGAGTTGGCTACATATCACTTTGCACAGAGCTTCAGAATTCCCTCCCCTCGATAAAAACAACTGGCCCACGCAGTCCATACAGCTCTGCAGACTGTATCACCATTATTTCAATCATTGGCAGCATAAGGCATACATCTATAAAACATCCCTACTCGCTCACCTAGAGGTGATTCCAAGCCATCACAGGTAATCAGGAGACGAGGTGTTTAACGAGTCTGTGCAGGTATCCTGCAACGAGACAACTGAATGGGACGTTTTACAGTAGCAGCAGCAGCGAAACAGAGACAGAACTCCACCTGCAGAGAGATTTCGGGAGCGACACCTGTAAGACTCAACTGGGCAGAAGCGTCGCTGAAAACAGTGGGTTTTACTTCCAAGCATACCTCGAAAGGATAAGCAGTTAAAAGTTTGCTCCTCTTGGGAAAACTGAAACTGTACGTTGCTATTTTTAAAACACTTTTAACACTATGAAAAGATGGTGGTAGCGCCTCAGTTTTGGCAAGGATATTCAGTGGAGCTCGAAGGTTATTCACGACAACCCACAATTTCAACTCCCTTCCCCACACAGGTGCATTTTCCCCGTAGCTATAGTTTGCCCTCCTTCTCTCTGCAACGTGCAACTAGAGCACAGGTGTCAAACTCACGGCGCTCCAGATGTTCACGAACTACAATTCCCATCAGTCCTTGCCAGTATTGCTGATGTTCATGTTGGGAGGGGCTGATGGGAATTGTAGTTCATGAACATCTGGAGGGCCGTGAGTTTGACACCCCTGAACTAGAGGACGTGGAGGTGGGGTCAGGACAAAACAGTAGTAAAAATCCAGGGACGTGCCCTGCCTGTGCAAAAACTAATAATAAAAATGCCCCTTGCAAGCGCGAGTCGTGAGTATTTTGCAAGACGGGGACGCGACAGAGAACTGAAGAAGCTAATGGGGATGAACGGAGAGCTCCGTGAGGAGCTAAGAAAGAAAAGAGAAGCGCTCGTGAAACGGAGGCAAGGACCTATCTCCAAAGAAGCGGGTTAGAGGGTTGCTACACGCTGTAGGTCATCCGTTGGAGGCCAAAGCTCACAGTAAGCTGGGGCTGGCCAGAGAGGCTTGCTCCAACAAAGGGTGCCTTGGGAGGTGTTGAGTTCCCACTCTTGTTGTCTTCCAGCGCTGCCTGAAAGAACACTTGTGACGGATGCTTTAAAGCAGGGGTGTCCGACGCTGGCCCTCCAGAAGTTCGTGGACTACGATTCCCATCCGCCCCTGCCCAGGGCGGATGGGAATCGCAGCCCATGAACATCTGGAGGGCCAGCATCTGGAGGGCCTGCTTTAAACTGATCCTGCCTTGAGCAGGGGGATGGACGAGGTGGCCTGTATGGCCCCTTCCAACTCTATGATTCTGCCTCAACGTACAATTAAAGACGATTGACACAACCAAGGCCTTTGGCACTGCCGGCCAAGCTTCTTTTAGCTGAAGAGCTCTTTCTGCCCAAATTAAAGCGAAAGGTAGACTTTCCCCTTACGTCCTAAGCGATGAATCCCAGACTGTGTACAGCGGGTGCCTTCCTAACTCTTTATTTTTGCAGAGGTCATTGTCCAGAGTGTGCCTCTGAGCTGGAAGGGGGTTAAGAACAAGTACTTGTTCAAGTGAACAACAGGCACCCCCCATATCAACAGCAACCATTTCCAGTTTGGACCATTCAGTGTGAAGAGGGGGTAGAGAATCATCTAACTAGAGCAGGGGTCTTCAAACTACGACCCTCCAGATGTTCACGGACTACAATTTCCATCAGCCTCTGCCAGCATGGCCCAATGACAGGGCTGATGGGAATTGTAGTCCGTGAACATCTGGAGGGCCATAGTTTGAAGACCCCTGAACTAGAGGGAGACATGAAGGAGCAGAGGAAGACACGAAGGAGCAGCAGCTCATACAGAGACGCACCAAGCCGCCTCTCTGGGGCAACACAGACTGGCAGTCCCTGCGGACCTTCCGTGATTTATTTCAAAGTGGCAGTGATGACCGCTTATTCGAACGTTGAAAACCTGTCGACGTACTCTGTCTTGGATAGGCAAAGGAGTCTTGAGGAAGACAACATTAAACGGGGATGGACCCGGCAACCCATCTTCGTCCGAGTGAAGGATTTCAGTTTTAATTGGTTACTGCCCGCGTGGTTCTCCTTCACTAGAAGGATGATCAAGATTTAAAGCGACTGATACGTTACTACTGCAAAGAGGACTTTCAAATTCTAGGGGACTAACGACATAGGTACATTTTTTAAATTGTTTTACCATCTTGCAGATTGGGGCTAATAGGTCCAAGAAAGTTGCTGAGATGATGTAAATAGCTTTTGACCCACTGCCCTGCAGCCACATACTCTGTACTTCGTTCCTACGGCTGGCGTGGCCTAGCTACCAGTATTATTGCTGGGTCTGTCATGACAAGTTGGCACCGATGTACGATTTAAGACTCACTGAGAGCTGTTATCCTGAGACAACACTCTGGAATCCTCTCCGCGTGTTCCAGTCTCACACACACCCCCTTCCATACCGCTGTGGGTAATTCAAAAGGGGTTACGGAGTTCCAAATTGTACCTGAACAGGATGGCCTGGGGAACTCTCTGCCACTGCACCCGACAGAATTGTGTGGTTGGGGTGATGGACAGGAGATTGTACTGCCCCTGGAGGGAAAATCAGTGACTCAGATGAGTTCCTAGGGGTACTGTTACGATACCCCATCACCTTTGAGAAAAGGGGTGAGATGCTGGAGGGAACATAGGAAGAGAGAAGAAGAAATAGAAGAGTTTGGATTTATATCCACCCTTTCTCTCCTATAAGGAGACTCAAAGGGGCTTACAATCTCCTATCCCACCCCCCACAACAAACACCCTGCGAGAGAGCCCCAAAGAACTGTGACTAGCCCAAAGGTCACCCAGCTGGCATGTGTTGGGAGATAATGCTGCTAGAACACGGCCATACAGCCCAGAAACCACACAGCACCCCAGATCTCAATAATCGCTTTAGGTGCCGCAAAGATTACCTCGCGGCGGCAAAACCCAAAGCCCCTGGCTCTCTGTGCGAATCCTGGAAACGGAGGGGAAGTTTTATACTTCCAAACGAACCTAGAGCCTACAAATCTTACAGGAGGCTGCGTGTGTCCCGGCAGTAAGGAAAAAAAAGGCTTGTCATAGTCGGAAAAATGCAGATCCGCTTCTAGAGCTGCAAGATGCTCCCCCCCCCCAACCCCCCAGTCAAATATTGGTATTCCAAGAAACCACAGACAGTGCTTCTACGATTGACCTAACCCTTCCTCTGCATACCAAAGATAACCACATTATCCATATTTTAGAAACGTTCCTGATTGCGGTACGAAGGAGAGGCGAGTCAAGAGCCCTTCACTTGGCAGACGGGGAGCCGATGACTCACTTCACTCCCTGAACGTGTAAACATAATTTCGAAAGCGAGATAAAGGCTCACGAGAGGCCCATAGGGGCAGGCAAAAGGATTTTGGCTCTTTCCAACTAGTACAAAAACAAACAGGGGGATGTCAAAGGAGACAAAGGGCTCTCTCCGTAGTCATGCAGGACTATATGGAAGGAACACCGAAGATGAAATAGCGATGTATCTATAAAAATTATTTATCTTGTCTTATGGCATTCCTCAAATGCCTACAATTTGCTGCATCATTTGAAGTTCTTTTTCGAAGGGAGGTCCCCAGGAGATTGCAAGAAGCAATATAGGCAGTTATTATCTCTTAAGTAACTAAAATCTAACGTAGCTGGAAAGAACACCCGGAACGTTAGCGAGGCCCGACTTTGACCCAGCGCACGGAAACCAAGAGGGATTTTGGAGGAAGCCAATTCACGCCGTCCTTGCGGAGCACAGTTCAAATAACAGTCCCAAATAGTAAAACCCTGATCTTAATGCAAGTAATCAAGTAGCAGGGCGGAGCAAGCTAAGAAGGGGGGGAGGGATTCCCCCTCCCACTTGTAAAGTATAATTACCATGTTGTTCCTCACACTTAAGAACTGTAGAACCGGGCAGCTGTCTTTAAAGAAGATTCCTCTAAAAGGGCAGACAAATATCAGTCAGACTGGTTGAAAGAAAACTAAAGCGAGCGTTGGCACTCAGTCACTTCTGAGTGAATAAATGTTCAGGGCCCGGGACGAAGGTGTGATTCCACAGCTCGCGTCAGAAGCCAAACATGGCAAATGTAGGTTCATTTCTGTGGGAGATGCATACAGAGTGGCTCCAGCTGCTATCAAATCTGGGGTCTTTGCCTTTGATATGCGGGTTCAAGGCTGGCTTAAGACTTGGGAGTCTGAAGCATAGTGAAATCAAATGGGAATCCTCTGCGAGGCTTTAAAACATAGGTATCAAACTTGCGGCCCTCCAGATGTTATGGGCTACAGTTCCCATCATCCCCTGCCAGCATCGTGCTGGCTGGGGATGATGGGAACTGTGGTCCATAATATCTGGAGGGCTGCGAGTTTGACACCTGTGCTTCAAAAGAAACACAGCATAGAAGTTAAGAGTGGCGGACTCCAGTCTAAAGAACTGGGTTTGATTCCCTGCTCCTCTGCATGAAGCCTGCTGGGTGACCTTGGGCTAGTCACAGTTCTCTCAGAATTCTCTCAGCCCCACCTGCCTCACAAAGGCGTCTGTTGTGGGGAGAGGAAGGAAAGGCATTTGTAAGCCACTTTGAGACTCCTTACGGTTGAGAAAAGCAGGGTATAAAGATCAACTCTTGTTCAAAAGGAACCTGACTCATCTTCTTCCAAAGAAAACAGATTTTTTGGCATTTCTCAAGTCACTGTTTGAACCGCTGGTCCTGCTGAACTATGAGAATAGAGGTATTAACAGGGGATTAGATAAGATCTAGAGGGGATCTATCGATAGATCTTCACCATGGTGGCAAAACAGGATCGTCACCAGGGGCCTGTTATAGTCCGGTGATCTTCTGGGGTGGAACAAACACATCTGGTGGGCCAAGGTGGAAAACTGAGTGCTGGATTAGGGTAACAGTTCTCTTACGGAACCGAACTGTACAGCAAACCCTTGACGAGCACCTTGCATTTAAAGAATCTCTCAGACCAGATTTGAGTCCAGTAGCACCTTGGAGACCAGCCAGATTTTCGAAGGGACGAGTTTTCGAGAGTCAACGCTCCCTTTGGCAGATGCAGCACAGCGCGCCTTGAAGGAAGTTTTGACCCTCGAAAGCTTCGTAGCTGGAGAATCTTGTGGGTGTCTAAAAGGTGCTGCTAGATTCGAATCTGGCTCTTCTACTGCAGAGTGACACGGCTGTAGCTTCCGAAATTTAAAAATCAAAAACTTTTTTTTTAAAAAAATTCAGGGGACGTTACATGGACGTGTCCGGTTCGGAAAGATCAAGAATTGGCTCCAATTACCAAACTACGTGCTGAACAGAAAACAAAAACCACAGAAAACAAAAACCACGGACTAGCAAGATCCTCCTGTATCTGTGCCAAATTACTAAAGATACCAGTTTCGAGCACCTAGATTTGGGTCCGAGTAGGGTCACGGAAACCAACAAAATATTCAAGGTAGGAGCTTTCAAGAGTTAAAAAAAACCCCTTTTGTTCGATGTCAGAGCTTTGACTCTCAAAAGCTCGTAGCCGCGATAACCTGTTGGTTTCTAAGGTGGTCCTGGATTCGAATCTAGCTGTCTACAGCAGGGCAAGATGGCTGCCCTCTGAGACCGGCTTCGAGCGCGTAGCGGAACCAAGTTACAAAGACAGTTAAGAGCTACTAACAGACAGACAGACAGACGCCCCTTGGAAAACCCAAGTCTCTCTTATCGACCAAAATGGGACGGCTGGCACTCCCAAGATTCTGTCGCTTTCCATGATTCAGTGGAACAACGTTCTTTTCAACCAGCCAGCAATCGAGAACCTCAGTCACCTGATTCCAAAAGGAAGGGTGCCCACTGGCTGAGACCAGCACCACGCGTGAGCGCACCTTCTCCAGACACACAAAGACACAAGAGATATTGCCCTCCGATTTTTTTTCCACCCTTCGCGATGAAAGACTCCCGCCCGTTGTGGTTTCCTTGACACATGGGCTCTTGGCTGCGCACGGTTCTCTGTCGTCCCAGAAACAGAGGGGAAGAAAAGAGTTCTTGACAGCGCCAAGAGAACATGTATGTCAAAACGACTGCGCAACCTCCTGATGTATCCAAGTGTCATCTGGCCAAGATGGAGAGGTCTCCATTACTGCTTCTTGGGCGACTCCACTAAAAGGACGGGCCAAATCCCGAGGAGAAACTACGGACAAGGAGAACGGGGTGGGGAGACAGAGAGGGAAAAATGTTCATTAGAATCCAGAACAGGACACAAATGAAATCCCCGCCTCCTTCCCTTGTGTTATTGACAAGCTGGAGCAGGTCCAAAAGAAGGCAACCAAAATGGTGAAAAGTCTGGAATCCATGCCCTACGAGGAGAGACTTAGGGAGCTGGGGATGTTTAGTTTGGTGAAGAGAATAAGAGAAGAAGAGGAGTTTGGATTTATATCCCCCCTTTCTCTCCTGCAGGAGACTCAAAGGGGCTGACAATCTCCTTGACCTTCCCCCTCACAACAAGGGGGGTGGGGCTGAGGTGGGTGGGGCTGAGAGAGCTCCGAAGAACTGTGACTAGCCCAAGGTCACCCAGCTGGCGTGTGTGGGAGTGCACAGGCTAATCTGAATTCCCCAGAGAAGCCTCCATAGCTCAGGCGGCAGAGCGGGGAATCAAATCCGGTTCCTCCAGATTAGATACACGAGCTCTTAACCTCCTACACCACTGCTGCACACCTGCTCCCAGGTGACATGATAGCCATGTTGAGATATTTGAAGGGATGTCATGTTGGTGAGGGAGCAAGCTTGTTTTCGGCTGCTCCAGAGACTAGAAAAGGGTTCAAGGTGAAGGAAAAGAGATTCCACCTAAGCATCAGGAAAAACTTCCTGACAGTCAGGGCTGTTCAACAGTGGAATATGCTGTCTCGGAGGGTGGCGGAGTCTCCTTCTTTGGAAGCTTTTAAACGGAGGGTGGATGAACATATGTCAGGAGTGCTTTGAATGTGTGTTCTTGCATGGCAGGGGGTTGGACTGGATGGCTCTTGGGGGTCTCTTCCAACGTTACCATTCTATGGTAACCCTAACCCAACGTTACCAACGTTACCATTCTATGATTCTATTACCAATTTGATTCTATTTTTAATTTAAGAACATAAGAACATAAGAACTAGCCTGCTGGATCAGACCAGAGTCCATCAAGTCCAGTGCTACTTGCAGTGGCCCACCAGGTGCCTTTGGGAGCTCACGTGCAGGATGTGAAAGCAATGGCCTTCTGCTGCTGCTGCTCCTGAGCACCTGGTCTGCTAAGGCATTTGCAATCTCAGATCAAGATAGGTAGCCATAGAAGAAGAAGAAGAAGAAGAGTTTGGATTTATATCCCCCCTTTCTCTCCTGTAGGAGACTCAAAGGGGCTTACAATCACCTTGCCCTTCCCCCCTCACAACAAACACCCTGTGAGGTGGGTGGGGCTGAGAGAGCTCTGCAAAGCTGTGACTAGCCCAAGGTCACCCAGCTGGCGTGTGTGGGAGTGTACAGGCTAATCTGAATTCCCCAGAGAAGCCTCCACAACTCAAGCGGCAGAGCGGGGAATCAAACCCGGTTCCTCCAGATCAGAGTGCACCTGCCCTTAGCCACTGCTCTTAGCCACTACGCCACTGCTGCTGCACTGCATCGATCGACTTCTCCTCCATCAATCTGTCCAAGCCCCTCTTTAAAGCCATCCAGGTGAGTGGCCGTCACCACCTCCGGTGGCAGCATATTCCAAACACCAATCCCACGTTGCGTGAAGAAGTGTTTCCTTTTATTAGTCCTAATTCTTCCCCCCAGCATTTTCAATGAATGCCCCCTGGTTCTAGTATTGTGAGAAAGAGAGAGAGAAAAGCTACATTTCATGTAGCTTTCTGCCACGACGGAGCTTCAAGAGCAGCCTTTTTGAGCCTGTGGACACCTGTGGAATTAGGCTGGCAGGCTGAACCACACAATGGGTGCCACAGGAGGACGAGCCAATAGCTTCAGAGGTGCCTGGGAAAGCCAGGAAAGGGAACTTTTGAGACTCCTGATAAGATGGACTACAATTCCCATCAGCCCCTACCAATTGGCTATGCTGGCAGGGGCTGATGGGAATTGTAGTCCATGAACATCTGGAGTGCCAAAGGTTCGCCACCACTGGCCCAAAGGTAGTTAAAAATGGGGATATTAAAAACATACGCTGGGAAAGAGGAGACAGAATAAAACCAACACTCCTGGCAACTGCCACCCAAACATTATTTTGATCTGCCCGGCCAACTGCATCTCCAGGGCCCAATCAGAAGCCTTCTTTTTGAGAAGGCCACTTTCTAAAAAAGGCTTGATGGGCGCCTTTGTAAGGCGAGGGGGTGCCATGGCACCGCAGATCCACGCAGAGGACCCCTGCTCTAGAGGAATTCCTCCTCAGACAGCCAGATTTCACCTTGTAGCCGATACTTGTGTAAAGCTGCCTCCCTCGAGTACAAGCTGGAAAGGGAAGGAGGAAACATTAAGTTGCGCAAATTTGGGTGGATCAGCTTCGAGTTGGCAAGACGATAACGCTACTGTTTTACATAGCTGGAGGGCACTGCTAGAACCTGGCAGGTCACCAAAGGCATCTGGTGAACCACAACAGAAGTTACAGAGGCCTACAGACCTGGCAATATTGATGGGCTCTTTGCTACGGGCACATCAACAGGCAGGGAACCCCTGAAACCAACCACTGAGAACAGAACATGCCTTAACCCTTAGAAGGAATGAGGGTGGGCGGGCAAGTTCTTGGTAGGAGGTTTGGATTTATGCCCCACCTTTCTCTCCTGTAAGGAGACTCAAGGTGGCTTACAAGCTCCTCTCCCTTCCTCTCCCCACAACAGACACCTTGTGAGGTAGGTGGGACTGAGAGTTAGGAGAGAACTGTGACTAGCCCAAGGTCACCCAGCAGGAATGTAGGAGTGTGGAAACACATCTGGTTAACGAGATAAGCCTCTGCCTCTCAGGTGGAGGAGCGGGGAATCAAACCTGATTCTCCAGATTAGAATCCACCTCTTAACCACCATACCACACATTTTGGAGGGGGGGTGCCATAAAGTCACAACTGACCAACGGCAGCCCCTCCACGCCATGACCCTTAGAGGTCTCCCATCTGAATACTAGCCAGAGTTAGTCTGGAATAGTATCAGCTGACAAATCACTAACTGGATATCCCTGAGAGCCGGCGTGGTATAGCGGTTAAGTGGTGGACTCTAATCTGAGGATCCAGGTTTGTTTCCCTGCTCCCAGCAGGAATGTAGGAGTGTGGAAACACATCTGGTTAACGAGATAAGCCTCTGCCACTCAGGTGGCGGAGTGGGGAATCAAACCCGGTTCTCCAGATTAGAATCCGCCTGCTCTTAACGGCTACACCACGCTGGCTCCAAGAGACTTTCAACATGTAAGCCCTGCTGACGTGAAGTTTATACTGACACACTTGCCTATGTTTATTTATATCCCACTTTTCTTGCCAGCTTCATTTATTTAATTTATTGATAATTTGATTTATAGGCTGCCCTTCCCCATAGATGGGTTCAGGGCGGCTTGCTACAGTGGGATTACAATTAAAACAGACCCATTACGATCAACCTACGATGGCACCTCAAAAACCAATAACTAGCTAAGGGACAAAGGAATTTAAGGGGAAAGGGAGGGGAAAGAGAGGCCATCCATGTCAGACACCGCTGCTGCCCTTCGACCCAAGGCCTGGTGGGCTCAAAGAAGTTGGGACTCAAAAGAAGAAGAGTTGGTTTTTATACCCCGCTTTTCTCTACTGTAAGAAGTCTCAGAGCGGCTGACAGCCCACCTTCCTGTCTCCCGTTCTTCTCGTTCCATTTCTCAAGGGGGGAAGAAGAAGAAGAAGAAGAAGAAGAAGAAGAAGAAGAAGAAGAAGAAGAAGAAGAAGAAGAAGAAGAAGAAGAAGAAGGAGAAGGAGAAGAAGAAGAAGGAGAAGAAGGAGGAGAAGGAGAAGGAGAAGGAGAAGAAGAAGGAGAAGAAGAAGAGGAAGAGGAAGAAGAGGAGGAGGAGGAGGAGGAGGAGTTTGGATTTATATCCCCCCTTTCTCTCTTGTAGGATACTCAAAGGGGCTTAATTTCTGTGCCCTGGGCAGGTTTCTCCTTTTGTCCGTCTGGAGACCTGGGCATCTGGTTTGTTCCTTTAAAACCAACCCTCTAAATAAATAAAGAAGAAGAAGAAGAGTTTGGATTTATATCCCCCCTTTCTCTCCTGCAGGAGACTCAAAGGGGCTTATAATCTCCTTGCCCTTCCCCCCTCACAACAAACACCCTGTGAGGTAGGTGGGGCTGAGAGAGCTCCGAAGAACTGTGACTAGCCCAAGGTCACCCAGCTGGCGTGTGTGGGAGTGCACAGGCTAATCTGAATTCCCCAGAGAAGCCTCCACAGCTCAGGCGGCAGAGCGGGGAATCAAACCCGCTTCCTCCAGATTAGATACACGAGCTCTTCACCTCCTACGCCGCTGCTACTGAAGTAGGGAAGACAGTCAGGTTGCTGACACGGAGCAAGGGAGGGATATAACCGGAAGGAAAAGCCATCCCACCTGAACAATATATGCAGATAGGAGCCGAGGCCTGTCAAGATATGCCACCAGGCGTGGAACTGAGTCAGGGCGCCCACTCCTGCAGGCAGCCGTTTACGCAGCCCTCTATGGAAACAAAAGAAGAATATGGTTAGCTTCCTCTCACAGCCTTCAAGCAGCGACTGGACGATGAACACCTGCCCGGGATGGTTGGGGCTGATCTTGCATTGACCAGGGGGCTGGAACAGATGGCCCGTATGGCCCCTTCCAGCTCTATCAACTTTTCACCCTATCCCCCCCCCCCCAACGCGTTTTGTTTACAAACTTTTCACACTAGAAATGACTCTCGCTAGGACCGCCGCGAGGTTTGCCGCGAAGGAACTTTGGCAAGCTGCAAACAAGGATGCTTAAAAGCAAACAGACGAACAGCGGCGCAAGGCAAAGCTGTGATATGGCCACTTTTGGGCTGACCCAGTCCCCCGTTCTGCACGGCACGAAGCTTCCTTAGAAACTCAGAATGAATCACTCAAGGCAAGTCTGGCATACATCGAATGGAGACGGACGTTGCACGGATCAATTGGTTCCTCTTGCCCGTCGCTTGCAGCAATTCGTCCCCCCACCCCCCAATCATTCGGTTGTAAAAAAGGAACCTGAATTTTACATCATTTCTTGAAACACTAGATCAGGGGTCGGGAACCTTTTCCCCTCAAAGAGCCATTTGGCTCCCCCTCCCCTGCTCCCCCCCCCCCCCCACTCGCTCGCTCGCCCCCCCCTCCGCTCCCCCGCCCACTTGCTCGCTCGCGCCCCCCCCCCGCCCGCTCACACACCCCACGCCTGCAGGGCAGGCATAGATGGGCCCGGCGGCTCGGCCCTGCTCCGCGCAGGGCGGGTTGAAGAGGGGCCCGGCGGCTCGGCCTTGCCGGCCGCCGGGCGATTGATCCGCCCGCCCTGCTCCGCGCAGGGCTTGTTGAAGAGGGGCCCGGCGGCTCGGCCTTGCCGGCCGCCGGGCGATTGATCCGCCCGCCCTGCTCCTCGCAGGGCGGGTGAAGAGGGGGCCCGCGGCTCGGCTCCTGGAGCCACAGAACAGCGGCGGAAGAGCCGCATGCGGCTCGCGAGCCGCGGGTTCCCGACCCCTGCACTAGATG
Organism: Sphaerodactylus townsendi; assembly: GCF_021028975.2. Taxonomy (NCBI): domain Eukaryota; kingdom Metazoa; phylum Chordata; class Lepidosauria; order Squamata; family Sphaerodactylidae; genus Sphaerodactylus; species Sphaerodactylus townsendi. The sequence continues at coordinate 6,138,311 of NC_059428.1, read as the reverse complement.
CTTCTTTTTGCCTGCGACCCTCGGGTTGCTTGAACGAGATTCCAGTCTAGTGGCAACTTAAAAGACCCACAGGATTTATAGAGTGTGGCAGAGACTTTGGTAGATGGAGACTCTTGTCTGCCGAAGTAGAATTGTCTCTCAAAAGCTCCTACCTCCCAAATCTAGCTGGTCTTTAAAGTGCTGCTAGACTCGAATCTTGTTCTATTGCAGCCGACCAAGACAGCAACCCACCTGAATCAAATCACAGAATCACAGAGCTGGAAGAGACCCCAAGGGCCCTTCACCCCCAAATGCAAAGCCGCAAGGAAGACACAGACACACACGCCGACACGTTCAACTCACCTCAGACTGTCGCAGAAAATATTGTCTATGTTCCAGAAAAAAAATCCCATTAAAAATAATGTCAGAGACGTATAGCCCAAACCCCTAAGCCAGGGGTATACCCTAGAGAAAGGAAGAGGAAAAGGAAAGTGTGTGAGTACACCAAAGTGCTTGTGTCGCTGGTAAATTAAAACACACGTGATTTCAGCTTGTTCCCACTCTGCCCTCATGAGTGGGTCGCTCTCTCCTCTCTTCCCTTCACATCGAGGCCCGGTTGGAAATAAACTCCCACTTGAGATAAAACAGAAATTCAGCCATTGAGCATTAGCTGGTTCTCTCCCCTCCAACTATTGGTTGTACGCCGCCCAGAGCCCTTTGGGGAGGGGGCAGTATATTAAATCCGATAAACAAACAAACAAACAAACAAACAAACAAACAAACAAACAAACAAACAAACAAACAATGTAAGTGGGATTTGAAACATGGATTCAGTTCCACTTTAGAATCCTGGCAGCTAATTCCCTTTTATCTGGCCAGATCTGGATAGCCCAGAAGTTAAGCAGGGCCAGTCTTGGTTAGTATTGAGTTGGGAGACCACTGAGGAAGCCCAGGGTTACTTTGCAGAGGCAGGCAATGGCAAACGACCTCTGCATGTGTAACCCCCATGCTCAGAATGAGCTGACTCAGAAAGGGGTGGAGACTCAAAGCAGCAGGAGGCTGAACAGCTCATATAGTTTGGAGGAGACAAGGCTACCAGACTCGGACCTTGGTTTGTATAAGCCTTTAACACCTTGTTAAGGTAACTGCAATGTTGTTGGGAAGGGAGTTGTTTATTTTTGCTATGTTTTAAATGTTGGAGTTTATTGTTTCAGGGTTTCTTTTTGTGGTTGTAATGGGTGAGAGTTCTCCTGGAAACCTTCATCATGTTGAATCCTGTTCACCGAGCCCTTGGAGTCTTCAGGAGCCAACCCACTTGCAAAGAAGAATTGGACTTGGCAAATATCAGAAGACTGTAACTAGAAGGGAAATGAAACCTGAACAGGACCTTGAAGTGTGACGTTAAATGTTGATGTTTGATGTTAAGAAAGTAAACCATTTTGTTTTAAAAATTTGTTGTTGCAAACTCATTCCAAGTTCTGCCCCACAGAACCCACAGATAGAGGTTACACATGCGCTTTGCCCTGACCTGGATGGCCCAGGCAAGCTCGATCTCATCAGATCTCAGAAGCTGAACAAGATTGGCACTGGTTTGTATTTGGATGGGAGACCACCAAGGAAGTCCAGGGTTTGCAGAGGCAGGCAATGGCAAACCACCTCTGTAGATAAATACACAGTGCAAAAGTGTTTTTTTTCTTCTGGACAGCAAATAAAGGACAGAGAAGTTATAATTCGGACAGGTGGGAATCAACCCTCAATCTGGGCTAACAGGATAGAAGGGGAAAGAAATCTCAAAGGAAATCGTATCTTGATGGCCGTGTGCCATGACGGTGTGTGTGGTCAAAACAACTGCTGCCAATATTGTCAGAACATGTGTGAATGTTTAGATGAGCAAAATCTAAATGACAGCTGGACCCTCCTGCTACCAGGTGCCGTGTGCAGATTAGTACCGAGTGCACAGCTTGTACCGTGTGCAAACCTGATAAGGTGAGGGCACCTGATTGGTACCACTTTTGTATATAGTTAGCACAGACTGCAGTGTGAGGTGTGCCTGAAAACACCTGTGGTCTGGCGAAGCCCTTTGTCAGTAGATAGCAATAAACAGAACTGCACTGGTGACTGTGTGTCTGTCAGTTCTTGTCTACATTGCGTCCTGCAAGGTGGTCTACTCCGAGTAAATCCGCAGCTTCAACAAATACGTGCAGTGGACAGCGGCTACATAATCGCACCAACCCAAACACCGGACATAAGCCCGGCAGCAGTTTAAGTTCAATGTATAGAAAACCGTTAGAAAAATGCGCTCTTCTCACGTGAAGCCACGTTGAAAACATTATTAATTTAGAAAATGCTTATGCCTTCTTTGGAGAGGGGATCGAGGCGCCTTACGGCACAGGCATATCAGGGGGAAATGGCAAAAGCCGGCCTGGGCACCGGGGGGGAGGGGGAGCGGGTCGCTCGGAGGCAGCAGGTGACCTAGGTTCCCCACTACTGAGCCCCACCCCTCGACTTCCTCCAGGCCAGATCCCTGAGCCCGGATCCCTGAGCCCAGGTGACCAAGAGGCATGTGCCCAGGGACACAGGAGACCCCATGTCCCTATAGGCCGCACGCCTCTGCCTGATGGCTAATAAAATACAAAATATTCAACACAGCCCTGTTCAAAATAAAGCCATGAAAGGCTGTGTAGGGAGGACTGTTTTAGCTCAGTCCTTAAAAGAAAGCAAGGTAGGTGTCAGGTGAGCCTCAAGGGGCAAGGGGCTCCTGCAGGCGAGGGCCCACTACTGGAAAAGCCCTGTAGAGGAGGAGGAGTGGAGTTTGGATTTATATCCCCCCTTTCTCTCCTGCAGGAGACTCAAAGGGGTTGACAATCTCCTTGCCCTTCCCCCCTCACAACAAACACCCTGTGAGGTGGGTGGGGCTGAGAGAGCTCCGAGAAGCTGTGACTAGCCCAAGGTCACCCAGCTGGCGTGTGTGGGAGTGTACAGGCTAATCTGAATCCCCCAGATAAGCCTCCACAGCTCAGGCGGCAGAGCGGGGAATCAAACCTGGTTCCTCCCGATTAGATACACGAGCTCTTAACCTCCTATGCCACTGCTGCTCTGTAGGTGTTTGACCCCCCCACCCCCCCATCCCAGCTCCCTGCTGGACTTCTGGTGCCCAGAGGAGGATCTCATCCAGCAGGTTAGACAAGGGGAGCGGAGGCGGTCCTCCAAGTACAGGTCAGCCAACGAAAGGCAAGCGTGGCGCATCACATCGGTCCTACTTACCACAACACCATATATACAGAGCGTAGAACTATCACTGTCACCAGCGTCCCATACATAATCTGCAGGATGAGGGGGAAAAAAAAAACAGAGCCCCATTTTCAGTCAATTAGGCAAATGCTCAGCTTCTTGCAGAAAAAGCACCTTGAAGAAGAAAATGGATGCTGACTATAAAGGCGGCTCATTGTTGCTAAGAAATCTGAATTATCTGTGACCAACAAGCCCCCCACCCCTCGAGACAGGGGTCAGAGAAGTTGGGTTGACGTGGAAGGGGGATGAAAGATAAGTGTGGAAATGTGGTCGCTTTGGTCCCTTGCAACTGGAAGAGCTGCGCGTGCGTCACCTTTAGATCGTGGGTCTGAAGAATCTTGCCGAATGGTCCCTGATCCTCCTAACTGGCTTTTATTGTGCTGAAGAAGAAGAAGAAGAAGAAGAAGAAGAAGAAGAAGAAGAAGAAGAAGAAGAAGAAGAAGAAGAAGAAGAAGAAGAAGGAGGAGAAGGAGGAGGAGGAGGAGGAGGAGGGGGGGAGGAGGAGGAGAAGGAGGAAGAAGAAGAGGAGGAGGAGGGAGGAGGAGGAGGAGAAGAAGGAGAGAAGGAGAAAGAAAGGAGGGGAAGGAGAGGAAGGAAGGAGAGAAGAAGGAGGAGGAGGAAGAGCGGATTTATATCCCCCCTTTCTCTCCTGCAAGGAGACTCAAAGGGGCTTACAATCTCCTTTCCCTCCCCTTCCCCCCACAACAAGCACCCTGTGAGGTAAAAGGTGGAACTGAGAGAGCTCCGAATAGCTGTGACTAGCCCAAGGTCACTCAGCTGGCATGTGTTGGAGTGCACAGGCTAATCTGGTTCAGCAGATAAGCCTCCACAGCTCAAGCGGCAGAGCAGGGAATCAAACCCGGTTCTCTAGATTAGAGTCCACCTGCTCTTACCCGCTACACCACGCTTGCAAACCACCTCTGAACATCTCTTGCCTGGAAAGCCCTGCAGGTAAATTGAAGTTGCCTGCGACCTGCAACACTCCCCTCCCGCCGACTGCCCCCTTGGCCAATGCGCACCATCCACTACCCCGGGGAGTCCAGGAGACTGCGGCACCAAAGATTTCCTTGCTTGGGCTCCCCTGCTACGCAGAGGAAGGCTACGGCAAACCACCTCCGAATGTCTCTCGCCTTGAAAACCCAACAAGGTCACCGTGATTTGGCTGTGACTTGACAGCGCCACAGGTAGTTCTGCTCAGTAAGAAATGGAAAATGTGCAGCGGCAGCTCCTCCTGCTCTTCTAGGTGTTTTGATGGGGGAGCTTTTGAACTGTTTACTCAGGCTTAGCAGTGGCTCTGCTGGGGCAGAGGTCTTTCACAGCACCTGTTGCCTGGTCCTTTTTAATTGGAGGTACCAGGCATAGAACCTGGGACCTTCTGCGTGCCAGGCAGATGCTCTACCACTCAACCACCAGTCCTCTCTATGGCTCTCCAGGGTCTCCAGTAGATGGTCTTTCCCATCACCCACAGCCTGGTCCTTTTAACTGGAGACAGTGGAACCCTTTTGCATGCAAAGCAGAGACTCCACTGGATGACACAGCTCTCCCCCTGGCAGCCCCAGTGGCTGGGATTTTCCCTTCCTGCAAGAACAGACCGTCTTTCTTCCTTCTCATTTTCTAACTCATTCTGAATCAACTTCCCTTCTACTTATTGGGCGGCGGGGAGGGGGGGAGAGACTCAAAATCGGGCTGCAGGTGAATAACATCATGGCATGAAGGCAGATTTGGCAAGCTGGCAGCAATTTGCCCCCAGGTTTTCATCCAAAATTAGAAGCCGCTCCTGCTGGCAAACGCCAGGCAGCTTCCAACCCTTGCTTGCAGCTCTGTGTTTTTATGAGTGTGTCCTGAACAGGCTATAATTAACTTACCTGGAAAACACCCAAGCTGGGAAAATGCCCTGCCTATTATCCCCAGGTTTAATTTTGGGGGGGGGGGGAGGGAGAGGGCATCAGCAGACATGACCAGAATCCCAATTGCCTGATTTTCTTTTTTAAGTATTAAAAAAAAATTTCAGGATCCTGGCTGACTTTTTGATACTTTGCCACGACCGTCTAAGGCAAGTGAGGACGACGACCGCTCCGCCCTCGCAAGAGAGAGATGCAAATCCACAACTTTCTCCAAGTCTTCCAAACAGACTTGAATTCTAATCAACGCCTTTTGATGCTCGGTTGAGGCTAGAAATGAGTGCGTGCTCTCCAAACTCGTCTTCGATGGACGTCTGAACAAGAGAAGAGTTTGGATTTATGCCCCACCTTTCTCTCCTGTAAGGAGACTCAAGGTGGCTTACAAGCTTCTTTTCCCTTCCTCTCCCCACAACGGACACCTGGTGAGGCAGGCAGGGCTGGGGGAGTTCTGAACAAACTGTGACTAGCCCTAGCAGGACTGCAGGAGTGCGGAAACACATCTGGTTCACCAGATAAGCCTCTGCCACTCAGGTGGAGGAGCGGGGAATCAAACCTGGTTCTCCAGATTAGAATCCACCTCTTAACCATCACACCACACATTTTGGAGGGGGGTGCCATAAAGTCACAACTGATCAATGGCAGCCTCTCCATGCCATGACCCTTAGAGGTCTCCCATCTGAATACTAGCCAGAGTTAGTTTGGAATAGTATCAGCTGACAAATCACTAACTGGATATCCCTGAGAGCCGGCGTGGTATAGCGGTTAAGTGGTGGACTCTAATCTGAGGATCCAAGTTTGTTTCCCTGCTCCTCGGCAGGGAACGATCCTTGGCTGGACGATCTTGGGCCAGTCCCAGTTCTCTCAGAACTCTCTCAGTCCCACCAACCTCACAAGGGGTCTGTTGCGGGGAGGGGAAGTGCTTGCAAGCAGTTTTTCCTTAAAGGTACAGAAAAGAGGGGGTATAAACACCAACTCTACTTCTGCCCCCAGGCACAGATTTCTGTCGGAAATGACCCACACTTACAATTGAATGGCAAACAGTGTTTAAAACTTAGAAGGGGAAAGTGGTTACCTGATGAAACAGCGGCTGTTTCCAGTTTAGGTAAACCTATAAATAAAGGCAAAAAGAAGTATTAGGTATAAAATGGGTCTTATCGGCTCTAATTGGGGTGTGTGTGTGTGTGCGTGTGTGATTGAACTGCATGAAGAGAGCTGTTAAGTGGCCAGATTGGAAGTGTGGGGCTGGGAAACCCCCCCCTCCCCCAAAAGGAAAGCCCAGAGTCATGGCTATGGAGTTCAGCCAGGCGGATGCTCTTTCCTACCTCTTCATCCTCCTCCATCTCTCCTCCTCTGGTTCAGAGGACTAGATGAGACCTCCCCACCCAGGTCACTGGGAGTGACAGGGACCACAGTGGACACTATTCCTACATTCTGGACTTGATTTTTGGCACTCCTGCCAAGGAGGCCACAAAGGGTCACAAGGGATCCTCTAAAACACTGTTCCCCCAAGGTGCCCTCCTTCAACAGAAGGGCCTCTAAAGCATGCTTTGCTCAGTGGTGCGACGGGAGTGGGGTGGGACCCATCACAGCGGATACCATCAATACTAGAACCAGGGGGCATACATTGAAAATGATGGGGGGAAGAATTAGGACTAATAAAAGGAAACACTTCTTCACACAACGTGTGATTGGTGTTTGGAATATGCTGCCACAGGAGGTGGTGACGGCCACTAACCTGGATAGCTTTAAAAGGGGCTTGGACAGATTTATGGAGGAGAAGTCGATCTATGGCTCCCAATCCCAATCTCCCAATCTTGATCCTCCTTGATCTGAGTCTGCAAATGCCTTAACATACCAGGTGATCGGGAGCAACAGCCGCAGAAGGCCATTCCTTTCACATCCTGCATGTGAGCTCCCAAAGGCACCTGGTGGGCCACTGGGAGTAGCAGAGAGCTAGACTAGAGAGACTCTGGTCTGATCCAGCTGGCTTGTTCTTATGTTCTTAATATGATGAGGCGCGTTTGAAATATCGACTGGGCAGACCAGTTGTGGCCCTCTACGCCTGGCACAGTGAGAACGGGGTTCTTCTTCTGAACACTCTGCGGAACTGGAATGGACCAATCCCCACCCACGAAAAGGCTCATCTTAGGCCAGGGGAATCCAACCCTGGCGCCCCAGGTATTCATGGACTAGGATTCCCATCGGTCCCTGCCAGCATGGGACTTAACCTTCACCGAATGGAACTGCTTACTATGGTGACGCTAATGCTGTAGGCCACTAGTAGAAATAGCAGCGGATAATTGACGGTGTTCTTGTACTTGAAGCACTCATATCTGAAAGACAAAAGGTGATGAGATCCGAGAGAAAGAAATTAGCCAGGCCCAGTTGGCCCTCCCAGCAAGGGAGGAGGAAAAAGGTCTACATGTTTGCAGCTGCCTCGGTGGAATTTGTGAAAACTGGGAAGGGCACCACTGGCCAAACAGCTATGGTTGGTTCTGTATTCTTTCCAAAGCCGGGCAAATCCATTGGACCAAAGCAGGGGCAAGTGAGGCAACAGAAGAAGAAGAAGAAGAGTTTGGATTTATACCCCATCTTTCTCTCCTGTAAGGAGATTCAAGGTGGCTTACAAGCTCCTTTCCCTTCCTCTCCCCACAACAGACACCTGGTGAGATAGGTGGGGCTGAGAGAGTTCAGAGAGAACTGTGACTAGCCAAGATCACCCAGCAGGAATGTAGCAGTGCAGAAACACATCTGATTCGCCAGATAAGCCTCTGCCACTCAGGTGGAGGATTGGGGAATCCAACCCAGTTCTCCAGATTAGAATTCACCTGCTCTTAACCACTACACCATGCTAGCATTTAGAATGAATGCTTCTAAATTTCAGCTCTCTTCTCTCCCAATAACAGCTAACGAACTCTGCCACCCCAATTTTCAGTGGTATAAATTATGTCAACTGGACATCTGAATGGACTGACTGCAAGGAAGAATTAGTAAGCAGGGGAAGGATTAACCATGCAAATGAACCTGTCCTGCACTGCATTAAAATAACGTTATGAAGTTGAGGAAGACACCCTCCATTCGCCTCCAGATGGGTAGGTTTATAACAGTGGTGGCGAACCTATGTAGCCGCGAAGATTGCCAGAAGGTGGCACTCAGAGCCCTCTCTGTGGGCACGTGCAAACAGAGTGTCCCACACACACATCTAGGCTGGCCTGGGCCGCTGGGCTCGATTATTAGCATTAAACTAAGACCTAGTTAGGGAGCAGCAGTGGCGTAGGAGGTTAAGAGCTCGTGTATCTGATCTGGAGGAACCGGGTTTGATTCCCAGCTCTGCCGCCTGAGCTGTGGAGGCTTATCTGGGAATTCAGATTAGCCTGTACACTCCCACACATGCCAGTTGGGTGACCTTGGGCTAGTCACAGCTTCTCAGAGCTCTCTCAGCCCCACCTACCTCACAGGGTGTTTGTTGTGAGGGGGGAAGGGCAAGGAGATTGTAAGCCCCTTTGAGTCTCCTGCAGGAGAGAAAGGGGGGATATAAATCCAAACTCTTCTTCTTCTTCTAGTTTTGGGAAAGCAGTGTACGTAACCCTGTTAACCACTGTTAAACCCCACTGATTAAACCCCACTGATTTTCATGCGAAGAACTAAAGCACGATCCTTTACCTAGGAGTAAGCTCGGTTGCTGGCAATTGGGCTTGCTTCTGAGTAAACCCTCCTAGGGTCGTGATTCACCCATTGGAAGAATTGCACAGTTGCTTCAAAGCAAAGCCACCGACTACCACCAAGCTTACTCCTGAGTAACGCACGCTTCGGAGCCAACCATTTTTTTCTAAACTAAAACCTAAGTATTCAGGTTAAATTGCCATGTTGGCACTTTGCGATAAATAAGTGGGTTTTGGGTTGCAATTTGGGCACTCGGTCTCGAAAAGGTTCCCCATCACTCGTTTATAATGACATGCAGTAGCAGGAAACAGGACCTAGGCCCCTTCCGCATATGTAGAATAATGCACTTTCAATCCACTTTGCAGCTGAATTTTACTGTGTAGAATAGCAACATCCACTTGCAAACAATTGTGGAAGTGGATTGAAAGTGCATTATTCTGCATGTGCGGAAGAGGCCCTAGTCTGGTCCTATTGTTGAGAAGGTCTCGAGTTCGTGGCCGTCCCTCACGTGAAGAGAGTTTTCCGCTCTCTCCACCTCCCTCCCTTCCTCGCTTTGATCTAAACAAGACGCCGCATCCTCAGATATTAAAAAAGAAATCCAGCAAATACTTACAGGCAGTAGAGAAACATGCAACAACTATATATCATGGGCAGCTCGTCCAACAGCTACAAAAGAAGGGGGGAAAAGACACCGAATGTATCAACACACAATTCCATCTATGGAGGATTACGGCAACCAGGAAGGTAAGAATATCAGACGAGCCCTGCTGGATCGGACAAGAGGTCCACCAAGTCCAGCATCCTGCCTCACACAGTAGCCAACCAGTTCCTTTGGTGGTCCAACAGCAGGGCATGGCCGAGATCTTCCCATGATAACAGCACAAGAAGAACCCTGCTGGATCAGACCAGCGAAGGTTCGTTGCAGCAAGATTTCTGGCACGGATGTATTTCCTGAGCCCCATTTTTTATTTTCCCCATGGCAAGCAAGACCAGTTCTACCACGATTTTAATCTTGCTTTGCTGATGGAACGGGCAGATTGCCAGTGAGCACAGCTTTGCCCCAGGCATCTTCCTTCTGCCCACCGCCAGCGTTCCGCTCCCACTGCCATCCATGCCTTCCCTCTCGCCCCCCCGCCTTCCATGCTGCCAGCTTCTTCAAGTGAAAGAAAAGAAGCTCACTCGCAAGGGTTTAGCCAAAACACACCAACCTCAGCCTTCTATGGATATATCGAGACATCAACAAGTAACAGAGAGTGCTTGGAAATAACAAGCCTCTCTGTGCTCCTGGAGCAACAGCAGCAACAGGGAGTCTGGGGGGCGGGGAGAGAGAGAATATTGGCACTAACCCATGGTCCCCTTCTTCAGCAGTCTGTAGTCCAGGGAATTGTTTTGTTCTTTCATTTGGGGGGGGTATTATATTTGGAAAAGTAATATCCATAAAAGTGCAGTTTAAAAACTAAGCCAGCAATCTTGACAAATGAGTTTAATGAGATCTGTGCCTTTAAGAATAAGTGCCTTTAAGATCTGTGCCTTTAAGAATAAATTGATGGGTGGAGTTAAGAGAACCAGGTTGGGGTAGTTCTCTGCAGAAAAACTGCACACCCTGGAGGGAGTGCCTCCTCGCATGAAAACAGAGAAATGCAAAGAGAAGAAGAAGAGTTTGGATTTATATCCCCCCTTTCTCTCCTGTAGGAGACTCAAAGGGGCTTACAGTCTCCTTGCCCTTCCCCCCTCACAACAAACACCCTGTGAGGTGGGTGGGGCTGAGAGAGCTCCGAGAAGCTGTGACTAGCCCAAGGTCACCCAGCTGGCATGTGTGGGAGTGTACAGGCTAATCTGAATTCCCCAGATAAGCCTCCACAACTCAAGCGGCAGAGCTGGGAATCAAACACGGTTCCTCCAGATCAGAATGCACCTACTCTTAGCCACTGCTCTTAGCCACTACGCCACTGCTGCTCCTGCGCAGAGAGCCCACTGCAAGCTCACTGCGCAGAGAAGAATCCTGAGGCAAGTGTTCCATGCGTAGTGGGCTTTTGTCCATTTGCTCTACCTCTACATCTGGCTGGCCTCCACTAGGGCCAGGGCTTTTACAGCCCTGGCCCCGCTTTGGTGGCTCCCTAGGGAGACCAGGGCCCTGCGGGATCTACAAGCTTTCCGCAGGGCCTGTAAAACAGACCTGTTCCACCAGGCATTTGGCCAGCAGGTTGATCGAAACCCCATACGATCTAGGCCTCCAGTGCGCAACAGACACCTTGTGAGGTAGGTGGGGGTGAGAGAGTTCAGAGAGAACTGGAACTAACCCAAGGTCACCCAGCAGGCTTCATGTGGAAAAGTGGGGGAAATGAAATCAGTTCTCCAAATTAGAGTCTGCTGCTCTTAATCATTATGCCATACTGCAGATTGGGAGTGGGTGGTGTTGGAAGATGTTGAGACAGAGCGAATGATTTTATGGCTAAAGCAGGGGTAGGGAACCTGCGGCTCTCCAGATGTTCAGGAACTACAATTCCCATCAGCCCCTACCAGCATGGCCAATTGGCCATGCTGACAAACTGATAGGAATTAGCGGTTCCTGACCGGAAGCACTGAGGTTACGCCTGGAAACTAAGCACTGAAGATCTGAACCAGAGGACTTCTTGATTTGCAGCTCTGCCTCTAAGCCACCATTCTCCAACAAGCCCTGGACATATCTGCACTCGGTCAAGTTCAAGTTTCAAAAGTATTCTCCCTCCTATCTCCCACAAATTGTCCGTAGCCTTCATTTTTAGATTTACTTATCCTCGGTTAGTCAAGCCTAGTTTTCAAAACCTGGACCTGGAATGTGGTACCACTGCACAAAATCGTCTTTAACATCGGCAGTACTATTGTTTTCCGCATAATTGTCTAAGCAGACACTTATTTGTCTTCGCCTGACAGTAAACAAGGAAAAAACAACCCCAGAATGGTGCACCCAAGCAAAGCCAACCCTGAAAACACTATAAATGATGAAGGAAAACTGACCTGCATTTCATACTTCAGGGTCATGTGAAAGCACCACGATCCCAAACCCACAGCTGAAAGCAAGAAACATATGAAGGGAAGAGATACCGTGTTACAGGCGGGAACAGCAGCAGATGCCCTGTCTCCACACCATTGGCCTCCTGGCGAGCGAAGATTACCAGAGGCTGAGGGTGCGCCATTTGTACGCGAGCATGCCTTCCCCAAAAAATCTACACATACTTTAGTTCAGCCTGAAAATGCAGGCTGGAAAAGCGGCCTGTTCACTTTTGGCTGGAAGGGGGCCTGGTGGGAACTACGCAGTCGAAAGTATAGACCCTGTGAGCCCCAAGGACCTCCACAGAATGTAGGTTTACCAGGCCACTTTCAGTCTCAAGTGAACAGACCATTTTTTCCAGCCTTCACTTTCAGGCTGAACTAAAATGTAATATGTGATATGTATGTAAATAGTGAGGACATAAGCGCCACACCGAAGCGTGGTAGGCTCAGCCTTCGCCTCTGCATTCTGATGCCCCAACCAACGGCCTTTCGTTGAGAACTGCTAATGCTGTGAGTGGGCTGTGCGAAGGGATCCACCAAATTTCTGCTCCATGCCCTGCCATGCGCAGCCTTTACATCCCTTCCACATCCGTGCCCCTTACACCACCTGCAGCATCTGGTGACCCGAGAATTTCATGAAGACTAAGAAACAATCCAGTGCCTTCGGTGGGCAGAGAGCAGAGTGTGATTTGATAAATTTATGGACAGATTTATGGGCTCGGACAGATTGATGGAGGAGAAGTCGATTCATGGCTACCAATCTTGATCCTCTTTGATCTGAGGTTGCAAAGGCCTTAACAGTCCAGGTGCTCGGGAGCAACAGCCACAGAAGGCCATTGCTTTCACCTCCTGCAGGTAGAGCTCCCAAAAAAGGCACCTGTGAGTTAGGCCACGCCGCGAGTAACCAGAGAGCTGGACTAGATGGACTCCTGAGTGCTGATCCAGCTGGCTAACCGATTCTTATGTTTCTTAAGGCCCTTGCCTTTCTTCACATCCTGCATGCTTGAGCTCCCAAAAAGGCACCTGGTGAGCCTGCAGGGTAGCAGAAACTGGAGCGAATGGACTCTGGTCTGATCCAGCAGGCTAGTTCTTATGTATGTTCATAAGGCCACTGCTGCATCCTGCATGGCGAGCTCCCAAAGAGCACCTGGTAGGCCACTGGGAGTAGCAGAAACTAGACTAGATGGACTCTGGTCACAGAGTCCGGCAGGCTGGATTCTTATGTTCTCAGAGCCACTGCTTTCACATCCTGCATGCTGACTCTTAAAAGGCACCCTGGTGGGCCACTGGGGGTATGAGAGGAAACTAGACTAGACTGGACTCTGGTGAAGTGTGAGCTAGTTCTGCCTGCTGCTTAAGGCCATTAGCTCCACCTCCTGCACTTGAGCTCCCAAAGGCACCTGGTGGGCCACTGCGAGTAGCAGAGAGCTGGACTAGATGGACTCTGGTCTGATCCAGCTGGCTTGTTTCTTATGTTCTTAAATAGGTCAACAAAATGATTTTATCCGTCTGTATTGAGCCACATTATGATAAATGTAGTTTAGCCTTTGTACGGGAAGAACTTGTACCCCATGATTAATTCTAGGCAAGCATGCAAAATTATCCATTATAATATCATATGATTGCTGAAGTAGTCAGCATACGAAAACGTGCTCTTTCCACGGAACAAGTTTTGGAGGGATATGGACGAATGAAATCCTTTATTTTCTGCTCTACTCAGCAGTCCAAGACAGATTGGATTGCAACCAGACGAACACTCAATTCTTCGGGACTTTTATGATACGGAGCAATGCAGGGACTCCGGGCATAGCTTGGTAGCAATGCCCAACGTTCCCACGGCAGTTATGCTGAGACTCTTTGATGTAATCTGATTTATATAACATTGAATTTTGTTGACCTATTTATTAAATTATACCTTGCTCGTTGTAGGGCTAATGGTTGGCCTGTATAGCAGCATGGGAGGAGACGTCTGAGGGGGGATATGATTGAAGTCTATAAAATTATGCATGGAGTAGAAAATGTTGACAGAGACACATTTTTCTCTCTTTCCCACAATACTAGAACCAGGGGGCATACACTGAAAATGCTGGGGGGAAGAATTAGGACTAATAAAAGGAAACACTTCTTCGTGCAACGTGTGATTGGTGTTTGGAATATGCTGGCACAGGAGGTGGTGATGGCCGCTAACCTGGATAGCTTTAAAAAGGGTTTGGACATATTTATGGAGGAGAAGTCGATCTATGGCTACCAATCTTGATCTGAGATTGCAAATGCCTTAGCATACCAGGTGCTCAGGAGCAGCAGCAGCAGCAGGCCATTGCTTTCACATCCTGCACGTGAGCTCCCAAAGGCACCTGGTGGGCCACTGCAAGTAGCAGAGTGCTGGACTAGATGGACTCTGGTCTGATCCAGCAGGCTAGTTCTTATGTTCTTATGGGTATGGTGATTTTGCATTTGTTTTCCTTTTGCCACTGTACCCCTTATTGTCTATTTGGATTTGTTAATGAGTCACACAGAAGCGTTCCCAGATGGGGGCCCAACAACTTGAAGTCACACCCGCTAGGTTGCTTAGCTCAAGGCAAGAATTTCTTCCAACGTCTCACAAACAATAAGCAGTTTGAGTCACATTGGTCCAGCTGGAATGCTGGGGGCTCAAAACACACACCTAGGCTCATTCCGCACATGCAGAATAATGCACTTTCAAACTGCTTTCAGTGCTCTTTGAAGCTGTGCAGAATAGCAAAATCCACTTGCAAACAGTTGTGAAAGTGGTTTGAAAATGCATTATTTTGCGTGTGCGGAAGGGGCCCTAGTTTTCTATGTCCTTGTTGTACGGCTCCAATGCCCGGAGGAGTAATGGTGGGGGTAGAACGATCCATCATTTGACCACTGAGAGATTATTTGAACTCCCCATCCGCCCAAAGATTTAATTTTAAATTTTCCCACTCACCCGTGAGGCAGACATAAGCAGCGATGTACCGTTTTTCAAGGCCATCTTTATAACTCTGAATTGCACCGTAGATTGGAGGTAGAATGAAAATCAGGTTGCTGATGGTATTCCCTGCCAAGAAGAAGACATGGTGAGAGGGATTATAAGCCCTGGCCGAACTAGAAATGAACTAGAACAAATTTTTCAAGAGGACGATGTTCTACCCCATTTATTCCGAGTTCACAGCTTTGATTTACTCCAAGTTTCTACAGCATGGTGGAAAGACACAAAATAACATTCAGTAAACTTTAGCAAATATTTCTCTTGAAACCTAGGAGAAGAGAAAGCTAAGCTAAGGTCCCTTCCGCACATGTAGAAAATTGCACTTTTAATCCACTTTCACAATAGTTTGCAAGTGGATTTTGCTATTCCACACAGTAAAATCCAGCGCAAAGTGAATTGAAAGTGGATTGAAAATGCATTATTCTGCATGTGCGGAAGGGGCCTAAGCTAACAGTGATCTGTGTATTGTCAAAGGTGTACTGTCAAAGGTGATCTGTGTATTGTCAAAGGTCAAACCCATGGCAATTGTGGGTTTTCCGGGCTATGCATCCACAGCCTGTTGGCTTTTGCTCCTAACATTTTGCCCCTTCTATGGCTGGTATCTTCCGAGGCACATCATGGTAAGATGCGTTTCTCTCTGTGACACTATGCCTCGGAGAGAGAAACGCATTTTACTGTGACATGGCTTTGAAGACGCCAGCCATAGATGCACGTAAAACCTTAGGAGCAGATCACAACCAGATCACAACCATACAGCCTGGCAAACCCACAACAGCCACTATCAATAATCTGACCAGCAATTCTAATTTTGTGCAGGTTTCTTATGGGGACTATAAATGGTCAAAAGGGGTCTCAGAGTGGACTCAAACAAAAAATTCTCAGTAGTTGTTGGCCAATTGGACAGTTTTTCCCCACTATGGTCAGAAAAATTCCTTGTGTATCACAAAAAGCACCCATTTATCTCTGTGGCAAACTTTTCTTCCTTATCCGAATTTATACACAAACACACACAAATATTCCGAAATGGTCTGAAGTCATAAAACCCAATCAAAATCCCTTAATAGACTAATTGGTGTTCTGGAAACTAAGAACCAAGACAAGAACAAATTCTTTTGCCAAGTGTTATCCCCCAAGTCCATGAATACTCAAGACACACATTGAAAGAAATGATGGCCTGTCGAAGGCTTCCACGGCCGGATTCAACTGGTTCTGGTGGGTTTTCTGGGCTATGTGGCCGTGGTCTGGTGGATTTTGTTCCTAACGTTTCGCCTGCATCTGTGGCTGGCATCTTCAGAGGTGTATCACAGAGAAAAGTCTGTTTCACACTGTGTCTAAGTGAGAAGGGAAAGTTTAGTGGGGTATATTGTCCATGTCCCAGGGTGGGGAACCAATCATTAACTGTTTGGGTGGAACTTGCTATGCAAAGGTGTGGTTGAGTGCATTGTATTGCGGGTGGGGTTATCAGTTCATTTTTTAAGTACTGGGAGCCAAGCTTTGCTAATTTTTAACGTCTCTTCTTTCTTATTGAAGTTGTCCTGGTGTTTGTGAATTTCAATGGCCTCCCTGTGCAGTCTGACATAGTAAGCTTCTGAATTGTCCAGAGTTTCAGTGTTCTCAAATAAAATATTATGTCCAGTTTTGTTTAGCACATGTTCTGCAACTGCAGATTTTTTCAGGATGGCTGTTAAGCCGACAGTTGTCTTTTAGGTGGTTCCTTTAATAGCGGGGTCTGAATGCTGCATTTTGTGGTTCCTATGTAGACCTTTCCACAGCTACAGGGTATGCGATATACTCCTACAGAAGTGAGGGGGTCTCTCTTGTCCTTTGCTGAGCGTAGTATTTCTGTATTTTCCTGGTGGGTTTGAAGATGGTCTGTAGGTAGCTTTTTCATCAGTTTCCCTATTTGATCTGTAATTCCCTTGATGTATGGAAGAAATATGGTAGACTATCTTAATGATTGGTTCCCCACCCTGGGACATGGACAATATACCACACTAAACTTTCCCCTCTCACTTAGACACAGTGTGAAACAGACTTTTCTCTGTGATACACCTCTGAAGATGCCAGCCACAGATGCAGGTGAAACGTTAGGAACAAAATCCACCAGACCACGGCCACACAGCCCGGAAAACCCACCAGAGCCAAATGATGGGTTATCTGACTAAGAGAAGAGCTACTCAATTGAAGGTGGGCACAATTTAGAATTTGAGCCAAGACAAAGAAGAGATCAACGGGAAGCTGTTGTTTGAAACTAAAGTCCCTTCGCACATGCAGAATAATGCACTTTCAATCCACTTTCCATGCACTTTGCAGCTGGATTTTACAGTGCGGAATAGCAAAATCCACTTGCAAACAATTGTGGAAATGGATTGAAGGTGCATTTTTCTGCCTAAGGAGCAGAAGTGGCGTAGGAGGTTAAGAGGTTGTGTATCTAATCCGGAGGAACCGGGTTTGATTCCCAGCTCTGCCGCCTGAGCTGTGGAGGCTTATCTGGGGGATTCAGATTAGCCTGTACACTCCCCCACACACCAGCTGGGTGACCTTGGGCTAGTCACAGCTTCTCGGAGCTCTCTCAGCCCCACCCACCTCACAGGGTGTTTGTTGTGAGGGGGGAAGGGCAAGGAGATTGTCAGCCCCTTTCAGTCTCCTGCAGGAGAGAAAGGGGGGGGGGGATATAAATCCAAACTCTTCTTCTCTCTTTTAAGTGACAGTCCTCCAAAAACTGAAAGAGAACAATCATGTTCCCCCCAGACTCATCTTCTCCAGACTAAACATTCCCAAGTCCTTCAACCTATCCTTGTGGGGCTTGGTCTCCGGGCCCCAAATCTCCCTCGTTGCTCTCCTCGGTACCCGCTCCACATCCTTTTTGAAGTGAGGCCTCCAGAACTGTACACCGTACTTCAGGTGCGGCCGGACCAATGTCAAGTGTGCCGGGTAGCTCTATCGCTATTACTGATGGCCAGGAATTCCTACCACTGGAAAACATTCAGTAATCAGCCGAAACCACGACTGCTCTCCCTCTATAAAAGCGTCCCACGTTACACTCTTTGTAACACCCGGTGGCTACACTGTTCACGGAAGACACCTACACAAGAACACAATGTTATCACACATCAGCTATTGCAGAAGGAATATGCTATTGCAGAAGGAATATGTTTGGAATATGCTGCCACAGGAGGTGGTGATGGCCACTAACCTGGATAGCTTTAAAAAGGGCTTGGACAGATTTATGGAGGAGAAGTTGATCTATGGCTACCAATCTTGATCCTCCTTGATCTCAGATTGCAAATGCCTCAGCAGACCAGGTGCTCAGGAGCAGCAGCAGCAGCAGCAGAAGGCCATTGCTTTCACATCCTGCATGTGAGCTCCCAAAGGCACCTGGTGGGCCATTGCGAGTAGCAGAATGCTGGACTAGATGGATTCTGGTCTGGTCCAGCAAGCTAGTTCTTATGTTCTTAAGGAAGGCCAGCAAATGCCACAACTGCTTAACAGAGGTGAAAAAAATTCAACCGAAAGAGAATTCTAGATATTGCATCGAGAGGTGAGGAATCCTGGAAACGCCAAGGGCCTAATTATTCCAGGTATTACTTTTGCTCTTCAAATTACTTGTTAAGGAGACACTAATGAAAGGAGTTTTGCCACCTGAAATCTCACACCCTAGAAATCTTGCCAGACTTTTAAGGCGCGACTGGACTCAAATCTTGCTCTTCCACTTCAGACCAACACAGCAACCCACTTCGAAACCTTCTTTAAAAGGCATTTTACTGCGCATTCCCCATCTATTGCTATTTTTACTATCAAATTCCAGGTAAAGACTCGGTGCGCAACAGAGGTGTAGCATTAGCTTAGCCTTAGGATAACGTCGGAGACACGGCTTGGCTTCTGAGATTTTACATGATCTAGCTAAGCGTGGGCCATTCAGGTGAGGGTGCACATTCAAGAGATGGCGAACTGTCAAAGCTTTCACAGCCAGAATCAACTAGCTGTTGTAATTTTCCGACTGCGTAGCCATGGTCTGGTACTTGTCGCTCCTAACGTTTTGCCTGCATCGAAGGCTGGCATCCTCAGAGGTACGTCACGGTGAGACCACAGAGAGACATACCACGCATCTTGCTGTGACATGCTAGCCACAGATGTGGACGAAACATCAGGAGCAAAAACTTCCAGACCACGACCACACAGCCTGGAAAACCCACAAGTTTCTGGTCACGAAAGCCTTCAACAATACACCAAGCAAGCCATGGTTTAGGACAGTGGTGGCGAACCTTTGGCACTCCAGATGTTATAGACTACAATTCCCATCAGCCCCTGCCAGCATGGCCAATTGTTCATGCTGGCAGAGGCTGATGGGAATTGTAGTCCATAACATCTGGAGTGCCAAAGGTTCGCCACCACGGGTTTAGGAGAAGAAGAAAAGAGTGTGGATTATTTATTTATTTATTTATTTATTTATTCATTCATTCATTCATTCACTCACTCACATTTTTATCCTGCCCTGACTGGAAAGGCTCATTCATTCATTCATTCATTCATTCATTCATTCATTCATTCATTCGTGGACTACAAATCCCATCAGCCCCTGCCAGCATGGCCAATTGGCCATGCTGGTAGGGGCTGATGGGAATTGTAGTCCACGAACATCTGGAGAGTCGCAGGTTGCAGGCCCCTGGAGCCACTTGCCTGGTTTGATCTCTGTCCTGACACCTTCATCAGTTCAGACGTTTTCTCCTTTCCTACATGGCACAGACTTCCCTGAAGGCACTGCTACATGGCGACAGCTACTGCCTGTCAATTCTGGACATCTGCACCAGAGCAGGGTTAAGCTTCCTTATTGGCAGTCTGGCATGATGAGAGAGCAGAGCTGTAAACACTCTGTACGTATTTGCATGCGAGGCAAACTTCACACAAACGTTCTCTTAGAAACAGAAAATTGGAATTTGAACCGTTATTTGAATAGTTGTTCTCTCTCAAAAAAGTTCAGTTTTTATTGCGGCCTGCAAATCATGCAGAAGCTGGGGGAAACATTTCTTCACGCAAGGAAACACTTCTTCACGCAACGCGTGACTGGTGTTTGGAATATGCTGCCACAGGAGGTGGCGATGGCCACTAACCTGGATAGCTTTAAAAGGGGCTTGGACAGATTTATGGAGGAGAAGTTGCTCTATGGCTACCAATCTTGATCCACCTTGATCTGAGGTTGCAAATGCCTTAGCAGATCCGGTGCTCGGGAGCAGCAGCAGCAGAAGGCCATTGCTTTCACATCCTGCATGTGAGCTCCCAAAAGCACCTGGTGGGCCACTGCGAGTAGCAGAGTGCTGGACTAGATGGACTCTGGTCTGATCCAGCAGGCTCTTTCCTATGTTCTTATGAAAAACACTTTTAGAAAATTAATTACCTGTGTCATATAACTCACAGTTTAAGAGCTAGAATCTGAGTAGATTACGTGCAGTATGTTAACTAGGTTCATATTTTTATCACAGAGAACAGAAACTTAGCGACAAACGTAGTCGTTTGCAGGTCAAATTTCCCCAGCAAGATTGAGTGTTCTGCTCAGATAACCGTTTTTTTTAAAAAAAGATCAACCAACGCAGCAACACATTTTCCAGCTTTCAAGAGCTATGCAAGAAGGCAGACCTGTTTCAACTCCAGCAAGCCTCCGGTCTCAACATGTCATACGGAGAAATTGATTACTAGGTTAAAAGTGAACGAGGTGTTGGGAAAGAGATTATATACCTGCTGAACGGTTAATGGTTTTAAGGATAAATGGGTGCCTTCTCTTAAAATATTTACCACCTTGTATAACGCCGCAAATAAATCACTCACTTAAAAATCACGCCTCGCTCTCTAGCCATGTGAATTGTATCGTGTAGGAAGGGCTAACAACAACTGCATCAGACTGGGGAATCTGACAGCCGGTTTGGGATCCGAGCCGAATTTGCAAAGTGAGCTCATGCTGGAATTGGAATATTATTGCAACAGGGCGCAGCAGGATCCAAGTACGCTCGCCTGAAGCAAACGGCTCTTTGTGCAAGGAAACACAAAAGTGGGTATTGTCTGCAGCAACCACCCGCTGACGGAAGGGGGAAAAAAAATAAGCAGCTATGCAAAATGCCATCCGGACTTTCTGTTAGAGCACCCAACTCGACTCCATTGCGCCCGAAAGAGTGCAAACCTGCTTTTGACTGACACAGGTTCTACTTGTGTTAACCTTTAAGGCCTTGCGCGGCCTGGGACCTCCGTACCTGCAGGACCGTCTTACCCCATACGTCCCAAATCGTTCTCTGCGTTCGGCAGAGACCAACTTACTGGTGATCCCTGGCCCCTCAATGATACGGCTGGCCTCCACCCGGGCCAGGGCCTTTACAGCCCTGGCCCCGGCCTGGTGGAACGCCCTCCCACCAGCAGTCCGGGCCCTGCGTGATCTTACTGAATTCCGCAGGGCCTGTAAAGCGGAGCTGTTCCGCCGGGCCTTTGGGGAGGCTAGCCGTTGATAGGGGCCCCCTCCATATACAATATCAAGTGGATCCTACCATCTCTTCCACTTTGGGGGTTAGAGGGAACTGACAGCAGATGCCATTCTTGTTTTAATGCTAATTTTAATGCTGCTTCAAGACGAGATAGGGTTTATATTTTAATTATTAGAGCCTGTATTTATTGAAATTGTGGTTTTAAATTGTTATTGTGCTCTATCTATATGTGTTCAACGCCCTGAGCCCTCCGGGGGAGGGCGGTCTATAAACCCAATCAATCAATCAATCAATCAATCAATCAAGCAAGCAAGCAAGCAAGCAAGCAAGCAAGCAAGCAAGCCTTGGCTACTGCAAGATGTAATGTGCTGCCGTCAGCTCTGCTGGAGGGAAGATTTAAAAATATGGAACGTTCTAAAAGAGTTTGTTCATGTGATAGGACTATGGTTGAAACACTTGACCATTCTTTGTTTCTATGCCCTAAATGCAATAACGCAGGGGTCCCCAAACTACGGCCCGGGGGCCAAATGTGGCCCCCTGAAGGCATTTATCCGGCCCGCCAGGCATGGCGGCGATGGCTCCATACATGTGCAGTGGGGGCTCGAGGGAGTGGAGGAACCGGCCCCAATGGCTGTTGATTGCAGTTACATGATGGCACCCCCAAATCTCCATGAATTTTCTGACCCAGAGTTGGAAACCTTACATGTGGCAACGCCTGCTCCACCCTTCCCTCTCAGCTACTCCATGTGTTGTTCTCAGGCTTTCTGTTCCGCCTAACTCCCATTGGCATCAGCCAGGCTGGCGAATCGCTCGCTGGCTGCTAGGGAGGAAAGAACCCAGGAAGATACCTGATCCTGGGTTAGATGGAATGCTTCATTGGGAAAGTTCTGCTTTTTTTTTTTACAGGGGAAGGTATTCCACAGCCTCCCCAACAATATTTGGAGCCCACCCTGTGCTTGACATACTTTGGTCACTGTTCTAAAAATAGACCATGACAGAAAGCCTGAAAGGTGAAATCAAACATTTTACAATCATTTGTGCATAGGAATTTGTTCATAGTTTTTTTTAGTCCGGCCCTCCAACAGTCTGAGGGACAGTGAACTGGCCCCCTGTTTAAAAAGTTTGGGGACCCCTGCAATAACGCATGAAATACATGAATTCCATTTTCTTGCAATGTTCTCAGTGGCATGAGTGTTATAAGATTCCCAATCTCCTGAACAGCTCTGATGTGCTCTTTTGTGAAACTGTTGCAAATTTTATACTGGAAATTAGTAGTTTTAACTACATTTCTCAACCTTGTTTTGTTTTAAAAATTTGTCCTGTTTTATATGCCAATAAAGGCTTGTGTTGTGTTGTGTATTTTTTTAAAGCTTAGACATTGACGCAACATTGCATTGTACAGGGAATTTAAAAAAAATCTTAAGACAGCTTTTTAAGGATGGTGCTTCTCTTTGGAACTGCTGCAATGGATCGAATCTATTCCCCCTTCCTTTCTTTTCCCTAATACCAGCCAAACGCTATTCAGAAATGCCTTTTGTTGGGATCCTGTGTTTGGTACTTGCAGGCAGACTGTCTTGGGAAAAGGAGGTTTTAAGTTTAGCTATCTTAGCTGAGAGATGTTACCACGTTCGACAGCATCGCGTGATCCTGAATTCCCCAATCCCTCTTCTTTGATTGTGCGGTTCGAGCCTGTGGGTATGTTTGGAATTCTGACACACCACGGCGCACGCAACCACAAAACAGGAGGCAGAACCAACCATAAAATGGCTTCAGTCACACAGTGAAGATCCTTGTGTGGTGTAATGGTTAAGAGCGGGTGCACTTTAATCTGGAGAACCGGGTTTGATTCCCTGCTCTGCCACTGGAGCTGTGGAGGCTTATCTGGTGAACCAGATTAGCTTGTGCACGCCAATACCCATGCCACCTGGGTCCCTTTGGGCTAGTCACAGTTCTTTGGAGCTCTCTCGGCCCCACCCACCTCACAGGGTGTTTGGGGGGGGGGGAAGGGAGATTGTAAGCCCCTTTGAGTCTCCTTCAGGAGAGAAAGGAGGGATGTAAATCCAAACTTTTCTTCTTCTTGAGGTGGCAGCGGCTGCCAAAGCAACATTTTCACAAACCTGTCCAGCCAATCAAATCTCCAATGGCCAGTCAGAAACCTTGCTGGGCAAAAGTCCCACCCTCTGTCTAAAGACCCTTGGGGGCACCAAGAAATGTGCCGTCAGATGATATGGTGCCCACAAGCACTCTGTTGGGGACCGCGACCTCTACTGTCAATCAGTGTCACTGGATAACTAAATCTCCAGAAAATACCCATTTTGTTCACTTTTTGCCTCTTCTTAACCTATTAGACTACCAGCAGATTCCTCCTGGCAGTCTTTTTTCCAAACAAAGAAAAAGACCCCCCTCTCCAAAGAGCCTGTCTTCTTTCCTAAGGAAAGCTGCCCATTGTCCTGACGACTCTTCCCTCTTTCCTGCATGTTCTCCAGCTCCTCCGGAGATGCGGAAGCTGCAACTGCCTGTGGCGATTAAAACTGGGACACAAGAGATATTTAGACTGAGCAGAACGAAAAATCTTCCTCAAGCAAGAATCATGGACCGTATAGTGCAGTGGTGGCGAACCTTTGACACTCCAGATGTTATGGACTACAATTCCCATCAGCCCCTGCCAGCATGGCCAATTGGCCATGCTGACAGGGGCTGATGGAAATTGTAGTCCATAACATCTGGAGTGCCAAAGGTTCACCACCACGGATATAGTGCATCCATCCATTTGCAGAGTTTGTGGAGCAGGATTTCCCTGCTTGGACCACCGGCTGCAGCCCACTGAGCCCCATTAGATGTTTGTCACGACCTGATATTTCTTGCCATGTGTCTCCAGATGGGAGCAGGAGATTCTGGCATCCATCTGTGTAAGCTTCTGTCCCACACAGGGGTATTGCTTTGCTTAAGAACTTTGCTTTTGTTTCCCTGGAGGCTGGTATGCACAAGCGGCTGGGAAATTACCTTCTCAAGAGACAAATGCCTGTGTCTCGTCAGGGGCTAGTGAGGCAGGGGGGTCCTAGCTTAAGACAGCTCCTGGGGTCATGAGACCTCGAAGAACAGTACTGAAGAGGGTCTGCAGCGAGGAGACAGAAAGAGTAGGAATCAGTCAGCGAGTTTCTATGGCGGGAGCGGGGATTCAAACCTGGGTCTTCCGGATACTAGTCTCACACTCCTAACCACAATGATGTTTTTATTGACCGCTTTTAAAGGATGTTTTTATGGTGGTTTTTAATGTTTATGTTTTTAGGATTGTATGTTTTAATGGGGCTTTTAATCCCATTAAGGAGCAGCAGTGGCGTAGGAGGTTAAGAGCTCGTGTATCTAATCTGGAGGAACCGGGTTTGATTCCCAGCTCTGCCGCCTGAGCTGTGGAGGCTTATCTGGGGAATTCAGATTAGCCTGTACACTCCCACACATGCCAGCTGGGTGACCTTGGGCTAGTCACAGCTTCTCGGAGCTCTCTCAGCCCCACCTACCTCACAGGGTGTTTGTTGTGAGGGGGGAAGGGCAAGGAGATTGTAAGCCCCTTTGAGTCTCTTACAGGAGAGAAAGGGGGGATATAAATCCAAATTCTTCTTCTTCTTCTTCTTCTTATGTAGACTTCAGTGTAGGGCAGGGTAGAAATGGAATAAATAAATACATACATACACGCCACATTGGCACGCAAGCTTTTAAGTTCTGCAGAATTCTTCATAAAGCTTATGGGGAAATAACACTGCTTCTGTCCCTGGTCTTAATTCCTTTTCTTTGCATTCTCTGTAGAATGTGGCAAGACTTTAATCTTTAATGAACCATTGAATAGGGTGGAGGCCGTATTAAGTCGCACCGTCCGCCTTCTACGAATTTATGAAAGTGTGGGATAATTCCTGCAGATTTATAATCTATTTCCCAACCAACTCCCTAAAAGCCAATTATCCTCTTTCCCCAGCACAGAACACGGGACCGAATTTCATCCACTGTTCTTAGTATCTTTTTTTCCTGGCTCATGACATAATTGATCTTTTAGACCAGGAGTCCCCCAACATGGTGCCCGTAGGCATCACGGCACCCACCGGCACCTTTTCTTGGGCTCGCCAAGTGTTCTGAGGGCTGGGCAGAAGGGTAGGGACTGTGCCCCCACCAATGCTTCACGGGAGACTGGGATTTGGTTGTGCAGATGTTTTTTAAAATGTGATGCTTTGTAGCCATTTTTTGTCGCCTTTTCCACACAGGCACTCCCTCGGGGAACCAGCCAATTTTAAAGAACATAAGAACGGTGAAGGAACTAGGGCCTCTGCTGGGATCAGACCAGAGTCCATCTAGTCCAGCACCCTCTGCTACTCGCAAGAGAGGGCCTTCACCTCAGGGTGCCTTTTGGGAGCTTCACCTGCAGGATGTGAAAGCAATGGCTCTTTCTAAGCTGCTGCTGCTGCTCCTGAAGCACCTGGTCTGTTGAGGCATTTGCAATCCTCAGATCAAGGGAGAGGATCAAGATTTCAGTAGCCATAGGATCGAGCTTGCTCTCCTCCATAAATCTGTCCAAGCCCCTTTTAAAGCTATCCAGGTTAGTGGCCATCACCACCTCCTGTGGCAGCATATTTTGTTGAATTCCAAAATTTCCTGCAGGGACAAAAAATATTGGGGACCCGTTTTGGACGCTTCCAGGACAACTGTATTGATCTGAGTAGACAAGTAAGATTGGAATAAAGTAGTCCCTTAAAGACCATGGATTAAAAACTTTTTGATTCAGAAAATGTAAGATTATTGGAGATACGTACATTCGAGATTGACAAGACCTTAAATGGAGAGCGGGTAACAAACAAGCAGACTTATTTGCTTCCTCGGTGAAGGCACACGAAATCTTGACTGCGTATGGTGGGGACAGAGGTTTTTTGGAAAAGATTAACAAGTACTCGAAACCTTTTTGTAAAGGTGAATGACTGTTGGAGGCTTACAGTGAAGCTACAGCGAAATGTATAATTATTCAGATAAATACAGTTAAGAAAAAAATAGTTTTATTTATAAACATTAAGAGGCTTTCAAAGTTCAGCACAGATGGCAGTCGGCTTTTTGAAAAGACATCTGGTTGTCACAAAGTTCTTAATGCTTTTAAAATATGATAGACTTTGAAGATGATTCTCTGATTATAGCCGAAGTTCATGTGTATATTCTAGGGCCTATAAATTGTATGCAAAGGAGTATTTTCCCCAACTCGCTTTCCCTTCAGACTCCTCAAACTTTTAGGATTACCCCAGAATGTTTGAAGGAAATCCTCCTAAAGAACTAGGGTTGGGAATTCTTCTCCTACGCAGTACATTTTCCCCTTCTGACAAGCGAATGGTCCCTCTAACGCCTATTCTGTCCAGAAGACAAATTCGCTCTGCTCTAAGAACTTGAGCTAGGAATTCTTCAGCCCCTAAAAGAACGTTCCCTTCTAGGCTAGAGTAGGATCTCTGCCCCCAATACGTACGTATGTAAGTTCATTCGTTCCTATTTCAAGACTCCTTGTGGCATTACTGCCAGAAATACATAGGAATGGGATTGAACACAAGTCACTTTGGTTATCTGGATGGCTTATAGCAGTGGTAGGGACTTTACACTCCAGATATTAGACTACACTCTATAGCCTTGCCAGCATGGCCAATTGGCCATGCTGGCAGGGGCTGATGGGAATTGTAGTCCATAACATCTGGAGTGCCAAAGGTTCGCCACCACGGGCTTATAGTCTCAAACTCAAGAAAGCATAGGAATGTGATTCAACTCAAACTACATTGAAAAAGAGGCTTTGCGCCTTGAAGAAAAATCTTTGAAAGTGAACTTATCGCGAAAACCTCTTGCGCTTGGCTTCCAGAGTCTGGCTTTCTACTGGACTAATTATGCTCGACTCTCAGTATCTTGTTTAGAATGAGATTAGAATATTAAGAGAAGTGGTCGTGAATTGAAATGTGCTTTTCTTCCTGTGTTCTGAGTTCTTCTGTCATTTGAATACTTTATATAATAAGTGACTGTTGTTTTTAATTGCACTGTGACACTTTTATTATAAATGTCATAAATATTTATTGGTTGTCTTTTTGTATACAGCAGAGGGTGAATTGCATTTGTATTTCATTTGAACTTGGCCACTCCAGCGTTTGGGGTTTTCTGCATTTTCACAAACACTAAACAAGTCTGTTCGCCGGGGATTTCAGAGCTGAACTCCTTCTAATCCTGTCAGAAACTCTGACTCCTTCTTAAACTTTATCCCCGCCCAGATTGTCACCCACACAGCCTCTGTGGGGGATTAATTCTTTAAATTCTGGCTTTTCTACCTCTGCCAGCTTCTTAAGTTCATCACAACAGCCATGAAGGAGCTAGAAAAGATTCTTATTTGTAAGGGTGCGTTACGGGGGGGCGGGGGGGGGGCAAGATCGAGAATTCAGATCACGGTATTCCTCACTTCGTATGTGTTGGTATAAAAGCTGAACAGTGAAGAAAGTGGATTCTTTCGAAATGTGGTGTTGGAGGATAAGTGGAACGCCAAAAAGATAAATTTTGGGATCAAATTTGATCCATTTTCTGATCAAATTAAGCCTGAGCTCTCCTTAGGACAGGGGTCTGCAACGGGCGGCTCTCCAGATGTTCATGGACTACAATTCCCACCAGCCCCTGCCAGAATGGCCAATTGGCAGGGGCTGATGAGGTTTGTAGTCCATGAACATCTGGAGAGCCGCACGTTGCAGACCCCTGCCTTAGGAGCTCAAATGAATAAAGCAAGGCTATTGTCTTTCAGTCACTTTATGAGAAGAGAAGAATCACTGGAAAAGACAATAACGTTGGGGAAAAAATTGAAGGCAGCAGGAAAAGAGAAAAGATCTGGCATAAGGTGGATGGACTCAGAGAAGCCAAGGTCTCAGTTTGCAAGACTTGATAAAGGTTGTTCACAACAGGTTGTTCGGGAGGTTGTTAAAATATAGGGTTGCCAAAAGTCAGAATCGACTCAGCACTTAGCAAACACGCATCTTACATACACCTAGACTAGTATTCCCTAGGACAGTGATGGCTAACCTTTTCGAGACCGAGTGCCCAAATTGCAACCCAAAACCCCACTTATTTATTGCAAAGTGCCAACACGGCAATTTAACCTGAATACTGAGGTTTTAGTTTAGAAAAAAATGGTTGGCTCCGAGGCATGCATTACTCAGGAGTACGCTTGGTGAAGAAACAGTGCAATGCTTCAAATGGGTGAATCACAATCCTAGGAGGGTTTACTCAGAATGCAAGCCCCATAGCCAGCAACCAAGCTTACTCCCAGGTAATGCCCAGGCCAGCGTAGATGTGTGTGTGTGTGGGGGGGTGTGATTTTCCATCCCCCTCCCACATGATGAACTCTGTGCGCGAATGCCCACAGAGAGGGCTCTGAGTGCCACCTCTGGCACCGGTGTCATAGGTTTGCCACCTCTGCCCTAGGACACTTTCACAGGGTATGCAGCTGTACTGGTCTGCAGAAAAATAGATCTGAGTCCCTCAGAGCACCTCAGAGACCAACAAGATTTCTGGGGTGTGAACTTCCAAGAGCCGAAGTTTCCTTCATCAGATACAAGTATGGCATTCCCTGGCGCATTTTTGTCAGGACAAGAAAAAGCTGATGTGAGAACAGCCTATAACGTGGTCCAGGGAAAACACACAGAAACATTTTCTCCTTTTCCTAAAATGGCAGAATTTAAAACCGCTGTATGAAATTGAGTCTGGACAAAGGGAGGATGTACTGCTTCCCACAACAGGTCATAGAATCATAGAGCTGGAAGAGACCCCAAGGGCCATCAAGTCCAACCCCCTGCAATGCAGGAAAACACAATCAAAGCACTCCTGAGAGATGGCCATCCAGCCTCTCTTTAAAAACCTCCAAAAAAGGAGACTCCACCACACTCTGAGGGAATGCATTCCACTGTCGAACAGCCCTGACAGTCAGGAGGTTTTTCCTGATGTTTAGGTGGAATCTCTTTTCCTGCACCTTGAACCCATGACTCCTGGTCCTAGTCTCTGGAGCCGCAGAAAACAAGCTTGCTCCCTCCCTCACCAACATGACATCCCTTCAGATATCTCAACATGGCTATCATGTCACCTCTTAACCTTTTCTTCACCAAACAAAACATCCCCAGCTCCCTAAGTCTCTCCTTTTAGGGAATGGATTCCAGACCTTTGACCATGTTAGTTGCCCTCCTCTGGACCCGTTCCAGCTTGTCAATATCCTCCTTGAATTGCGGTGCCCGGAAAGTGTGCTGTACAGTTTCGTGGCAGCCCAGCTTACAGGGCATTTTAGCCACGATTCGCAAGTGGCTTTTGTTGCTTTCCACAGCACTGAAAGTGGACTGGAAGTGCATTACGCAGAGTGGGTGAAGTTGTCCTAAGAAAGCCACCGGCACTGTCTTTCACCGCTGTGTTTCATCAAGATCAGAGTGGCGAAAGAGCGCATCAGTGACAAGTGCTGGCATTGGCAAGAAACTCCTCCACCCAAATCGTCCCCCGCACACACACACACACCCCGAATGCGACGGAAGGCTTCCCACGTTGACTCTAGAGAACTGAAAGCACAATGCAGGGTTTGATTCTGTCAACAAGATGAGGCACAAGGCTTTCTTTCAGGCAACTCTGTTTAAACCGAGGACTGGATTCAAGAGGCTTTTGAACAACACTCGCATACCAACCATGACAGACACCAGGACAAACACTTCACTTTCTCCTTGCATCTGTTCTCATAACCTTTACTCTTGGTCCATAGACTCCACACAACTGGAATACAGATAAACAGTAATAATTATAATTGTGTGGAATTAAAACGGTACTATTTTCACATGATATAAAACTGTAACTTCGTTATCTTAGCCAATCTGATTTCTTGAAGCTGGAGATAAAAACTCTGCAACGTCTAAAGTTAATTTAAAAACTCTGTCCTCAAGTGGGTATTTAACCTTTAACAATTCAGAACTGAAAAATCTATCGTTGAACCACGGAAATAACAATTTTTACGAGGGAAATAATACCAAGGTCAGTCTAATGGGAGTCACACAGAGACAGGGCAACGGACTCATGCCTGCTCTCCTTCTTGTGTTCAGCCAGCACACAGCAGGGGGTAGTGGGTACAGGGCTCCTGTGTCCCACCCAGATGTCATGATGCACGTAGGTCAATAACAGATGATTTCTTTGGGGAAATGGGCCTAGCTTGCTCCTGGGCTGCCAGCCACCACTGAGAGACAGAGAGAGACGCCATGCAAAGCAATCAAACAACAGACATTAAAGTGTCCGATTTTCAACCGGTAATAGCAGCCATCTATCAAATGTCGAGTTTTCTGTCAGTTGCGAAAACACCTTTGTTTTTACAGCTTCATGACAGAGTCTGGCATTCACACTCAAGCGCCGCCCCAGATCACGGAATAAAATGGGCACCATTATGTCCGAAGGCCGGCCTCCAGCCTATTCTTTGGCTTCTGTGCAGTTTCTTCGCTTGAGAAACGCGGCAACACTCCGTAATTTGGCTAACTACTCGTTTGACTGTTTGGACTACTCTCCCAAACTGCAATTAGCGTGAGAGCTAAGCACACTTGAGGCTAGTTTAACGTTGCCCTTCCCAATAGTCATTAAAGAGCAGGGTTACACCCATGAGGTGTATAAGTACGACGTATACCAGTGATGGCGAACCTATGGCACGGGTGCCAGAGGTGGCCCTCAGAGCCCTTTCTGTGGGCACACATGCACAGAGTTCATCGTGGGGTGGGCAAATCACCCCCACCACACACACATCTAGAGCTGAGTCTGGGCACGCGATCCTTTCTACCTGGGAGTAAGAAAGCTCTCAGTTGCTGGCAATGGGGCTTGCTTCTGAGTAAACCCTCCTAGGGTCGTGATTCACCCATTTGAAGTGTTGCTGGAAGTAATGCGCTAGTTTCACCAAGCTTACTCCTGAGTAACGTGCACCTCAGAGCCAACCATTTTTTTCTAAACTAAAACCTCAGTATTCAGGTTAAATTGCCGTGTTGGCACTTTGTGATAAATAAGTGGGTTTTGGGTTGCAATTTGGGCACTCGGTCTCAAAAAGGTTCGCCATCACTGACGTATACTGACCCTCAACATCAACACTGTCCGCTCTGACTGGCAGTTGCTCTCCAGGGTCTCAGGTGGAGGCCTTCCACATCGCCAATTGCTTGGTCCTTTTAACTGGGAGATGCCAGGGATGGAACCTGGGACCTTCTGCATTTGTCCCGGCGGCAAGCAGTTTGAAGAAGAGGAGTTTGGATTTATACCCCGCCTTCCTCTCCTGCGCTGAGACTCAAAGGGGCTTACAAATTCTTTTCCCTTCCTCTCCCCACAACAGGCACCTTGTGAGGCAGGTGGGGCTGAGAGAGTTCTGAGAGAACTGTGACTAGCCCAAGGTCACCCAGCAGGAATGTGAGAGTGCGGAATCACATCTGGTCCACCAGATCAGCCTCTGCCACTCAGGTGGAGGAGTGGGGAATCACACCTGGTTCTCCAGATTAGAATCCACCTGCTCTTAACCACTACACCACACTGGCTCTCAAGCCACTACGAGCAACTGGCAGCCCTTGGACGTCAAAATGCATACCAAGTTTTCTATAGGCCATGCTGGCAGGGGCTGATGGGATTTGTAGTCCATGAACATCTGGAGAGCCGCATGTTTTAGACCCCTGCTCTACCCTGTAAGAACAACCGTGTGGGATCTTATGAAGAGCTCAGTGTATGCAGAACCTGGCTCCAATGGATGCTAGTCAGATGCTTCCTGAAGACCCTGAGACTGCAGTTTTTCTCATTCGGCTACAACAGTGTGGTCCAGTGGTCAGCGAGTCAGACTGTAATCAGAGAACCCGGACTCAAATCCCCACTTTCTCATGGAAACCCACTGGGCCCTGGGCCAGTCATATGCCGTCTTAGTGCTACCGACCTCAAAGGGCCGTGTGAGGGCAGCAGGGAAGAGAAAAGACCGATGCATGGGGCATTGGACCCCTTTGGGTAGAACAGTGGGATACAAGCATCATAAATATTTTGAGAACCTTTTATGGCCACTCTGACTTTGCTGGTATCCTTCTGAACTTTGTATGCACCATTTCTAAATATTCAATTTCGAATACCTTTAGTGGCATATAAATAGTTTAACATTAACATTGCAAGATAACAACAGCCTCTCCAACTTCTGGCGAGTTAAAATAACACCATTTAAAAATTTAGCCACCGCTTCCAACAGCTCGTAGTTTGTGGCTGTTTAAAAGATATATAACCTTCTGTTTATCTGTAATGCCTTCACTTCCATGCAGGAAGGGGATTATGTGCTTCTTCCTATCTATCTCATAAAAAGGACAATTCAACAGCATATCAGATACTGTTTCCACAGAACCCCTGCCACACTGGCATTTCCTTTCTTTATGTGGAATTCCAAGATGGCGTCCAAGGCTAAAGGAAGAAGGCAGGGCATTGCACCTAGCTAAGGTGATTGCTCTACGCCACCGGGCCTCAACCAGGAGATAAAGGTAACGGGCTACAATCAATCTATCCACAGGTATTCCCAGAGAGATCGGGGAACAGGTTTTATTAGCTTTCTCTAGAATCTGTTGAAACTCTCCATCAAAAAGTATCTTCTTGATAGCCCCATAGACCTCCTGCTGTTAACATTAGCAGGTCCTCCAAGGAAATGCCCAACTCATTAAGTTTGGCTTCGATTTTAACCCACCACTGGGTTGTGTGGAGGACGGCTGTGTGAGGACAGCAGGGAGGAGAAAAGACCAATGCACGGGGCATTGGACCCCTTTGGGTAGAACAGTGGGATACAAGTATCATAAATATTTTGGGAACCTTTTATGGCCACTTTGACTTTGCTGGTATCCTCCTGAACTTTGTATGCACCATTTCTAAATAGAGGTACATATTTTACCCACGCTTCTGTAAAGACCCAAGGGAGATGGAGGAAACAGACAAGGAAGCGGTATCACTGTAATCAGTAAGAGACTTTGGCCATTGCTGGAACAGACCGGACACCCAGCAGCAAAATTAAATAGGCGTCTGACAACAGCTGCTGAGACTGCCAAATTTATTCCAGCAGAAGCTTTCGTAACTCAGAGCTCTGTGTGCCGGCAGCCCAAACGCTTTCACAGACGGACAGTCAGAGAGCCGAAGCCGGGCAGCAGTCACGGGCTGATGATCCACGTTTCCGGAAGAGGGAGGGCAGGAAACAAACAAAGGCAACTCCAAAACAGGAAACGTCATTCTCCTGAGTTCAAAACCGACCCTAGCAAGCATAACAGACCCAGGAACTGAATCCCTCAACTCCTTAGCAGTGCGATTCAGAGTGCAGAACGGTCCATTGGATACAGGAAGTGACATGAAGGATTTCTATTGGTTCCTGCCTCCTTGCAACTGGTGGGGAAGACACCCACACAAGATGTCCTCCACCTCCAGTAGAATTGCAAATTCCAATTTGGCTTACTGCACCATGCTGGCGGCGCCTGCACAATAATTCCCTGCTTGTAAAAAATTATCTTGTGCGCACCATCAGTCTGTCTCACACAACCTGCTGATGGAGCGTTGGCAAGCTGGTAAGGTGAAATTTAATGTTACTAATATTTTTGAGCGTTAATCATCATTGCAGGTGCCAGTTTCAACTGTCTGCATTTTACGATGAGAAAATTATTCAGCCATAGCATTCGTTCTGCGGCCATGTTGGGGTAAGCCAAAATGTAACAAGAAATTCTGCATTCTCAGATATGCAATACTCTTGCTCCAATATATCTTTCGGTATGTTGTAAGAAATTGGCTTGTAAGCAGTCCTGTCTACTTCATGGGAAAAGTTTGACAAAGCAGACCTGTCTTGCGAAACGGATCGCTAGTGTTCCGGTCACGTCCTTCTGTTAAATGCTGGCTCAGTGTTTTCGTGATTCCCATGTGGTCGGCTGCCTTCAGTCGCTGGAGCCACAGGGTGGACCTCTGTTCTGTCCCTGCCAGCTAAAGCCTCCTCGCCTCCTCTTCTGGCTGAGCCCCTTCACCCGGTCTCTCCCTGTGTTCACCCACTGACGTGGGCAGCCTCCACCAGCTTGCTTCTCCGTCCTCCATCCTCCAACCTTGTTCTCCTTTCTTCTTTCCTCCGTTCTCCTTGCTTGCTTTCTCCTCCTCCCCTCTCTCCTCCTCCTGACTTTGATGACGAGGGGTCTGAAGTGATCATGTGAAATCATTCTCTTCTCCTTAATCTTATCTTCATAACCCTGTGAGGTACATTAGACTGAGCATGTGCATAAGAACATAAGAACAATTGGCCCATGGTATTGCCCAGCGGGCTTACTTGGGCCAGCAGGCCACCTCTGAGCCACATCCCCTCCCTAAACACCCCTGAAGCCACCTTCTACTGAATCAGCTACCTTTCATCTTTTAATGAAGCTACCTTCTAATGAAGCTACCTTCTATCTTCTACTGAAGCTACCGTCTGACGAAGCTACCTTCTAATGAACCTACCTTCTACTTAATCAGCTACCTTCTATCTTTCAATGAAGCCACCTTCTAATGAACCTACCTTCTATCTTCTAATGAAGCTACCGTCTAACGAAGCTACCTTCTACCTTCTATAGAACCTACCTTCTACTTAATCAGCTACCTTCTATCTTTCAATGAAGCTACCTTCTAATGAAGCTACCTTCTATCTTCTAATGAAGCTACCGTCTAACGAAGCTACCTTCTACCTTCTAATGAAGCTACCGTCTAACGAAGCTACCTTCTACCTTCTAATGAACCTACCTTCTACTTAACCGGCTACCTTCTATGTTTCAATGAAGCTACCTTCTATCTTTCAATGAAGCTACCTTCTATCTTCTAATGAAGCCAACTTCTACCTTCTAATGAACCTACCTTCCACTGAATCAGCTACCTTCTATCTTTTAATGACGCTACCTTCTACTGAAGCTACCTTCTATCTTCTACTGAAGCTACCTTCTAACGAAGCTACCTTCTATCTTATAATGAAGCTACCTTCTAACGAAGCTACCTTCTATCTTATAATGAAGCTACCTTCAGGGATCAGGGATACCCTCCCGGATCAGGGATCCCACATCAACCCCCACAAAAAGGCCTCAGTTTTTTTTCCCCAATTGACATTTTCAGAATCTTTTGCATTTCTTTTAAACTCATATCTCAAAACAATTTTGCCTGTTTACATGTCCACCACATATGAAAAAAAGAACAGTGAAAGGACTTTTGTACCTGGTTCACATGAAGTAAAGAGCAGAACTGAAGAATCATAGAATCATAGAGTTGGAAGAGACCCCCAAGGGCCATCCAGTCCAACCCCCTGCAATGCAGGAACACACAATCCAAGCACTCCTGAGAGATGGCCATCCAGCCTCTCTTTAAAGACCTCCAAAGAAGGAGACTCCACCCCACTCCAAGGTAGTGCATTCCACTGCTGAACAGCCCTAACGGTCAGAAAGTTTTTCCTGATGTTTAGGTGGAATCTCTTTTCCTGCACCTTGAATCCATGACTCCTGGTTCTAGTCTCTGGAGCAGCAGTAAACACGCTTGCTCCCTCACCAACATGGCATCCCTTCAAATATCTAAACAGGGCTATCATGCTACCTCTTAACCTTCTCTTCACCAAACTGAACATACCCTAAGTCTCTCCTCATAGGGCATGGATTCCGGACCTTTTACCTTTTATTAAACATAAGCAAAACACACTGCATTAACACCTTGGACTTTGGCCTGTTAAAATTCATTTTCCCACTCCTGTTGTCCCACAAGAGGCTGATATTCTAAGTCACTGAGGTCCCAACACGGAAAAAAAGCAGGATATAAAGGAATACAACTATGGGGTAGAAAATGAAGAACTGAAGAAAAAAATCAAACTGTATCAGGTATCCAAAGTATCCAGACCTATCCACGGCGTAAGTAGCTGCTGAGGCATATTTTGAATAGTTACCTGTATACCACAGGACTTTAATTTTTTAACACCCCTGCACCAAAATAGAACTTACGTGCACTCGCTGTTTCAGCCAGAATAGAACAATTTATGGACCACTAAATAAATGCAATGCATAGCAAGTGGAATAAAATGTTCAGCAAAATATCATAATTGCTGGGGGGTGGGGGCAACCCAGGGAGTGTCCCCTGTGACTTAAGGGAACCTCCACATTCAGGAGAAGTTCACCTTTCAATTTTAGTGCCAAGAGTCAATATCAAGGACAGGCCTTGGTCTCTATGCCCTGCTGTTGGACCTGCCGAGGAACTGGTTGGCCACTGGTCAGATCCAGCAGGGCTCTTCTTAGGTTCTTATTAGGGGAAGGCCTCAGTGTCCATGCTCTCCAGAGGAACTGGTTGGCGACTGTGTAAGACAGGATGCTGAACTAGATAAACCGCTAGTTTGATCCAGTGGTGCTTTTCTTACGTTCCTGTTAAGAAAACAGGAATGTCACTTGTGTCCTTATATACCTGGGATATGTTACAGGCGCTTCACTTAAAAACACCTCAGTGTGACCAGCCATTCACCTTAAAATATCAGATCCTCTGAAGATGCCAGCCACAGATGCAGGCGAAACGTCAGGAGAAAACGCTACTAGAACACGGCCATACAGCCCGGAAACCACACAAAACTCAAGTGATTCCGTCCGTGAGAGCCTTCGACAATACACCATAAAATATTTTGCATGATTTATTAAAGGCATTTTTGAAGGCTTTCAACAAGACTGCACTATTGGGACTTCCTGCAAACGGGCATCAGTACCATTTGGGCCCGAGATCAGAACTGTCATCTAAGTTGTCGGAAGCAACTCCCGGACCCGGATCAGATTTGTCCAGGGTCACCCACTCATCTTGCGGGTGGACTTTCATGCAGGGAGTGCTGGGCCAGACCCAGGTCCACTTTGGTCCAGAAATGTATCAGATGCCAAGAAACAGGTTGTCAAATGACTGCAGCATTTATTCTGTGCTGCCCATAATCAACTCACGACATCCTCGGCCTTCATCAAATCGTATCTTGTCCTCATTACTGTTTTCCTGGAGAAGTCTGCAAGTGATACTGAATGTTCCTCAGGATTACCGAGCGCAAAACTGGCCCTGGGTGCCCGCAGCGAGAGAAATTATGCAACAGTATTAAAAGGGCAATTTGCCGTTCACTACACAGTCCCATCCAAGTTGCGACACTTGTCTAACAAAACTCACGGGTCTGAACAAATGCAACAGACATACACGCCCCTCCGATAGCACATCCAGTTTGAGAAGTAAAGGGAGCACAGGCTGTTCTCTGTCACTGGAGTATTAGAACCAGGCTTGGCGATGCAGCCGAACTGGGCATGATTCGGCCAGTTCGGCTTGTATTCGGGCCGAATTCAAGCTGCCCAAATACACGTTGAATCTGAATCCATTTGAATGCCCGAATCCGAATTACAATTCATACATACATAAGCCTTTATTGGCATAGACAGAAAAAGTTACATAAATCAGGAACAATTGCATGGATACATGATAGATAAAAGGCCCCACGGGGAGCACAACAAATACGTTCTACTGGGAACTCTCAACTATCTCCGCAATGAAATTGGCGATCTCTTCACAAAGACCGGGATCCAAGTTGTTTAACAATAGAGATAATCTAATCAGATCAGGCAGCCCAGATTGAAAGAAAAAGTGTAGGTTGGTATATTTAGATCTGATGTTATCAAATCCTGGTGCAGTTTGCAAAGAGTTGGTGGAGTCAGGGGTTTCCCAACCACATTAAGTTTGCAACTGCATGACCTTGCGGATTTATCTAAATTGCTAGACCACCTACCCTTTAATAGGGCTGGGGCATAACGTTAAAGCAGCAGCAATGGTAGGGAGCTCTCCCTTCGCGGCGTTAAGAGTTTCATTAAAAGGTATGGAGAATTAATAGGCCATACGTCTCTGCTCAAATGGAATTAGGAGTTGTGTTGGAGAGCAGGTGTTAGATTTGGCTGCTAAGATGCAAATTTGCAAATTCTAGATCTAAAAGCCGATCTCTGAGCCTATTGTACACTTCTGAATAGGACATTAGGTAGAGTGTTTCCAACAGAGCAGGCCCGATGGAAATAATCTTTCTCTTCGATTAGAGAAAACTAGGGGTTAGCCTGCGTTGTCCTGTAGTGTATCCCAATGAGACAAAGGGAGCTTTCGGATGGCAGAGTAGTAGAAGGCGAAGCCAAAATCCTAAAGACTCTAGGCCATGGCTTTATGTTCAGGGTGTTTTTGCCCCAGT
The DNA here is from genome assembly GCF_021028975.2 of Sphaerodactylus townsendi. Taxonomy (NCBI): domain Eukaryota; kingdom Metazoa; phylum Chordata; class Lepidosauria; order Squamata; family Sphaerodactylidae; genus Sphaerodactylus; species Sphaerodactylus townsendi. Next base: position 6,099,731 of record NC_059428.1, on the reverse strand, counting down.
TCTAAACTTACAGGGGCGCTGCGTAAAAGGGGCGCATGATTTGGAACTCCATTATTTGGTGGAAAAAAACTTGGATTGGGGGACATTCCAGAGTTTGGTTCACTGCGTGGATCCAGATGGGGACCCCCCCTTAGATTGTAGTTGGGATTCAACAGCACTTTTGCACTAGAATGCTTAATGCGAAGCCCGGAACAAATGAGTTGCCCTCTACTGCTATAAAAGAATGAAGTAGGATTACAGAGAGATACTAGGGGAGGGACAAGAGTGGCTGCCTTTTGGGTGCAAGGACCAGGAAAGATTGTTAATGAAAGAGTGTAGTGCCAAGGATATTTAAAACAATAAACTTTTACTCCAAGAAGAACATTGCTTAGTTTCCAAGAAATATTTTTTTGGGGATCTAGCTTAAGAGAGAAACCATGATTTAGGTTTTCTGATGATAGTTAATTTGTTAATTTGTTTGGTGTTGTTGCAGTACTCAAGATAATTGTTTCATGAGCCACCTGTAGACCAACTTACACCCTGGAGACATTATTAGCAGAACAAGAAGTCACATCTGAGTAAAGCAGGGTTGATAAAAAATGTGAGGAAAGCTTGGGAGCGTGGAAGTTGGGACCTGTCAGAAGTGAGGGGAGGTCACTCAAATAAAGATTAAAAAGTGTGGGGGCCAACACGCATCCCTGTTTAACTCCTTTGTTAGCCTCCATGGGGTCAGTAAGAAGGCCTTCCTGAGAGCACTTGATACGACAGCTGGTGCCAGAATAGATTTGCCTTATGAGGAAGAGCAGTCTGTCCTCAATACCAAGAGCAGCGAGCTTGGCCCAGAGAAGTCCAGTACGATTCCAGCATTCAAATGGATTTGGAAGGGGGTGGTGTTTAAATGGGGTAAACAATGGGGGAATAAGTTCAGGTATACCGAAGTAGGGATTCGACTGATTCAGCTATAACGATAATTTTACAGCCGAATCAAGCCGAATCAGAATTTTACCGAATTTTTTTTGTATTGCACTATCTTAATCAGAACCCGGCCCCTCCTGGACAATTTCCTTCCTCCTACCTACTATAGTCTTTCAACATCATTCTTAATTTCAACCTGATCAATTTGTCCCGCCTGAATCTTTAGTCCTTAAATTTTCTGCAGCTACTTAGGCCTTGTCCTCTTCATAGTGGTAGATCCATTGAGGACTGTAGGGATCACTGAACCACGGCTTGGCACTTGGGAATTACTCTTTCATTCCGTCTTGGCACATGGAATCCCTTACCTTGTCCCAAGATTGCTCCAATCACGAGCCCTGCTCAGATTACAGCGAACGCATCAGCATCTGGCTCCCAGTGGAATACTGGATCTCCTTCAAGGTGCTGGTATTGACCTTTAAGGCCCTTCACGGCTTGGGACCCTCATACCTCCAGGACTGTCCCTCCTCTTATATTCCCATCCACCCTCTGCGTTCTGCTGAGGCGAATCTCTGGGTGGTCCCCAGCCCCTCTATGATTCGGCTGGCCCCAACCCGGGTCAGAGCTTTTACCGCCTTGGCCCATGCCTGGTGGAATGCTCTGCCTCCAGCTATTCGGGCCCTGCAGGACTTGGAGCAGTTCCACAGGTCCTACAAAACAGAGATGTTCCGCCGGGCTTTTGGGGAGGCTGGCCGCTGAGGTGCTGTTCCTGTATATTCTACAGGCACACTGTATGTTGTACCATCTAACTATTGCCACCATGGCCGAATCCCCTCCCAGGAATGAATGAATGAATGAATGGATGGATGGATGGATGGATGGATGGATGGATGGATGGATGGATGGATGGATGGATGGATGGATGGATGGATGGATGGATGGATGGATGGAAGCAGAAGCATTAATCACGTGTGGCCATCTGTTGTTCTTTTTACTGTTTAATTGGTTATGTTAGAACATAAGAACATAAGAACTAGCCTGCTGGATCAGACCAGAGTCCATCTAGTCCAGCACTCTGCTACTCACAGTGACCCACCAGGTGCCTTTGAGAGCTCACATGCAGGAGGTGAAAGCAATGGCCTTCTGCTGCTGCTGCTCGAGCACCTGGTCTGCTAAGGCATTTGCAATCTCAGATCAAGGAGGATCATAGATCGACTTCTCCTCCATAAAATCTGTCAAGCCTTTTAAAGCTATCAGGTTAGTGGCCATCACCACCTCCTGTGGCAGCATATTCAAACACCAATCACATTGGAAGTGTTTCCTTTTATTAGTCCCTGAATTTAGCATTTTTTTCAATGGAATGCCCCTGGTTCTAGTATTGAAGGAATTTCTCCTGTCCGCATTTTCTACATGGATGGATGGATGGATGGATGGATGGATGGATGGATGGATGGATGGATGGATGGATGGATGGATGGATGGAAGCAGAAGCATTAATCACGTGTGGCCATCTGTTGTTCTTTTTACTGTTTAATTGGTTATGTTAGAACATAAGAACATAAGAACTAGCCTGCTGGATCAGACCAGAGTCCATCTAGTCCAGCACTCTGCTACTCACAGTGACCCACCAGGTGCCTTTGAGAGCTCACATGCAGGAGGTGAAAGCAATGGCCTTCTGCTGCTGCTGCTCCCGAGCACCTGGTCTGCTAAGGCATTTGCAATCTCAGATCAAGGAGGATCATAGATCGACTTCTCCTCCATAAATCTGTCCAAGCCCTTTTTAAAGCTATCCAGGTTAGTGGCCATCACCACCTCCTGTGGCAGCATATTCCAAACACCAATCACACATTGCGTGAAGAAGTGTTTCCTTTTATTAGTCCTAATTCTTCCCCCCAGCATTTTCAATGAATGCCCCCTGGTTCTAGTATTGTGAGAAAGAGAGAAAAATTTCTCCCTGTCCACATTTTCTACCCCATGCATAATTTTATAGACTTCAATCATATCCCCCCTCAGACGTCTCCTCTCCAAACTAAAGAGTCCCAAACGCTGCAGCCTCTCCTCATAAGGAAGATGCTCCAATCCTTCATGTTGATTGTTATGCTATAACCTCCATACCAGTATTTACTGGGGTTTTATAGTGTTCTATGGTAATTTATTTTGTACACTGCCGAGAGCCCTTCAAGCCTAATAAATAAATAAATCGGGCATATACATGCATCCCTTTGATCATAAGAGTCAACGTGTGTTTAATTGACAAGCAAATTGGCAAGTTGGTGCCTGAATAAAAATGGGGTAATGAAATAAAAATAAGATTAAAAATTTAAATGAAATGCTGAGCTGTGCATGTACTGAACATGCGACTTACTCACTGCTTGTACAAAAAAAAAACCCAAAACAAGCGTACACAGTTGTATGTTCACTCCCTGTAACTTGTGAACACCTGTAGAGGATGCAGCTATATCCAAACTGGGCATACTACAGTCAGTGCTAACCAAGAGCCTGCCTCCAAATTTGCATTCCATATTTGTGGTTCAGGATTCACATTTCCAAGTCAGATCCCATAACAATGATGCTGCATCAAGATAAGGACGACAGAAAGGCGTATGTAGGCAAGAGGGAAAGAGGTGCCCAAACCGCATTTTGGCAAACAGCTATGCTTGCGATTCAGCAAGGAGGGGCATCTGCCTCAGGAAAAGAATACCTGTTTAACTGGGGAAAACTTTCAACAGAGGCCAGAAAGCGTCTTTCTTTTTGCAGAGGAAGTAGAGAAGTGGAAAGTCTTCCCACTTGCCATAAAGCGGGACTTGGCTTACCTCCTTGACAAATCAATTCCACGCTGGCCATCGTTAGGCAAGGAATAGAGAACAAAACGGGTGCTACTACACTGCCCTTACACAAATCTGGGGTGAGACCACACTCGGAGTGCTGTGTACAGCTGTGGTCACCTCACCTCAAAAAGGATCTTGCAGAGTTTGAGAACGACGGGCGGAAAAGAGCAACTGAGATTATCAGGGGACTACAGCACCTTCCCTATGAGGAGTGGTTAAGGCACTTAGGGCTGTCCAGCTTACAAAAAAAGACAGGCAAAGGGAGTCATGATAGAGGTCTATAAAATTACACATGGTGGGGAAAGTGTGGAGAGGTTTTTCTCCCTTCTCATAAACTTAGAAGAAGAAGAAGAAAAAGAGGAGGAGGAGGAGGAGGAGGAGGAGTTTGGATTTATATCCCCCCTTTCTCTCCTGCAGGAGACTCAAAGGGGCTGACAATCTCCTTGCCCTTCTCCCCTCACAACAAACACCCTGTGAGGTAGTTGGGGCTGAGAGAGCTCCGAGAAGCTGTGACTAGCCCAAGGTCACCCAGCTGGCGTGTGTGGGAGTGCACAGGCTAATCTGAATTCCCCAGAGAAGCCTCCACAGCTCAGGCGGCAGAGCGGGGAATCAAACCCGGTTCCTCCAGATTAGATACATGAGCTCTTAACCTCCTACGCCACTGCTGCTCCTGTGGTCATCTGCTGAAACCAGAGATGGAGCGAGGGGGAACTGTGCCCGGTGTGCGTGCATGCCCTGCACCCCTCCACGCCCCCATCCACCCCCGCTATTCCCCAGGAATGCCTCCACAGGGGCGCACACCTGGTGCATTGGGCACCCCCCTGCCCCCTTGGTGCTACGCTACTGGCCACTATTGAAGAGTCCAGGGGTATGACAAGTATATGTGCTGCTCCACTTAACAATCTCGCCTGTGGTTGTGAAGTGGGAAAACACTTTCCCATCACTTATGACACAAGGAGAGCTGGTTTTTATACTCTGCTTTTTTGTGTGAGGAGTCTCAAAGCGGCTTACAATCGCCTCCCCCCCCCAACACACACACACTCTGAGAGTTCTCAGAGGACTGTGACTAGCCCAAGGGCACCCAGCAGGCTTCGTGTGGAGGAGCAGGAAAATCAACACCAGTTCTCCAGATTACAGTCTATCCCTCTTAACCACTACACCAGAAAGATGATGCTCTAAGCTACTACACAGTACAAGATGTTGCTCTAAGCTACTGTGTAGTCAAAGATGTTGCTCTAAGCTAGAATGGTTCTGGTTCAACAACTCTTGTGTTCAGTTTACAAAACAAAGAAGCATATGTTCATGATATATTTCTCAACAGTGAACTGATAACTGATCTGTGCGACATATTCCAGAGGATGCTCTCATTTCAGATTATAAACTGTGCCTCGCAGAGTAAGAGCAAGACCTCACCCAGTCTAAAGTCGAATCCCCACTACTATCTTACCCAGGTTTCAGAACACAAACTAACCAGGTTTGAGGGACGACCTCCCCGGTCGAATCCCCACTACCGTCTTAACCAGGTTTCAGAACACAAACGACCTCAAACCTGGTTAGTTTGTGTTCTGAAACCTGGCTAAGACGGTAGTGGGGATTCGACCTAAGGGTTCTTGGAAAAAATCCCAGAAACCAGGCACTATGTGGTCAGCTAGAAACTGACAAATGGTCTCTCTTATGCCCACACCCGTTCGAGTGGCATTTTGGTGCACTTCTAAGAATGATTCATTTTTCTAATTATTCCTTTCCCAAAAATACAACCTGGAGGGTGGAACCACAACAGGTTTAGTGCCAATGTGAAGTCTCGACTTCGCACAGAGAACATGAACCACGGTGATCTGGGATTCAATCCACACTCAGTCATGAAACTCACTGGGTGACCTGGGTCGATCACTCTCTCTCGGTCTAATCTACTTTGCAGGGTTGTTGTGAGGATAAACTAGAACAAAAGAGACCCAGACGTCATGCACCAAGGCCCCGGGAAGAGACGAACAATAAAAAAGAGAGTGATTCAGGAAACTGACATTGGTTCCTTAGTCATACACCCTGAAGTGTCTGCAGATGTGTGACGGGAACCAAGCCTTCTGAATCTGTCTGAGGATGTCTCATTCGTGGTGGCCCAAAGTTTATTTGGAATGCAGAATTGCCTAAGTATTATCAGTTTTTTAGACACATGGTGAGTGTATAAAGAGTTAGGAACGGCCCATAAGGAAATGGGAGACTGCTTTGGCCTCGAAACAAGAGTCCCAGAATAAGAAATAAAAAAGTACGTTTCTTGCAAAATATTTATTCCACCCCATGTAATATGGGGGAAGGAGCACAACAAAAAGAGTAGGGAAGATAGGCTTAATTGAGGAGATGTCATCCAATACCGCTCCTTTCCAAACTAACCGTTGCTTTGTGGAACACAGTGTGCAGCCACAGAATAAAATTTGAGAGCCAGAAGCACTTTTGAGATCAACAACATTTTCCAGGCTATAAGCTTCCGTGAGTCAAGATGCACATTGTCAGCCACCGACGAGGCTTCCTCGCTTGCATCTGACTCATGAACGCAATCGTGTGGGTCTTTAAGCCAGTCTACCAGTTTTGAATTCTGTCCTATCCATAACAGAAGCAAACTACCATGTTTTCTGCTACAAGGCTCCCATTCCACTGTTCTCCGCCAGTCACTACTGAGAACCGAGCGGGTGTCATTCCAACAATGGCTTCGGGAAAGGTGGAGGATGCCGAGGGAATTGTAGGTGCCATTCCCCACAGAGGCAGAGTGAGAATTCATTTGCATGAGGCGCTTTTGGATAAGGGGCAACCTTCGCAAACTTTGCTCAACTACAGAATAACCAACATATGCCTTCTCCTAAAATGCTCCCAATAATAGAATCCTAGAGTTGGAAAAGACCACCAGGGCTATCCAGTCCCCTGCCATGCAGGAAGACACAATCGAAGCACTCCCGACAGATGGCCATCCAGCCTCTGTTTAAAATTTACTTTGTTTACCCCCCACCTCACAGGGGGTCACATTAAGGAGAGGTGGGTAGATTTTTGCACGGAAGGTGCTTGGCTTTCTACAGAGCAGCATCTCAACCCGTAACAATGCAATCTAACGCAGAGCTATTTGACTGTAAACACACTGAAATCAAGTCAAGAACCTTTACTGGCACACAATCAAATAAAAGAGAACGCACACGCTACGGTACCCAAACATAAACGTACAGTAACCAGGCAGAAAAATGATTAGGAGCGCTTACTTATAACTATACTAAGAAACCTAGCTATTTGCTCTAAAGCTGCCCCCAAAGTATTCAAAAAGAACGATGTCTTTTGTTGATCAGTCCAGACTTTTGAACCGCCCAAAGAGGTAGCAGAAGCTTGAATCGAGATATATAGATCATCTTGTAGAACTCGAATGCTGCCAGGATGCTCAAACAATTCCCGCTGAAATCAACAGGTTTAGACAGGAGAAACTTTGCATAGGCTGATTTCGAAAAAGTTTTATGCAGTTTTTAGACTGCTTCCCTGCTCCCCACCCCACTTACATCGGCTAAGAACAGTTTAATAAATAATAATAATAATATAATATAATAAATAATAATAAAATCATTTTAAAATGACATACAGCATTCAATCATGGCACCCTAACAGGAGTAAAATCCAGCCCAGGTTGGGATGGACCAATTTAGCTTATGAATACTTCATAGATACTGCACGGAGTTTTCCTTCGCCCCACTGAATGTGTATGGCTGCGGGGAGGTAGATTTTTGTGTGGGACGTACTCTGCTTTTTACAGAGCATCATCCAAGACACTAACAGTGCAACCTGACACAGAGATACTCCACGGTCAGCCCACTGCAATCAGTGAGTTTAGACAGGAGAAACTTCGCATACGCTGATATTTCAGAGCTCTCCTTCACCCCAGTGAATGTCACTCTATGGGCAGGGTTGCTTTTGTGGGGAGGATTTTTGCATGGGACATTCTCTGCTTCCTGCACAGCAACATCTCAGCCCCACAAGATGAAATCCTTTGCAGAGTTACTCCAGTCTAAAATCGGCGTGACAGAGTAACTTTGGATAGGATGCTTTTGTAAAACCCTTCATGCCTGATGGGGATCACTAGGCTAATAGGGAGGGGGAAAGAATTGAATAAGGGGGGGGGGGCTCTGGGCTAATGGGAGGAAAGAATTGGATAACTGAAGGGCGCTCTGGGTTAATGAGGGAAAGAACTGGATAATGGGGAGCTCTGGAATATTGGGGGAAGAACTGGATAATTGGGGGCGCTCTGGGCTAATGGGGGAAAGAACTGGGTAACTGGGGTTACTCTGGGTTAATGGGGGGAAAGAAATGGATAATGGGGGCTCTGGAATAAAAGGGGAAGAACTGGATAATTGGGCGCATTCTGGGCTAATAGGGGAAAGAACTGGATAACTGGGGGTGTTTTGGGCTAATGGGGGAAAGAACTGGATAACTGGGGGTGCTTTGGGCTAATGGGGGAAAGAACTGGATAACTGGGGGTGCTTTGGGCTAATAGGGGAAAGAACTGGATAACTGGGGGTGCTTTGTGCTAATAGGGGAAAGAACTGGATAACTGGGGGTACTTTGTGCTAATAGGGGAAAGAACTGGATAACTGGGGGTACTTTGTGCTAATAGGGGAAAGAACTGGATAACTGGGGGTGCTTTGTGCTAATAGGGGAAAGAACTGGATAACTGGGGGTGTTTTGGGCTAATGGGGGAAAGAACTGGATAACTGGGGGTACTTTGTGCTAATAGGGGAAAGAACTGGATAACTGGGGGTACTTTGTGCTAATAGGGGAAAGAACTGGATAACTGGGGGTGCTTTGGGCTAATAGGGGAAAGAACTGGATAACTGGGGGTGCTTTGGGCTAATGGGGGAAAGAACTGGATAACTGGAGGCCCTCTGGTCTAATGGGGGGAAAGAAATGGATAATGGGGGGGTGCTCTGAAACAATGGGGGAAGAACTGGACAATGGGGGGGGGGCTCTGGGCTAACGGGGGGGGGGGGGCTCTTTTTCCAAAGACGAGCCAAGGAAGACAAACCCTTGTTTTGCACGGGGCATCCTCTGCAAGAAGGGCACCAGCATGGCTCCCCCTCCCATCCCCAAAGGGAGACATGGGTGGGTGCTGCGCTCTCACGACCCCCGTCATCAGTCTCTCCTTTTCTGGACCCCCGTGACGCGTGTCACCGAGAACGTGGGGACGCGCCTGCCCCCCCCCCCACCTTCCCCACGGGTCCCCCACCGCCTGCTTCCCCGGCGACCGAGCCCCACTCACAGAACTCGGCGATGTAATGGGAGACGGCGTAGTTCTCCTCGCACCACTGGAGGGTGGAGGTCGGCGGGTCCCAGTAGCCGGCTCGGTCGCCGGCGGGTGCCATGGCGGGGTCGGGCCGACGGACTCGCGGGCGAGGGAGGAAGGAAGGGAGGCAGGAAAGGGGAAACCGGGCCAGCGCCGCCGCTCCCGGATGGGCCTTTCGCCCAGGCTGGCGCCGCCTTCCTTCCCGCCCTCCCCGCCGGCCTGGGGCGGAGCGGCCGAGAGGCCCGCCTCGTAGGCCTCGCAGGCCGCGGCCTAGTCGTTGCCATGGCGACCGCCTCGCAGGCCTGGCCGGCCTAGTCGTTGCCATGGCGACGCGGCCTACTCGTCTTTGTTTCTCCCAGAAATGATTTCTTAACCTTCCCCTCCGTCCGAAGCTAGAATTTTTTCTCCCCTCCAGCCCTCGTTCTGGATATTTTTTTTTTTCGGCAGGAGGGACAACAACCCTGTGAGGTAGGCTCAGCGGAGCCCCCAAAGTCGTCGTAGTAGCAGGCGGCCGTCGAGGTACTCTTAAGAGAGTTAGCTCAGGTTGCCAGCTGCAGGCTGGGGAATTCTGGAGGATTTTTTTGGGGGGGGGGTGAAGCCTGTGGAGGGCAGAGTTTGGGTAGGAGAGGAACCACCTCAGCAGGATAGCATGCCATAGAATCCACACACCACCCTCCAAATCAGCCATTTTCTTGGGGGGGGGGGGGGACTAGTCTCTATCTGCTGGAGATCGGCTTGTGGTGGGGTTAAATCGTGCATTCAGACATGATCGTGCCACAAGCTTCGCGGCATGATTTGGGGCCTGCTTGGCCCAATGGTTAGAGTTTTTGAAAGCCTGTGACCGTCCAAGGCCATCAGCAAGTTCTGCGGCGAGAGTAGGGATTCGAACTCAGGTCCTCAGGAGCAGCAGTGGCGTAGGAGGTTAAGAGCTCGCGTATCTAATCTGGAGGAACCGGGTTTGATTCCCCGCTCTGCCGCCTGAGCTGTGGAGGCTTCTCTGGGGAATTCAGATGAGCCTGTGCACTCCCACACACGCCAGCTGGGTGACCTTGGGCTAGTCACAGCTTCTCGGAGCTCTCTCAGCCCCACCCACCTCACAGGGTGTTTGTTGTGAGGAGGGGAAGGGCAAGGAGATTGTCAGCCCCTTTGAGTCTCCTGCAGGAGAGAAAGGGGGGATATAAATCCAAACTACTCCTCCTCCTCCTCCTGTTCTTCCTCCTCCTCCTCCTCCTCCTCCAGATCCTAGCCCTGTCCTCCCAGTTTGGGAGCCCAGGTTCTTGACTCTGGCACTGCACACAAATCCAGTTCGTCAGATGCCACAGATGGTGAAATAAACTTTATTTTAGACTGCAGTTTATTTTAGACTTCATTCTAGCTAATGGCCGAAGAAACATTACCATCAAAATTCAAAGGTTTTCTAGTAACACAAATGCCAATCACTCTGACATCGATCTCTACATCATGATGGCCTCACTTTTCACATGAGAAGACAGGTGAAGCCTCTAATGGACAACTTCATAGGTTTCCATTATCGGAATATGGGAGGGGAAAGGGGCTTGAAGATGGAGAATTTACGGACATTTTCTCAGTTGGTTAACACATTTTCCTTATTCTGGTGGGTTTTCCGGGCTGTGTGGCCGTGGTCTGGTGGATTTTGTTCCTAACGTTTCGTCTGCATCTCTGGCTGGCATCTTCAGAGGTGTATCACAGAGAAGTCTGTTTCACACTGTGTCTAAGTGAGAAGGGAAAGTTTAGTGTGGTATATTGTCCATGTCCCAGGATGGGGAACCAATCATTAAGTATTGTCAAAGGCTTTCACAGTTGGAATCACTGGGGTGCTTTGTGGTTTCTGGGCTGTATGGCCATGTTCTAGCAGCATTCTCTCCTGACGTTTCGTCTGCATCTGTGGCTGGCATCTTCAGAGGATCTGATAGTTCAGATACTCTGAAGATGCCAGCTACAGATTCAGGTGAAACGTCAGGAGAGAATGCTGCTAGAACACGGCCATACAGCCCGGAAACCACACAGCACCCCAATCATTAAGTGTTTGGGTGGAACTTGCTATGCAAAGGTGTGGTTGAGTGCGTTGTATTGCGGGTGGTGTTATTAATCCATTTTTAAAGTACTGGGAGCCAGGCTTTGCTAATTTTTAACGTCTCCTCTTTCTTATTGAAGTTGTCCTGGTGTTTGTGAATTTCAATGGCCTCCCTGTGCAGTCTGACATAGTAAGCTTCTGAATTCCAGAAGATGCCAGCCACAGATGCAGGCGAAATGTTAGGAACAAAATCCACTGGACCACGGCCACACAGCCTGGAAAACCCACCACAACCAGTTGAATCCGGCCGTGAAAGCCTTCGACAGTACATTTTCCTTAGTTTGCAGGGCCGTAGAACAATAGCTTGAACATATAATTCATGCCTTTATCTCTTGCAGGGAAGCAACAAACCTAACTCAGCTGTTTGTCAAATCCTTGAATGAGGGGAACAAATTCACCACCCTGCTGTAATGTTGTTCAACTAAGGTAATAATTCATTTTGTCTATAGCTGCCAACTCCTGTCCTGGACCGGTAGCCAAAGAATAGAACAGGGTCCTATCTTTAGACAGACACCAAAAGAGAATCTTCTTTTCAGCTGATGGGACAGCAGAGCATTTAAAAATCTTAAAGTGCCTTACACTTTTGTCAATTAAAAATAACGATGTCTTGGCTAAAACTGTTAATAACGTGACTATGAAAGCGTCTCCGTATCGTAGCTGGTACTGCAATCCGACACCTTAACTGTAGGTTTCCACAGTGGATCTTTGTTGCCTTAATTTGCTATACTTATTCAGATTTCTGAAATCCTACTCCTAGTAAGAACATAAGAACATGCCTGCTGGATCAGACCAGAGTCCATCTAGTCCAGCACTCTGCTACTCGCAGTGGCCCACCAGGTGCCTTTGGGAGCTCACGTGCAGGATGTGAAAGCAATGGCCTGCTGCTGCTGCTGCTCCTGAGCACCTGGTCGGTTTAGGCATTTGCAATCTCAGATCAAGTGGGATCAAGATTGGTAGCCATAGATCGACTTCTCCTCCATAAATCTGTCCAAGCCCTTTTTAAAGCTATCCAGGTTAGTGGCCATCACCACCTCCTGTGGCAGCATATTCCAAACACCCATCACACGTTGCGTGAAGAAGTGTTTCCTTTTATTAGTCCTAATTCTTCCCCCCAGCATTTTCAATGAATGCCCCCTGGTTCTAGTATTGGGAGAAAGAGAGAAAAATGTCTTTCTGTCAACATTTTCTACCCCATGCATAATTTTATAGACTTCAATCATATCCCCCCTCAGATGTCTCCTCTCCAAACTAAAGAGTCCCAAACGCTGCAGCCTCTCCTCATAAGGAAGGTGCTCCAGTCCTTCAATCATCCTCGTTGCCCTTCTCTGCACTTTTTCTATCTCTTTGATATCCTTTTTGAGATGTGGCGACCAGAACTGAACACAGTACTCCAAGTGCGGTCGCACCACGGCTTTATATAAGAGCATGACAATCCTTGCAGTTTTATTATCAACTCCTTTCCTAATTATCCCCAGCATAGAGTTTGCCTTTTTCACATTGCTACATTGCTTATTAAATGACTTTTGGTATTGGCTGTACTGTGGGTTTGAATCTCAGGTCAAAAAGGCAGGCTATAAATATGATCTCGACCCTGGCAAGTATTTTGATGGGAGACCTCCGAGGGATACCAGGGGCCTGGCATAGCGGCAAACCATCTCTGAATGCCTCTTCCCTTGAAAATCCTACGGGGTTATAAACATCTATAAAGACAACAGAAGAACAGCTTACAAAGTTATTGGAACTTGCAGAGATGTCTAAAGTTGCTTGTTCAGAGAAAAGAACTCATTTCAATTTATTGATAATTGGAAACTCCTGATAAAGAGGTTTTTTTGGAAATTTTTAAAAAATTGATCGATGATTTGTACATGTGAGTAATAGAAGAATAAACAAATAGTTATAATAGGGAAAAGTGTGAAGTTGATTAGTAATCATCGTTGAGGATTAATTTTATAATTATAACTAGAGAACAAGCAGTAAACTTTGAAATGTGTTAATGCGTGGTGCAGAAGAAATCGGGACTCCTTTAGCCTTGGACGCCACCTTGGAATCCCACATAAAGAAAGGAAATGCCCGTGTGGCATGGGTTCTGTGGAAACAGTATCTCATATGCTGTTGGATTGTCCCTTTTATGAGATAGGTAGGAAGAAGCACATAATCCCCTTCCTGCATGGAAGTGAAGGCATTACAGATAAACAGAAGGTTATATATCTTTTAAACAGCCACAACTACGAGCTGTTGGAAGCGGTGGCTAAATTTTTAAATGGTGTTATTTTAACTCGTCAGAAATTGTAAAGTTGTAAAGGCTGTTATTATCTTGCTAAGCTAATCTTAAACAATCTATATGCCATTAAAGGTATTCGAAATCGAAATCGAAGAAATCGGGAGCGCTCTCTTTCCTCTTTGTCTTTTCTCTCTCTCTCTTTGTTTAATCTTTAAAGTCTTAATAGTAAAAAAGTTCCATAGCAAAAGAAAAGAAAACCCGGCAAGAGTTGCCATTAGTCAGCCGTGACTTGATAGCAAAGAATATAATAAAAGTAGCATGGGAAACAATAAATAAGGAGGACTCATCAGGTTTGGGGGACTGATGTTTCTTGCGGTGTGGTTTATTAATTTTCTCCCTAGCCAGTCATCTCTTCCAGATGGGAGCAATGCAGGGTCCTGTTATTCATAGAATCATAGAGTTGAAAGAGACTCCAAGGGCCATCAAGTCCAACCCCCTGCCATGCAGGAACACACAATCAAAGCACTCCTGGCAGGTGGCCATCCAGCCTCTGTTTCAAAACCTCCAAAGAAGGAGACTCCACCACACTCCGAGGTAGTTCATTCCACTGTCGAACAGCCTTTACAAAAACAGCAGAGTGCAGTTGGTATAAACGAAAATGGTGCAGCCGCAGGATGTTCGCATGGCGGGGCGTCCTGTGGACAGCACACGAATTGGCCGAGCCACAGGTCTTCGCATGGAGGCGCGGTGTGGGTTTTTTTGTTGCTGTTGGTCACCCATGCACACATGAGCCCCCACAGCCATGCTGACATCCTGCGAGATCGCGATACAACCCTGTGCACCTGTGTGGCTACGCAGACGTGAGCCGGAAATTTTTTAAAAACTGCAAGCACAGCCAAAGCAGAAGCGCCTCCTGCCCGGCCGTTCACTCGGCACCAGTTGACATTTTTGAAAATACTGGCTTGTTTAGCCATTCACAAAGGCGCCGGTTTGGGGGGAATAGGATGTTGCAGCTTCGTTTCAGCAGCAGTAGCTGTGTGAAGTCCCCCTCCCCCCCCAAAAAAACCCCCCCCAGTATTTTTACTGTCCTTACACCGCTGTTTTTGGCCCATGCGGAATCCACCTTGAATGAGAGGCCACAAAAGAATGCTCTGCAGAGGAAGGTAACGGCAAACCACCTGCTTCTCACTCGCCTTGCGGGGGTCACTGCAAATAAGTTATGCCAGTGGCCCTTTACACACACAAGAGGGTTTACCATAACAAAATGGTTCAGAAAGACGCTTTGGAAACTGTATAGGGCAGTGATAGCGAACCTTTTCGAGACCGAGTGCCCAAACTGCAACCCAAAACCCGCTTATTTATCGCAAAGTGCCAACACGGCAATTTAACCTGAATACTGAGGTTTTAGTTTAGAAAAAACGGTTGACTCCAAGGCGTGCGTTACTCAGGAGTAAGCTTGGTGGTAGCCAGTGGCTTTGATTTGAAGCAACCATGCAACTCTTCCAACGGGTGAATCACGCCCCTAGGAGGGTTTACTCAGAAGCAAGCCCCATTGCCAGCAACCGAGCTTACTCCCAGGTAAAGGATCGCGCTTTAGTTCTTTGCATGAAAACCAGTGGGGTTTAACAGCGCTTAACAGGGTTACCTACACTGCTTCCCCAAAACTAGGTCTTAGATTTAATGCTAATAATCGAGCCCAGTTGCCCAGGCCGGCCTAGATGTGTCGGGGAGGGGAGGGGGCACTCTGCGCGTGCCCACAGAGAGGACTCTGAGTGCCACCTCTGGCACCCGTGCCATAGGTTCGCCACCACTGGTATTGGGGCTGTAGACTCTACTACTCTATATCATACATGCCATCTGTTGCTGTGTATGTCCCTATGATGTAATTTCTGTGTCGTTTAACACGTCATGCTTAAATGCCTGTGTTTTGTTTCAGTGCTGTTTTCGATTTCAGCACAAGTTCAGGTTTGTTTGTTTGTTTGTTTGTTACATTTTTATCCCACCAAATCTCCTAGAGGACTCAGGGCGGCTTACAGTAAAAGCATAAGATGCGATATAGTACAGTAAATAATACAAAAATGTATACATTAAAAGGCTTTAAAACAAGTTGCAAGAAATAACATAAGAACATATGTGGAGACATAAAAAAACATATGTGCACATCGCATTCCCAACTTTCTTTTCTTTAAAGTAAATCTGTTGTGGAGGTACACATTTCTCCTCATATCTCTGCAGCAAGAGATACTAAAGTTCTACTTTTTAAAAAAAAAGCAAGCTGGGAACCTGATAACACATTAACCTGACCTAACATTCAGCTGCCAATTTCAAAGCACAAAACAAATCTTCTGATGTTTGGGGGAGGAAATTGTTCCTGTGGGGAAATCAGCCTCACAGGTTGTAGATATAATTAATATTGGCTTCATATGGGTACTTTTCTCTCAGTCTGAGTTGAAATATTTCAACTCAGATTGAGAGAAAAGTACCCATATGAAGCCAATATAAATTATATCTACAACCTGTTAATGATGACTCTTTATCGAAAAGCAGCAGATTAGAGCAATGCGTTTTCCTCCTTGTGTTTAAAAAAAAGAAGTGGACTTACGCCTGTGCACAATTTTGGACTTATTATTGAATACGTACAGAATACTTCTGCAATTGAGTGGATTCATATAAAATGTTGATGAACCAAGATGGACTGAATATATATTTATGTATATACATGTTTTCGCATTGATTGAATACTTACCTTAAGGATGTTGAACTGATGGGAGAGTATGAACTAAACACTTACCTGAATTAATACGGATGACCCTGAATCTATTTGTTATAATTGTTAAAAAATAAGTTGAACTTACCTGTTGGATGGAGTCGACAAGAAATGATTGTATTTATAACGAATGAAATATAAAAAATATGAACAATGATATAAACTCATGTATATAGATATACGTATTTGAAAAATTAGTTATAGCCAGAGTGCAACAGTAGCGGTAGTTCTATTATTAATATTTACTTTTGCACCCCTTTTCTTATGTGAGTCCTGTGGGGAAATGTCAGCCATATGGATAGAATGGGAATCTCAGAACTGCTGGGTACGTTTAGTTTGGTGAAGAGAAGATTAAGAGGTGACGTGATAGCCCTGTTTAGAGATTTGAAGGGATGTCATGTTAGTAAGGGAGAGACCTTGTTTTCTGCTACTGCAGAAATTAGGACCAGGAGTCATGGGTTCAAGGGGAAGGAAAAGAGATTCCACCTAAACATCAGGAAAAACTTCCTGACAGTCAGAGCTGTTCGACAGTGGAATGCACTACCTCAGAGTGTGATGGAATCTCCTCCTTTGGAGGTTTTTAAAGAGAGGCTGGATGGGCATCTGACAGGAGTGCTTTGATTGTGTGTTCCTGCATTGCAGGGGATTGGACTTGATGGCCCTTGGGGGGTCTCTTCCAATTCTATGATTCTTTGATTCCCAGCAGCTATCCAGACTTTGCCAGCATCTTTCCTGAAAATATTGGATAAAGCGTGTTTGGGAAAGATTGAGGAAAAGCCAGGGAAACCCCAGGAGATGCGTGAATGTACCATGATGCTGTGGGGCAGCAAGAAAAAAACACACACTGCTTCCTAAGAGCATTGAACTTGGAGCAAATGACTGGTGCAGAGGAGCCCAGAATCTTATAAATCTCCCAACATCACAGTAGCTGGTGAGGACAGATTCCAGTTGATCCAAGGAGAAACCAGTAGGGGGCAGCATGCTAACACCAATGAGATTTACCTCTGGAGAGGCTTTTTGGAACAAGCGTTCCAGGGGACGGGCAGGCAGCTCAAAGAAAGTCTGACTCAAAACCACCCTAATATCAGCGTTGGGAAAACAGGTGAACCTATTAGCCCTTGCCAGTTCCCGATGAATGAAATTTCTGCACGACGGCATAAAAACGAATCCCGCTTTCCTCTTTTACCAGAATGGAAGAAGCAAACGTTTATCTGGAGAACTGGATTGGTTTCCCTGCTCCCCCACATGAAGACTGCTGGTTGACCTTGGGCTAGTCACAGTTCTCTCCAAACTCTCTCAGCCCCACCAACATCTGTGGGGAGAAGGAAAGGAGTTTGTAAGCCGCTTGGCACTCCTTACAAGTAAGAAAAATGGGGTATGAATCCAAATACCACCTCCTCTTCATCCTGCATGTGCTTCTTCAAGCACTAACCAGTTTTTTTTAAAAACCCTGTACGTTTGTTTTCTTAAAAGATTTATATCCCATGTTCTGCAGAATGTTCCCAAGGCAGCTAACGATGAAAGTAAACCAATAAAAGTACAATTTACAATTAAAATGGTAACAACTTTTTGTTTAGTTACCTAAACAGCCTCAATAAAACCCATCATTGGTATTTTAAAGTGGCATCCCACAGTTTAAAATCCTCAGAAAAGCAGGGAGGGAACAGGGCACGGAGACTGAATCCACATAAAAACTTGAGCCAACAAAACCAATTTGACCTGACTCCTTAAAGCCAGCAACGTGGGCACCAACTGAGTGTCCTTTAAAAGCTGATTCCCGGTGTTGCTGTTTTCCTTTGTCAAAGAAAAGAAAAAGCACAGCTGAAGAAATGTTCTGTGGATGGGAGGTGAATTCATGATGGAACAGGCACCAGCCAATCAGTGCTGTGCAAAACCGGTTTTTGCTTCACACTCAACAATGCTACTTTAATCCTGAAAAGACAATGGTGCATTTCAACAGAACATGATTGTAGATCCAAAAACACTCCACCGGCCCCTGGTGGGGGTTCCAATGAAAGTACATCTTTACACCCCCTTCTTGATCTTCCTATCAGCTCTGTGGGAGCCATTCTCTTAGTTTTCTCGAATTCTCTGTGTCTTCCAGCTCTTTTGACTGTTTGCTGGAGTTGGCAGCTGCCAGAACCTTTGCATCTTCTGTTTCAGGGCACAAAAGAGGCCTAGTGTACTTTGGACATGCAAGATCTGTCTCTTTTCCAAGGCCAACCAGAAAGCTGAAAAACAAACAGAGATTGGGACCCCGACCAAGTTCAACATCTCTTACTCCCCACCTTTGGGGGGAAAAAAGTAAAAGAGAAGAAGAAGAGTTGGATTTATATCCCCCCCTTTCTCTCCTGTAGGAGACTCAAAGGGGTTTACAATCTCCTTTCTCTTCCCCCCTCACAACAAACACCCTGTGAGGTGGGTGGGGCTGAGAGATCTCCGAAGAACTGTGACTAGCCCAAGGTCACCCAGCTGGCATGTGTTGGAGTGCACAAGCTAATCTGGTTCACCAGACAAGTCTCCACAGCTTAATGTGGCAGAGCGGGGAATCAAACCCGGTTCCTCCAGATTAGAGTGCACCTGCTCTTAACCACTACACCACACTGGCTCTAAAAGAGGAATTCCTTCACCAGTCTTTGTCTAGATTCCTACGTTCACATGGTTGTCATCTTCTGCTGGTGATACCAGGGGACTGAATCGGGGCTGGCGGACAAGTTGGTGATCCAGTAGGCCCCGCATAGTCCTCAGAAGTACCCTGTTACAACTCATTCTGCATGCATTTGTGGGCATTTATTTATTTATTTATATCCTTTATTATATTTATAGTACCAACATATCAGCAACCGGCTCATTCAGTTGATCTAGTATTGGACTCTTGGCAAAGATGGCCTCTAACTCGAGCTAGGTGCAGTCTGTTTCCATCAGCAGTAGAAGAAGGACAGCAACTATCTATACAATTCAATGAAAGATTCTGTTCATACTGTTTAAATCAAGCAGAGACTGTTACTCATATGATCTTCTGTCCTAAATATGCAAGCGTCAAATATTTGCTGCCACAAGCTACATTTAATAAAGCACTAATTCGCTCAGCCAATTCCGGAATTGCCCTACTTCTAAACAGTAGAAAAACAGAGGTATTGGAAATGACTGCAAAATTTCTTCTGCGAGTGATTGCCATATTTATTTATGTATTATTTATTAATTTTATCGAATTTATATACCGTCCGAGCCCAAAGGGCTTAGGGCGGTGTCCAACATCATTCATAACATTGAAATCAATTGAAACAATTCCTACCCATAATTAAAAGAACCATATATTCCGGATCATCTTCAAGGTATGGGTATTGACCTTTAAGGCCTTACGCGGTCTCGTACCTTCGGAACCGCATTACCCCATAAGTCCCTTCTAGGCCTCTGCGTTCAGCAGAGGCCAATTTACTGCTAGTTCCCGGCCCCTCCATGATGCGGCTGGCCTCCACTCGGGCCAGGACTTTTACGGCCCTGGCCCCTGCCTGGTGGAACACTCTACCTCCAGCTATCCGGGCCCTGCAGGATCTCAGTGAGTTCCGCAGGGCCTGTAAGACGGAGTTGTTCCACCGGGCTTTTGGAGTGTCCGGCCGCTGATGTGCCCCCCTTCCCCTTCCCTCCCCTTTCCCCTCCCTCTACTTTAGTTTCCTGTGTTGAGGTCCCGTACCACCTATGGGACCCCCTTCTCCCCTTTTTGGGAGGGTTTTAATAAGGATTTTGTTACGGACGCTGTTTTTATATGCTGATTGTTCTGTTTTAAATGGTTTTAATGTTGTTTTAATCTGAGCCCTTCAGGAATAGGGTGGTATACTAAATTTAATAAATAAATAAAATAAAATAAAAAATAATCTGTTGTTCACTGCCCAAAGCCCTTCGGGGTGGGGCGGTATAAAAAACTCAAAAATAAATAAAAATATAAATGGCAGACGGCTTCAAACTCCCACCCCCTCCCCTTTCTTGCACTCACAGGAGGCCAGATGTTCACTATATAGCAGATTTTCAATGTTACCCCGGCTGGCCAAATGCCTGGTGGAACAGGTCCGTTTTACAGGCCCTGCGGAAACTCTGTATGTCCCGCAGGGCCCTGATCTGACCTGGGAGCTTGTTCCACCTAGTAGGGGCCAGGACTGTAAAAGCCCTGGCCGTTGTAGAGGCCAGCCAGACTGTTTTGGGGGCAGGGATCACCAGCAGGTCCGCCTCCGAAGAGCAGAGGGGCCTAGAGGGGTGATACAGGGAGAGAAGGTCCCTTAGATATACAAGTCCGAGACCGCGATATGTACTCAAGAACAACACAAGAGAACTTGATCCTGTTTTAATATCTGTCTATATTTGTCCTTGTTTTTATGCCCAGTAAAGGTTAGATGATGATATATCCTGCTCTTCTCCCCATTCGGGACTCAAATTGGCTTGGAACAGCTCCGTTTTCGCCCAACAACAACCCTGTGAGGTCAGCCAGGCCGACAGTTCGCAATGGACCCCAAGTCACCAGTGAACTCAGGAATCTGATACTCTATCCACTGTGCCATGCTGCCGCCCGAGTCCATCCAGAATCTGCAGTTAGAGACTACCCGCCAAAATAGAGTTCTCTGATTGCAAATCCAGATGTGTGATTTGTCTTCCAAAGCAGCTGTGAAAAAATCAGTCTGGATTGTTCTGGAACAGTCTGTTTCGTCCTACTTCTGCTCAAAAATGCCTTCCTGGGCATTTCTCCGTCTAGCTCTTGTAGTGCTACAAATTCTCTGTCTAGCCCTCGTTAGTGCTACAAACATAGAGGCATTCTCACTGCCGACAGAGCATCCAGACAGCATTTTATGACAGGGAAGTAGATAAATGCTCAAGTAGAACAACAGAAGTGACCCCGTTGCTTCTAATTCTGTCCCAAGATTATGCTGACTCCTCATTGCCGGCTTTTGTGATCCTCGTTCTCTTTCAAGGCGAAGCTCTTCTTCTGACTACCCTTTGGGGAGGAAAAAAAATCTTTAATTGATCTGATAAATCCCCACATGTTCCACATGACAAACTTCCCCCGTCCCTTCAAATGACAGCGGAGTCCTGTTCCCCACCCCAAAGGCTGCATGAAATCCGTTCCCATCACGCTTGCTTTTTAGACGCATGAAGTGGTTTCAAAACTCCTTCCCTCTGGAGTGTCTTAATGGGCGAGCAAATGCAAATCCTTTGGGAAATCAAAGGGGAGCGAAATCTTCCGCACGGTTCTTTTGTCACATAAGGGAGGAGGAGGAAGCAGCAGCAGCAGCGAAGAGGCAAACCGGCTCATTGAGTGATGGTGGGAAAGCACCAGCCGCCTCAAACGGCTGACAGTAAATGCAGGCAATTAGGGGAAAGATCGTAATGGTCTCTGTTGCATCCGGAAAGAAAAGAAGCAGAAATCTTTACTTTTTGCTAAAGGCGAACAGATTTTTGTTTCCCCGTCAGGTAAAGACCTGGACTCAAATTCCTCCTCTGCCACCAAGATAGCAATGTTGGTCTGCGGTAAAACAGTTCAAGATTCAAGATCAGTACCACCTTAGAGAAGAAGAAGAGTTTGGATTTATACCCCACCTTTCTCTCCTGTAAGGAGACTCAAGATGGCTAACAAGCTCCTTTCCCTTCCTCTCCCCGCTAGGCTTGGTAAATACCCTAGAAATTCGGTAAAATTCGGATTCGGATTTATTCGGGCATAAAATTATCTGCATGCCCAAATAAGATATTCAGACATACCCGAATATTCAAAAATATAAAAAAAAATTGGATCTGTTTGATTTTTAAATTTTTTAGGTGTTTTCACGTTTTGGCCTGCAGGGGGCTCATTTCTAAAGCTAGTGGCACCAAAATTTCAGGGTATCATTCATAGACTGTCCTGATGATAACCCCCGAGTTTGGTAAAGTTTGACTCAGGGGGACAAAAGTTAAGGACCCCCAAAGTGGGTGCCCCTATCCCCCATTGTTTCCAATGGGAGGTAACAAGAGATGGGGGCTACCCCTTTGAGGGAGATGGGAGAATTCCTGTGAAGTGGGTGGGGCTGACAGAGCTCTGAAGAAGAACTGTGAGTAGCCCAAGGTCACCCAGCTGGCGTGTGTTGGAGTGCACAAGCTAATCTAGTTCACCAGATAAGCGTCCACAGCTCACATGGCACAACGGGGAATCAAACCCGGTTCTGCAGATTAGAGTGCACCTGCTGTTAACCACTATGCCACACTAATTGAAGTCTATAAAATTATGCATGGGGTAGAAAATGTTGACAGAAATTGTTCTCTCTTTCTCACAATACTAGAAGCAGGGGGCATTCATTGAAAATGCTGGGGGAAAGAATTAGGACTAATAAAAGGAAACACTTCTTCACGCAACGTGTGATTGGTGTTTGGAATATGCTGCCACAGGTGGTGGTGATGGCCACTAACCTGGATTGCTTTAAAAAGGGCTTGGACAGATTTATGGAGGAGAAGTCGATCTATGGCTCCCAATCTTGATCCTCCTTGATCTCAGATTGCAAAGGCCTTAGCAGACCAGGTGCTCGGGAGCAGCAGCAGCAGAAGGCCATTGCTTTCACCTCCTGCCTGTGAGCTCCCAAAGGCACCTGGTGGGCCACTGCGAGTAGCAGAGTGCTGGACTAGATGGACTCTGGTCTGATCCAGCAGGCTAGTTCTTATGTTCTTACTGGCTCTCTTAACCACTATGCCACGCTGGCACCACGCTGTGAAGGAGATGATGGGGAATTTTTCAAAGTTTTTTCCTCCAGGTTTTTTTTTAGTTCCTAGTGACACGCAGCGTGTTTGATTGTGTGTTCCTGCATTGCAGGGAGCTGGACTTGATGGCCCTTGGGGTGTCTTCCAACTCTGTGATTCTATGACACATCTGATCACTCAGTGTCAACATTCTGTGGCGTTTCTCCCCTTCATTTTATGACCCATCATCCCATTGGTGCTGTGAGCCCCTACCTGTTTGCCGCAACACTGCCGAATCTTAAACGTGTGTTAAATCCAGACTGCATGAAATCTGAACTAGTTCTACATTCCCCCCCTCCACAAAGACAATTAAAATGAAAGAGGGGAGCGGCTTTTGGGTTCAGTTCCCTGGAGAATATTAATGCTGCCAGTAAATCATCTTTCCTGTGTTTGTGTGGGTAGATGATAGCATCCGAAAGAACCACTCGGGCGATTATCCAGGGAAAGCGTAACTTTACGAGTCCCATTTAGGGTGCCGGAAAGAGGGAATTCCTTTGGGAATTAAGAGAGGAACAAATGATTGCCAATGGAAGCGGAGGCAAGGCTGCCGTTGAAATTCTAGATGTACAATTGGTTAAGAACATAAGAAAGAGCCTTGTTGGGTCAGACCAGAGTCCATCTAGTCCAGCACTCTGCTACTCACGGTGGTCCACCAGGTGCCTTTGGGAGCTCACATCTGGAGGCATGGCTGGGGAGGTGTCTCCCTCCTAGCCGTTAGCCCAATTTCTCTGGTGGATGGGACAGCTGACTTAAGCCACCAAAACGCGGCATGGGTCTATTCTGCCCAATAGGGACTTCCTTGTGCTGGGGAGGCTTTTTGGCTTTTTAAGCTGCCCCACACTGCCAGGAAATCTCTACTGGAGTGGTGGGGCAGAGCCAGAGGTGGGATCCAGCAGGTTCTCACCAGTTCCCGAGAGTAGGTTACTAATTATTTGTGTGTGCCGAGAGGGGGTTACTCATTGGGTCTGCTTTTCCCTTAGAAATTCCATTAGGTCCAAAAATCATCAAGTCCGGTTGTTTCCTATGTGGCTGGTTAGCGAAGGTAGAAAACGGGACAATTCTCCCTGTTGGGCTGTTTTAAAAACATGTTTGAGAAATATGGTCAAGTTCCTTGTTGAAGGAAAGTCTCCTTCTTTTGATTTCTAGAAACAAAATTAAGTATTTGAAAGTATTAAGTATTTGACAGGCAGCCAATGAGAGGAGAAGTCGTTGTTTCTGTTGGCAGTAGACGAGAGGATTTGCTAGAATGAATTTAAATTAAGGACAGAAAGATACCAGCTGGAAATTAGGAACTTTTAAAGAGTTTTTTACAGTAACAGAGAAATTATTAATGGCTCGCCCTCGGAATGCCCGGCCACGCCCCCGTCGTGCCCCGCCCAGCCCCATTGGCGCTACGCCACTGTTTGAATCCCACCACCATGGGAACCTGTTACTAAAATTTTTGGATCCCACCACTGGGCAGAGCTGCATCATCACCCCTAAGTTTGGATGAGGTTGTCGGGTGGCCAGGTCGGTAGAGAACTACACCAAGCTGCCTCCCAGTGTTGAAGTGAAAGGAATTTGGTATCAATGTGAAAGAATTGAGGAGAGTCAACCCTTTGTCTCTCCTGACGTTTTTACCCCATGAAGCCCCCGGTCTGGTGCTTTCCTCTGAAGGACAAACTGTACATGGTGCGAAGTTTAGCTATAAAGGGGATCCTGTGTTTTTTGTCCTATTAGAGGCCATAAAGCAGCACAAATTCCAGAAACGGTATGGGGAGAAAAAACTCCTCTTCCTTTGTTCAGTGCCAGGATTGTTAGCTCCAGGTTGGGAAATACCTGGAGAGGTGAGAGTGAAGTCTGAGACCTTGGGGAAGAGGAGGGGCTACAATGGGATATAACGCCATGGAGCCCCCCCCCTTCCAAAATGGCCATTTTCTCCAGGTGAGTTGATCTCGGTTGCCCGGAGCTTAATTGTAATTATAAGAAATCTCCAGCCACCACCTGGAGGTTGGTGACAATATGCTGTGCCCACATCTCTGCTCTCTTCTGATTTTTTTCCCATAGAATCATAGAGATGGAAGAGACCAGAAGGGCCAACCAGTCCAACCCCCTGCAATGCAGGAACACACAATCAAAGCATCCTTGCCAGATGGTCATCCAGCTTCTGTTTAAAAGCCTCCAGAGAAGGAGACTCCATCACCCTCTGATATCCCCGTCCAACAGCCTTTTCCGTCATGAAGTTCTTCCTGATATTTAGGTGGAATCTCTTTTTCTGGATGTTGAACCCATCACTCCTTGTCCAAGTTTCTGGAGCAGAAGAAAACCAGCTTGCTCCCCCTTCAACGTGACATCCCTTCCAATATTTCAAGATGGCCATCGTGTCACCTCTTAACCTTCTTTTCTCCGGATTAAGACTTTAACAGATTGCCATCTTTCTCAAACACTTCTAATCCTCTTGCTATGTGATAGGAGCGCGTCAGTGTTCAAACACGCTTAGCCGCCACCGTTAACGTCTTCTTTGAACGCCGGGCCGAGGTTTTGGATGCGCCTCCAGAGTCTGTATCAACTAGACCACGATTTACCATGCAGAAGGGGGAAACATGTCAGTGCGAACTTAAATTGATTGAAAAAGAACAGGGACTCATAAAGGACTTTTGAAGGGGGCGTCGAGAGATTCCTAATGCTTGCATTAAAGCCGGCTCACTCATGTTCTGGCCTTCAGTGAGAAGGAGAAGGTTAATGATCCTGTTCGAAATCGGGGTTTCAGTTCCTGGTGCTGACAAATGCAATTATAAAGAAGTCAAAATCTCAGCCTTCTCTGGCTAAAAAGGACACCATTTTTATTTCTTGACAGTCGAGCAGATAAGAATCTGTCAAGTTTGGCAGACGGGACTGCTCCTGGCAGACGCGACCCCCAACGCCTCATCTCTTTTCAGTTGTGTGAATCCAAGGCGTGATTCAGTTATTTCCCAGCACCAAAACTTTCCCATAAGATGTACTCATTCTAATGTGATTTCTATTCCAGTAAATTAGCATGATGTGGACATGCAGACTTGACATTGACTGTATGTAGCAGCATGTCAGAGAAGAAGAGGAGTTTGGATTGATCCCCACCCTTCTCTCCTGTAAGGAGACTCAAGAGGGCTTACAAGCTCTACAAGGAGACTACAAGGAGACAATCACACACTCTCATATTGATTTAGAAGATGTGTGTGTGTGTGAAAAACTCCCTGAAAACAGAGAATCAGCACAACAAGCAATGAGTGGGTGTGCTGGTTTTCTACTTGCCTGGAGTTTTTCCATAAAAAGGAACAATCCGAGCTGGACTCTGCCACCTGCAGGGCTGAAGTGGTACAGTCCATTCTATGGTCTTCTGGCTCTACCATCACAGTTCCCATCTTGTTCTCATGCTCTGGTGGAGTCTGGTGTCAACCATTACAACACCAGAGGCAGAGAGAGAGAGTCCTGAATAGCGCAATACTGGAAAACTGGCCCAACTTTGTTTCAATTAAATCAGCAGTTTGAACAAGATGATAAAAATAATTCCTTGCAGTCCTAACAAGTCAACTGACCAGGGGACGAAACTTCCTCCTAATCTGGAGGAACCGAGTTTGATTCCCAGCTCTGCCGCCTGAGCTGTGGAGGCTTATCTGGGGAATTCAGATTAGCCTGTGCACTCCCACACACGCCAGCTGGGTGACCTGGGGCTAGTCACAGCTTTTCGGAGCTCTCTCAGCCCCACCTACCTCACAGGGTGTTTGTTGTGAGGGGGGAAGGGCAAGGAGATTGTAAGCCCCTTTGAGTCTCCTGCAGGAGAGAAAGGGGGGGATATAAATCCAAACTCCTCCTCCTCCTCCTCCCTCCCTCCTCCCTCTTCCTCTTCTCTTCTTCCTTTCCTCTTCTCTTCTCTTCTCTTCTCCTTCTTCTCTTCTTCTTCTTCTTCTTCTCTTCTTCTTCTTCTTCTCCTCCCTTCTTCTCCTCTTCTCCTCCTCCTCCTCCTTCTCTTCTTCTTCTTCTTCTTCTTCTTCTTCTTCTTCTTCTTCTTCTTCTTCTTTCTTCTTCTTCTTCTTCTTCTTCTTCTTCTTCTTCTTCTTCTTCTTCTTCTTCTTCTTCTTCTTCTTCTTCTTCTTCTTCTTCTTCTTCTTCTTCTTCTTCTTCTTCTTCTTCTTCTTTTTCTTCTTCTTCTTCTTCTTATTATTATTTCTGAGCTTCGAAAAGTTGTTTGGACCACAGGAATCAGCAGATGACATGGGAAGAGGCCTTATGTTGAACCAGTCCATCAAAGTGAGAACTATAGCTCCACATTTTTAGAAAGTCGGTGGAACAAAGTAGGGCTACACAATGCTCTGCGTTCACAATGCTCTGTGTTGCTCCACACTAATGGTCCACCACGTTCATGCTGAAGTATGTTGTACTGTCCTTAGGAATACCAGAAAAGCCCTGTCGGATCCCACTGAAGTATCATCTAATCCCACCTCCCAAGTTTAACAGGGCAACCCAATAATTCCAGGGAGCAGGGCACGAAGACCCAACCCTTCTCCGGTTGCCAGACCCACAAGTTCAGGGGCCCATAAATCCCTACTGCAGAATCAAGCAACAACTCATCCAGGGGATTCAAAAGCTCAGCAGTTTCCGCCAAGGAATTCGAAGATTTCCAGCCGTGAAGAGGCCCGTTAAAGGTCACTTGCAAAATTGCAGTTCACAGTGGACAGGGCTGGTTCCTGGAAGACCCTTCCGTGAAGCATCCGACGGCTCAAATATTTCCCAGCCTCTTATCAAAACAAAAACAAAGATGACCCAAATAAAAGAAATATATGTACACAAACTCAGTTACTAAACTGGGGATCTTTTTCCAGCTCTGTTTCATCACCAAACAAGAGAAGCCTGCCATATGAATATTAGCATTTGATGAGAAATGGATATAATATAAGGAGAAAAGGGGTGCCATTTGTGAATTGAAGGGCCTCTTTGATAGACATTTGCTGGAAGATCTTCTGGTTCAGTATCTGAAGGGTAGAAGCGAGTGAAGGTTTTCTAGCATCTTAACAAAGGAAAAACAAATGCTTCCCGAAATCCAGAAATCCAGAAAAACAAACGCTTCCCGAAATCCAGAAATCCAGAAAAACAAATGCTTCCCTAAAGCCAGAAATCCACAAATACAAATGCTTCCCGAAATCCAGAAAAACAAATGCTTCCCTAAATCCAGAAATCCAGAAAAACAAATGCTCCCCTAAATCCAGAAAAACAAATGCTTCCTGAAAATCCAGAAAAACAAATGCTTCCCTAAATCCAGAAATCCACAAATACAAATGCTTCCCTAAATCCAGAAAAACAAATGCTTCCCTAAATCCAGAAATCCAGAAATACAAATGCTTTCCTAAATCCAGAAATTTACGCAAACTCTGATTCTCTGATCACTAAGCCACAATGGCCTTTATATGCCATCGTGGTTCTCTTCCAGCTAATAAATCACCTAGCGCCTCCCCTTTCAAGCAGCCTCTCAAAATTCATTCCCCCCCCTCTTTTTTTTAATCGAAACCTTCCTAGTCCAACTTCTATTCTGGCTCATTTAGGCAGCCCGGAATCTGTTAAATCTGGCTCTTTTCCCTTTTCTCTCCCCCTACACACCTGTCTGTGTTAAGATTTCACACCTGAGTGAGGAACATGTTCTATTTTTACTACATCACCTGGCAGGTTTCAGGTGTAAAGGAGGAGAACATTTCACTTTGCCACAAAGTAAACGCCAGGCAGCAAATTCTGCAGAGTTATGTTTTCGTGGCTTAAGACCACGGAAGCCACTGTGCCGGGTCAGACCAGTGGTCCATTTCAATTAGTTTCTTCTTTTTTTGCCAGAGTAGTCAAAATGGGGCCCATAGCATCTTCTTGAGGAGCAGCAGTGGCGTAGGAGGTTAAGAGCTCGTGTATCTAATCTGGAGGAACCGGGTTTGATTCCCCGCTCTGCCGCCTGAGCTGTGGAGGCTTATCTGGGGAATTCAGATTAGCCTGTGCACTCCCCCACACGCCAGCTGGGTGACCTTGGGCGAGTCACAGCTTCTCGGAGCTCTCTCAGCCCCAACTACCTCACAGGGTGTTTGTGAGGGGGGAAGGGCAAGGAGATTGTCAGCCCCTTTGAGTCTCCTGCAGGAGAGAAAGGGGGGATATAAATCCAAACTCTTCTTCTCTTCTTCTCCTTCTTGTGTGATGTAGTGGTTACTGTTGGCCCTAAGACTTGGGATGACCAGATTCGAATCCCCCACTTGACCATTGGAGACTGCCTGGCAACCCTGGGACCCATTGCAATCTTCTCAGCCTAACTTTTTTTACAAGGTTGTTACTATTATTATTATTATTATTATTATTATTATTATTTGACTTAGTAGCACGCCACCCCTTGTTGTGAGGATTAAGGGGCGAAGAGGGGAGTGAGATGAAAAGCCAATCTGGGTCCTCATTCAGGGAGGAAAGTGGGATATCCATTCAAGAAACATATTCTGAGGTTGACTGTCCCTGAACGTGGAGGTTCTATTGCCAAAACGACTTGTCTCATTACAGCATTCACAAGAGAAGCTGATCAACTCTGGAAAGAGGGGACTCCCTCCCCAGTCACCCAACACCCTTCCTTACAAAAAATCCAAACTTCACATACACGCTACAAGGGTCAGTGCTATCAGTCACAGACCAGGAAAGGGATTTGGGCATCTTAGTTGATAGTTCCATGGGAATGTCAACTCAATGCATGGCAGCTGTGAAAAAGGCAAACTCTATGCTGGGGATCATTAAGAAAGGAGTTGATAATAAAGCTCCAAGGATTGTCATGCCCTTATATAAAGCCGTGGTGCGACCGCACTTGGAGTACTGTGTTCAGTTCTGGTCACCACATCTCAAAAAGGATATCGAAGAGATAGAAAAAGTGCAGAGAAGGGCAACGAGGATGATTGAGGGACTGGAGCACCTTCCTTATGGGGAGAGGCTGCAGCGTTTGGGACTCTTTAGTTTGGAGAGGAGACGTCTGAGGGGGATATGATTGAGGTCTATAAAATTATGCATGGGGTAGAAAATGTTGACAGAGAGAAATTTTTCTCTCTTTCTCACCATACTAGAACCAGGGGGCATCCATTGGAAATGCTGGGGGGAAGAATTAGGACTAATAAAAGGAAACACTTCTTCACGCAACGTATGATTGGTGTTTGGAATATGCTGCCACGGGAGGTGGTGATGGCCACTAACCTGGATAGCTTTAAAAGGGGCTTGGATAGATTTATGGAGGAGAAGTCAATTTATGGCTACCAATCTTGATCTTCTTTGATCTGAGATTGCAAATGCCTTAGCAGACCAGGTGCTCAGGAGCAGCAGCAGCAGAAGGCCATTGCTTTCACCTCCTGCATGTGAGCTCCCAAAGGCACCTGGTGGGCCACTGCGAGTAGCAGAGAGCTGGACTAGATGGACTCTGGTCTCATCCAGCTGGCTTGTTCTTATATTCTTACACAGCATCAAAGAATAACGAGTTCTCTAGATTTGCTTCAAGACAGGAGTCCTGTTGGCAGGCATGCCCATGGCAAAAAACAGGGGACCCTGTTTCCGGCCAGTGTCCTACCAATCAGCCCCTTTGGGGGGTCATAGACTGCACAGGCTAAGATGGATGCCAAATCCCACATCTGGAATTTGATTCCAATTGAAGGGTTCTGCCTGGGCACGTTCCTCAGTCCCTATCAATATGCATCACAGCCAGCAACACCTTTTCTGCAGCATCGACCGGTGCCATCTGATAACAATGGCCACAACCCTGGGAAAGCGGCCCACACCTGCTCTCTAGCTCACAAAGGATGTGCAACCAGGCTTAACACAATCCACCTTCCTGAGTCCTATTCTTTTCTGGCTAATCCCATCACGCCCTTCCCGCCCCACTACTGGAGAACCGTTCAACCTTACTCCGGATTGGAACACTCCAGAGTTGTAAATTCATCAGCTCTATCTAAATCTAATCAAACACCGGACCATCCCCGGCTCTGACTCACCTGAGCTGGCATCCTCTGTATTGTTCTCTCCTGAGAACCGGAATCCCACTTTGTTCTAGGATGATGTTCTCTTAACATTGCCAGGGTTACAAAAAATAAATGATGCCTGATTTGAATTGATAGCATGTCTGCAGTTTCTGGAAGGAAGAGGTTGTTTACTCAGAACTGTTCCCTCGGGGGGCCCTTCCGCACATGCAGAATAATGCCCTTTCAATTCACTTTCGCAATTGTTTGCAAGTGGATTTTGCTATTCCGCACAGTCAAATCTAGCTGCAAAGTGCACTGAAAGTGGATTGAAAGTGCATTATTCTGCAGGTGTGGAAGGGCCCTGGAACTAACCCCTCCACTCCTGTACCTCTTCAACTGCTTTTCAAGATGCTAACTACCTCTTGACTGCTTCTTCTTGTTTTCCTGATGTAATGGTGTGTAGAAGCAAAATTGTTGTTCTTTCTTCAGAAGTATATTTCTTCATCCCTCTCCAATGGCCGGAGGGTCAAATTTTCCTACATCTAGCCTGCTCAAACAGCATTTCCTTGCATAACTGACTTTGGTTAGGTGGCACGGTGCACCCTATAAGTCTGATTTTTTTTTCCTTTTAACTTATAAAAAGAAATTGTGTATATTTTTGGTATCAAAGGATAAAACATTGAAATTATACAATACTATACATATTTTATGCATTTCTGAGTTGCCGACCTTTTTCTGTGTCACCTGTCGACCTTCGTGTGTCATCTGAGCCTTCCGCAAAACTCCCCCAAATTTCCCATTTAATTTCTCATGTCGACCTGCGATATATCCAAACCGTGGTGGGGAAAGTCACGATGTAGAAGGGATTCAGAATGCAGCAGCCAGGTTGCTTACTGGCAGTTCGAGCAGGGATCGAATTACACCGATCCTATACCATCTGCACTGGCTGCCGATTGAGTTCCGGATTATGTTTAAAGTGTTGGTTCAGACCTGCATACCTCAGGGACCGCCTCTCCCCATATTGCCCCGGTAGGCCCCTCCGCTCCTCGGAGGAGGACCTACTCGTGATCCCTGGCCCCAAAATGATCAGGCTGGCCTCGACGAGGGGCAGGGCCTTTTCAGCCCTGGCCCCTACCTGGTGGAACAGGCTCTGTCATGCCCCCACAGAGCCTTTAGTTATTTCCCTTTTAAGATTCCGTTTCCCTGTAGTTAGTATGGGTTTTGCCTCATTGTTAAGTCTTTTCTGGGATGGTGTTTTAGTTAGTCCCTGCCCCTTTAAGACTTTTTCCCAGCAGACAATTCTCCTTTCCCCACCCAGAAGCCCTCTGTGTTAGTTATTCAGTTAATCTATGAGGTGCTAAGGGTGAGGATCTCCGCACTGTTCATAACGTCTATGTAAACTATATAGGTCCAGACAAGACCATAGGTTTATATGGTGGTCTAAAAAGAGAACAAGCCAAGTTCGTCTATAGCAAGAGCAAGTATTCCAGAGCTACAAGGAAGCAAGGGACTGTCTACCAGCCAACAGCAGCCAGAGAAGAGACAAGTTTACAGCTTCCTACAGCCTGAGGATAAGCAAGTACTGTTTAGTTAACCCTGGGAGGAGTTAGGGTCTTGTTTCTTCCTTTGAATAAAGCCATTTTAAGAACTGTAGAAACTGGCTTGCATTCCCCCTTTTTGTCCCAACCAAGAACAGGGCACCTCAATCAAAGACGCTTGGGGGGGGGGGGGCAGAACAGGCTCCCTAGGGAGATCAGGGCCCTGCGGGACTTACAGAGTTTCCTCAGGGCCTGCAAGATGGACCTGTTCCGTCAGGCATTTGGCCAGCCTGGTTAAAAATACATCTACTGTGTCATCTGGCCTCCCGTGGGCACAAGGGGGGGAGGGGATAGCCAGACGCCATCCATATTTTTAATGGGTTCTGTTTTTAAGTAATTGGTATTTAAATTATGTTTTAATGTATGTTTTAACCTGTTGTGAACTGCCCTGAGCCCTCAGGGGGAGGGCGGTATATAAAACTAATAATAAATAAAAAAAATAACTGTACAATGAAATCAAACACGAAGCCACCATCTTCATCAATCATTGTAATCAAGGATTGGAATATACAAAATATATATAAATTAACAATATATATATTTTTACAGAAGGCACATTGGACGCTTTTGTTTGTCTGTGCGTGTTCTAGTCCAGGGGTTCATACATTCTTCTCAGCCTGTCATAAGGTGTACGGCGCTATCGCAACTGACCCTTGACTGTCGTGGCAACTTAGGGTCTCTTTCTTGGGCAGCCCCGTTTGTCTGTGGTACTGGCCTTCGCGGATTGTCTTCAAGCACTTAATGTTTTTCCCCAGAGCGATACTTTTGATGGAAGGCAGGTATTTCAACATGGCTTTTGATAAGGAAGCGGCAACACCTGTGCTCGACAGGTTGAGCTCTTGCAAAGCACTTAAGCTGTAAAACACTTCGGCCTCCAAGGATTTAAGGTTCGGGTTGCTGGATAGGTCAAGCACTTGGAGAGCCGGTAGATCTTTGAAACTGTACGGTGAGATCACTGATAGATCGTGAAGACCACTGAGCGACAAATGGGTTAAATCCTTCAGTCCGGAGAACGCATGCTTCTTGATTGCGGACACTGGGTTTCCATCGAGGTTTAAATACCGAAGAGGTATCCCTTGAAGGTTTGGGACGCTCTTGAGCCTGTTTCCAGACAGGCTCAAACTCTGAATATTGGGAATGGCTTTGTCCTGCGGCCTTAAAATCACGCTTATCAAATTGTTCGAGAGATCCACGTTGATCGGTTTCCCTTGACCTTTTGACGCAAAGACGCCCATCGATATTTCCAAGAGGAGGTTGTTACTCAAATCAACGTCCCCCAGAGGTAATCCGGAGAAGCACTCGTCTGGAAGGGTGACCAAAGAGTTGTAACTCAGATCCAACGTTTCGAGATATCTGAGCCTAGAGAACGTGGCGGAGGTGACCCTTGAGATCCGATTGTTGCTGAGGTCGAGGCTGACCAGCGTGGTGTAGCCGGGGCCCGTCAGCATGGACTCGTTGATGGATTCCAGTTTGTTTGATGATAAATCCAGGTAGGTGGTGTCCAATGGGATGGGCACAGGGACGATATGGGACCCGATGTTGCTGCAGTCCACCTTGGTTAGGCTAAAGCTGTCGAAGAGACCGAAACTCTCCACTTCACAGTGGCATCCTGGGAAGCAGGTCCTTGACGTGCCGATGGCAGGAAAAAGCAGCAACAGCAGGTGAAACCAAGTGGGGAAAGGCATCGTGGGAATCTGAAACACACACAAAAGAGATGGGAAAAAGAGGTCAAGGACCATCATAGAATCATAGAGTAGGAAGAGATCACATGGGCTATCAAGTCCCACCCGCTGCCATGCAGGAACATACGATCAAAGCGCTCCCGACATATGTTCATCCAGCCTCTGTTTAAAAACCTCCAAAGAAGGAGATATTTTGTTTCTGGAATGCCAGTGATGTGTTAATAATAATAATAAGAGTTTGGATTTATATCCCCCCTTTCTCTCCTGTAGGAGACTCAAAGGGGCTGACAATCTCCTTGCCCTTCCCCCCTCACAACAAACACCCTGTGAGGTGGGTGGGGCTGAGAGAGCTCCGAGAAGCTGTGACTAGCCCAAGGTCACCCAGCTGGCATGTGTGGGAGTGTACAGGCTAATCTGAATTCCCCAGATAAGCCTCCACAGCTCAGGCGGTAGAGCAGGGAATCAAACCCGGTTCCTCCAGATTAGATACACGAGCTCTTAACCTCCTACACCACCTTCTACTTTTAGTTTCCAAACCACATTCCAACCGTGGCATGCATCACCTGTGCATTTCATTCCATGTTTATCCTACCCTGCCTCCAAAAAAGCTGTGGGTAGAGTATATATAGAGTTCTCCATTTCATCCTCACAACAACCCTTTAAGGTAGGTTGAGCAAATGGTCCAAGGTCAGCCAGTGAGTTCCAAGCACGGAGGAGATTTGAACTGGGCAACCTCTATGCTACACCCCCCCCCTGCTATAATGCAGCTTTAATACCGGTCATCCTTCCCACCCCCTTAGGTTACTGGCTCACCTTGATATACTACAATGAAATCTGATCAATGCTCATTGATTCGCTTGACTGTAACACTGCAATAAATAAACACTGATTGAATAAAGAAGCTTATGAGAAAACTAAACACACAAACCGAAGGATTTGTTGAACTGTGAACACATGCACCCATTTTGGAATTAAATTTAGAATTTCTGCGGGCTGCGGCAGGTCGAACGGCGCAGGGGACAAAACACTCATGGGAAAATCTGTGCTGCCCTGCTAGGAAAGGTGGTTACCATAGAGCAGTGGTGGCGAACCTTTGGCACTCCAGATGTTGTGGACTACAATTCCCATCAGCCCCTGCCAATTGGCCATGCTAGCAGGGGCTGATGGGAATTGTAGTCCATAACATCTGGAGTGCCAAAGGTTCACCACCATGGCCATAGAGCCACATTGGAAAAAAGGCCCTCCACTCCAAATGAACTGCTTCAGAATACAAAGGGATGGGGGTAGGCTGGCTATCTTTTACACACACACCGCCCCCCATAATAATTTAAAGGCACAGGGAGAAAAAAACATGAAAGTTTGTGGGGGGGGGGGGGAATGTAAATACATATAATAGTGTCCTATCAGATCAAAACTTCTGTTACCGACGCAACGACGTAAAACGATCATTTGTAACTTATCGTACTATTTGGCATGCTTATGGAAGTTAGAAGTATAAATACCTTCCTTTTCCGAGGGAAAAACTGCTGATCTATTTGCTGACTTAGTCTCTGCCATCTGTTTTCTATTACAACTTAGTATTGTACAGTTGTTGGGCGTGTACAGTATTGTTGTTTTAATTTTTGTATGATTCTTTGTTTTAAACGTTTCGATGAATTGTTATTAATCTGTTGTGACCCGCCCTGAGCCCTGTTGGGATAGGGCGGGATATAAATTTGAAGGCAAATAAATAAAATACTTGGGAAAACTCCCCACCAAAAAAGTTTTTCCCAATTTTTCCACCAAAAAGATTGAAAAAGTCCTCCATCTTTTTCATGCTGTACATTTTAGGTGCCGCACGTTTTGTCTAAAGAAGCCTTTTACTCGTTCTGAAAGATAAAACTGAGTTTTCTTTAAGGGCTCCCCCAAATTTTCCATCCCAAAAATTGAAGAAAAGGGGAGAAAACATTATTCCCATTGAATTTTTCTATGTTTCCCCTGGCCTTCACTTCTTTGCCCCCTCACCATCCACAGCCTAGCTTTCTCACCAGTTGCGCATTTTCAATGCATTGGCAATTGGGGCTGAAACTTAACAAAGGGGCTTTTCCCCACTACAGAAGGGAGCTAAGGTCGACTCGGTTCCCTTCAGTGGAGGGCGATTCCAGGCTGTCCCCACAGCAACTGAGTTGGCCCCCTGGAACCGAGCTAAGTGGGCGGGATCATCTTGGTGCCTGTTTCGCTCCTCAATCGTGATTGGCGCTTGTGTTACGGCGGGAAACGGGAACATACTTGTTTTTTACAGTTTTTACAGTTACATGCGCTTTCTGCCTGCCATGACTCTCCTGTTCTGCACATGCCACAAAAGCGGCTCGTGATTGGTTGAACGGATGAGGTGTCATTTCGATGCTTCCCCACTTCGTTGCGGTATCGACCTTGTTCTGGCATAAAAGTGTAGTTCATAACTGCGACAAGGATGTCGCAGTGGGGATTCACTGAGGCGAACCTAGGTAGAAACCAGTTCAATTCTGTCAGTGGGGAAAGCCCCAAAGAATGGGATCAAACCCAGAGAAGATGATAAATCTTCTCTAAACACTGAGAAAACAAACATCCTGTCTCTTCAAGCCCCACCTGGGTTCTCCCCAGCTTTTAATCAAATGACTGAAACGGCCTGCACATTTCTAACCCCCTCTCTGATTTTTCCTTTATTGCCAAACCCTAAAAATGTGGTTGTGGTGGGTTTTCCAGGCTGCGTGGCCGTGGTCTGGTGGATCTTGTTCCTAACATTTCACCTGCATCCGTGGCTGGCATCTTCAGAGGTGTCTCACAGAGAGAAGCGTGTTACGCACTGTGTCCAGTGAGAAGGGAATATTTAGGGGATTTTGCTATTCTGCACAGTAAAATCCAGTCGCAAAGTGCATTAAAAGTGGATTGAAAGTGCATTATTCTGCCCGTGTGGAAGGGGTCTTAATTTCCAAACCACGTTCCAGTTTGTGCATTTCATTCCATTTTTATCCTACTCCAAAGATTATTCTGAGCTCTTTGAAAACAGGCCATTTTTGCCTGTGTTGGGAGGCATAAATTTGAAATTGTATTACTGTTTTGTAGTTAGTTTTATAGTGATTGTATGAGATGCTGTTTCACAAATGGCTGTGAAGTGCCTCGAGCCCGAATGGGGAGGGTTGGTATAGAGATTTAATAATAATAATAATAATAAAACAATAGTAACTCCTTTGGTTACCTCAGAGGTGTCCAACTCTGATGCTTGAGATGTTCATGGACTACAATTACCATCAGCCCCTGCTGGCATGGTCAGTAGGGTCTGATGGGAATCACGGTCCATGAATGTCCGAAGCGCCAGAGTTGGACACCCCGGGTTACCTACTCCCGTATGTGGATGTGAAGGACCATAAGAACATAAGAACATAAGAACAAGCCAGCTGGATCAGACCAGAGTCCATCTAGTCCAGCTCTCTGCTACTCGCAGTGGCCCACCAGGTGCCTTTGGGAGCTCACATGCAGGATGTGAAAGCAATGGCCTTCTGCTGCTGCTGCTCCTGAGCACCTGGTCTGCTAAGGCATTTGCAATCTCAGATCAAAGAGGATCAAGATTGGTAGCCATAAATCGACTTCTCCTCCATAAATCTGTCCAAGCCCCTTTTAAAGCTATCCAGGTTAGTGGCCATCCCCACCTCCTGTGGCAGCATATTCCAAACACCAATCACACGTTGCGTGAAGAAGTGTTTCCTTTTATCAGTCCTAATTCTTCCCCCCAGCATTTTCAATGCATGCCCCCTGGTTCTAGTATTGTGAGAAAGGGAGAAAAATTTCTCTCTGTCAACATTTTCTACCCCATGCATAATTTTATAGACTTCAATCATATCCCCCCTCAGACGTCTCCTCTCCAAACCAGAGTCCCAAATGCTGCAGCCTCTCCTCATAAGGAAGGTGCTCCAGTCCCTCGATCATCCTCATTGCCCTTCTCTGCACTTTTTCTATCTAAAGAATTTTTTGGTTTGATTTGGGGGGGGGGTCTGCCATTTCTAAAACGGTGACCTCCATTCAGAAATGAACAAGGCGTGCTTCAGACTTTCCAGCAACCACACATGGCTCATTCTCGCACCAAGAGTGAATGGGTTTTTTTTTTTAAATCCCTGCAACGCCATTAAGACTTATAACCTTTGGAAAAGGCCGATGACTCTCTAATGAAAGCCGTGGTCTCCCACCGTAGATTTATAGCTGCTGCCGTTCGAAAAACGGCTGGAAATGTGACCAATGTGGGCAACGGGGGATAAATTCCAGAGGCTCGGGAGAAGAGAAAGATCGTTACGGCGCTTCTGTTTTTCAACAGGCGATACTGATGCCCACCCAACAGGGAACGAATCCGGGCAAGATAAATCAAAACACAGAGCGGGTGTCGTTTTAATTGCTTTGCTTTGCAGCTCGAAAAGCCGGCTGCCTCCCTGAGACCAGTTTGCCGTTTGTCAAGTTTTAATAGACTCCTGGTTTTTCCTATCTCTCCGCCCCCCCCCCCCAGCCCTGATTAATCTGTCTACCTGTGTTTCGGTCGGGCCTCGCTGCAACGCCACGCAGAATTGCTGCTGCTGTTGTTGTCCGACGGGGGACCACTTAGAAAAAGAGATGCCAAATTCCAAACGGTCAGAACGAGAGCACAGAGCAATTTCTCCGTCAGTCTCGCCCGCTTCCACACCCAGACTTTTTTACACACAAGGGAAGTCAGATAGAGCGGCGAAAGATCTGACAGAATTAAAGCAGCGGTTTTTTTTAATGTAGAAGAGGAGGAGGAGGAGGAGGAGGAAGAGCAGTAGTAGTTTGGATTTAGATCCCACCTTTCTCTCTAGTAAGGAGACTCAGGATGGCTTACAATCTCCTTTCCCTTCCTCTCCCCACAGCAAACACCTTGTGAGGTAGGTGGGGCTGAGAGAGTTCCAAAGAACTGTGACT
This sequence comes from Sphaerodactylus townsendi, assembly GCF_021028975.2. Taxonomy (NCBI): domain Eukaryota; kingdom Metazoa; phylum Chordata; class Lepidosauria; order Squamata; family Sphaerodactylidae; genus Sphaerodactylus; species Sphaerodactylus townsendi. Next base: position 6,060,689 of record NC_059428.1, on the reverse strand, counting down.
AGCTCAACGTCACCCAGCAGGAATGTAGGAGTGTGGAAACACATCTAATTCACCAGAGAATCCTTTGCTACTTAGGTGGAGGGGTGGGGAATCAAACCCGGTTCTCCAGATTAGAATCCACCTGTTCTTAACCACTACGCCACGCTGAGTTAAAGCGGGGGAAAGCTTTTGCATTCCTGGCTAGAACAAATTAGGTTCCAAAATCTTGCCGAGTTTGACGGAAGGTAACTGTACAGCCTACTGGGGGTGGGAGGAGAGAATGAGGAGGTGGTTTGGCTATAATGTGTTTGGAATATGCTGCCACAGGAGGTGGTGATGGCCACTAACCTGGATAGCTTTAAAAGGGGCTTGGACAGATTTATGGAGGAGAAGTCGATTTATGGCTACCAATCTTGATCCTCTTTGATCTGAGATTGCAAATGCCTTAACAGTCCAGGTGCTCGGGAGCAACAGCCGCAGAAGGCCATTGCTTTCACATCCTGCACGTGAGCTCCCAAAGGCACCTGGTGGGCCACTGCGAGTAGCAGAGTGCTGGACTAGATGGACTCTGGTCTGATCCAGCTGGCTTGTTCTTATGTTCTTATGATCTTATAATGCAGACCTGGGGGTGGCATGTGGGCAGGCTCAAATGCAGGGCCTGGGGCATCTGTCCCTGTTGCCCACTGGCTAAGACTGGCCCCCTAGTTTGACTTTATGTGAGGCTGTTTTATGTTTTCTTGGGTATCTGGGATCTTTTCTGCACAAAGCATACGCTCTGCTCCTGACCGACAGCATCGTTCAGAGAATCATAGAGTTGGAGGAAACCACCAGGGCCATCAAGTCCAACCCTCCGCAATGCAGGAACACAATCAAAGCATTCCCAATATATGATCATGTGTCCTAGTCTCTGAGACAGCAGAAAACAAGCTGGCTCCCTCTTTGATATGGCGTCCCTTCAAATATTTAAACATCGCTATCGCGTCTCCCCTTAACCTTCGCTTCTCCAGACTAAACATCCCCAGCTCCCTAAGCCTCTCTTCGTAGGGCATGGATTCCAGACCTTTGACCATTTTGGTTGCCCTCCTCTGGACCCGTTCCAGCTTGTCAATATCCTTCTTAAATTGTGGTGCCCAGAACTGCACACAGTTCTCTAGGTGAGGTCTGACCAATGCAGAGTGCGGGTGGCACAATTACTTCCCTCGATCTAGACCAGTGATGGCGAACCTATGGCACGGGTGCCAGAGGTGGCACTCAGAGCCCTCTCTGTGGGCACACACAAACAGAGTTCATCATGTGGAAGGGAAATCCCCCCCCCCCACACACACATCTAGGCTGGCCTGGGCCGCTGGGCTTGATTATTAGCATTAAACCTAAGACCTAGTTTTGGGGAAGCAGTGTAGGTAATCCTGTTAAGCGCTGTTAAACCCCACTGATTTTCATGCAAAGAACTAAAACACGATCCTTTACCTGGGAGCAAGCTCGGTTGCTGGCAATGGGGCTTGCTTCTGAGTAAACCCTCCTAGGGTCGTGATTCACCCATTCGAAGAGTTGCATGGTTGCTTCAAAGCAAAGCCAACAACTACCATCAAGCTTACTCCCGAGTCATGCATGCCTCCGAGCCAACCATTTTTTCTAAACTAAAACCTCAGTATTCAGGTTAAATTGCCATGTTGGCACTTTGCGATAAATAAGTGGGTTTTGGGTTGCAGTTTGGGCACTCGGTCTCGAAAAGGTTCGCCATCACTGATCTAGACACTAGACTCTTATTGATGCAGCGCAGAATCGCATTGGCTTTCTTGGCCGCCGCATCACACTGCTGGCTCGTGTTCAGTTTATGGTTTACTAAGACTCCCAGATCCCTTTCACGTGCAGTGTTGTCAAGCCAGGTGCATTTCACTTTTTCTGCCTAAGTGTAGAAAGACGACAGAGTGGACTGGGATGATTGTGGATTGCACCTCAAAATGAACTATTTTGCTGCGTTTCTAGGAAGGCTGCATCACCCAGAGTTGCTATGGGCCTGCGCTTCACCAATCCTTTGGTGGCGGTTTGTCAACGCCTGAAAAGAGAGCAGCTGTTATCGATGGAAACGGAGCAACACCAAGCTAGAGATAAGAAGGGGAAACCAGCATGCTTTGATCAGCAACATGATAAGCTTGTCTGTAATAACTGCCAAATTTTGCTTGTTCTAATAAATAGGTTCACAAACAGGTCCACTGGGCCTAAACCGCTCATTGAAAGGAGGTGGCCTGATGCAACTCTGCATGCTCTGTTGTTCCAGTCTAGCCTTCCTGCATTTCCCCCTCTGAATAGGGAATTCTTCCACGTTGCTTCAGCAGGGACCATTTGATCATTCAGTCCGTCTTGCTGCTGAGCTGTGGAAAAATACTCATGGGATCTGCCTGCTGCCTCTCTGTAGAAGATCCCACTCCCGGCTTGCATACTTTTACCTGGGAGGTGTACTCAAAAAAGAGACATCCCCCGAGGACTCCCTGCTCTCTCCCAGCAATCCTTGTGTCGTGGTGGCACGGCTGATGCCAAAGCAGTCCATCAAATCTACGACGGCCGAGCAGAAGGCTTTCTGGACCCCAGCCCGGCCTGCTTTCGAAAAACACTTGGCTAGTGCCAATAAAGATTTTGGCAGGCACCATAGCACCCCTGGGGCCAACACACTGGAGACCCCTGTGGTAACTTATGGACCACTCCATATTCATGGGGCCAAATCACGTAAACTTCTTTCTCCCCTTCAAGGAGAAACAGTCATGCCACTGGAGCCTCTGGGATATAGCAACGCCTGCAATTATGCTATGTTACGACCAGTGGTGGGATCCAAAAATTTTAGTAACAGGTTCCCATGGTGGTGGGATTCAAACTGTGGTGTAGCGCCAATGGGGCTGGGCGGGGCACGACGGGGGCATGGCCGGGCATTCCGGGGGCGGGGCATTCCTGGACGGGGCTGTGGCAAGGACGCAGCCACTGCGCCAATCCTTGGGCGGGAAACGAATGCACGCAGGCGCAGGCTGCCACGCACGCCGGTGCACCTCCTGCTAGACTGTTTCAAGTTCTGCGTGCTACTGCTGAGAGGAGGGACGTAACTAAGACAAAAATCACGTGGCAAAACCACCCATTAGTAACCCCCTCTCGGCACACACAAATAATTAGTATCCTACTCTCGGGAACCTGTGAGAACCTGCTGGATCCCACCTCTGGTTACGACCACGCTTAGAGGGCGGTCCACAAGCACCCCTTCTGGGACCACAAGAACTTCAGCCTCACCAAGCTGAGCCATGACGCTGCTTACGCCTGCGTTCCGCAGCTCTTTAAATGTGTCCCAAAGAAGCAGTTCCGCCCTGTGGCAGAAACAGCAAGATCTTGGCTAGCAACCTCCGCTGGAGTTTTTCCAAGCAGGCAGAGCCAGGGGAAATCCTCAACGGCCGATAAATCGCAGCGATGTCACGCTTTGCCTGATTTCCCCCTATTTCCTCCCTCCTCCACCCTCTCCAGTTTTCAGTGTGATTCCAGCCACCCGAGGGGTGGGGCGGGATCCCCTCCGAAGACAAATCAACCCTCCAAGAGTACATAGAAAGTCGGCCTCCGGCGGAGGGAGGAAACGGGGCTCAGTCGCAGCGCTTAATAAGCCCCACATGTCCGCTCTGGGGCAGCGTAAATACAACAAGCCCCCCCCTTCCTTCCGGTCTCCACGTTTGCACCGTTTGACTCCTCTGACTTTTTTTGTTTTGTTTTTGCATTTCTGCCTCCTCTCCCTCTTGCCCCAGCGTCAGGTTTCTCTTTTGGAAGCGCAGTCGCTCAACATCTGCAGCCAACGGGGAGGAGGGAACTCCAGCTGTCCAGAGGAAGAGGGCCGTCCTTCTCATCCGCCCTCTGCAACCCTCGAGGGCCAGATGATTTCTCTGTATTCACCTTCCTATTTATGAAGCGTTTAAGAAGAAGAAGAGCTTGGATTTATACCCCCCCCCTTTTCTCCCCTGCAAGGAGACTCAAAAGGGCTTACAATCTCCTTGCCCTTCCCCCCACAACAAACACCCTGTGAGGTAGGTGGGGCTGAAGAAGAAGAAGAAGAAGAAGAAGAAGAAGAAGAAGAAGAAGAAGAAGAAGAAGAAGAAGAAGAAGAAGAAGAAGAAGAAGAAGAAGAAGAAGAAGAAGAAGAAGAGGAAGAGGAGGAGGAGGAGTTTGGATTTATATCCCCCCTTTCTCTCCTATAGGAGACTCAAAGGGGTTTACAATCTCCTTGCCCTTCCCCCCCCCCAACAAACACCCTGTGAGGTAGGTGGGGCTGAGAGAGCTCTGAGAAGCTGTGACTAGCCCAAGGTCACCCAGCTGGCGTGTGTGGGAGTGTCCAGGCTAATCTGAATTCCCCAGATAAGCCTCCACAGCTCAGGCAGCAGAGCAGAGAATCAAATCCGGTTCCTCCAGATTAGATACACGAGCTCTTAACCTCCTACGCCACTGCTGCTCCTTGAAAGGAGAGAGAGAGCTCCAAAGAACTGTGACTAGCCCAAGGTCATCCAGCTGGTACAAGCTAATCTGGTTCCCCGGATAAGCCTCCACAGCTCAAGTGGCAGAGCGGGGAATCAAACCTGGTTCTCCAGATTAGAGTGCACCTGCTCTTAACCACGACGCCACGCTGGCTCTCAAGGGGTCTTTTCCGTGCAATAGGTTTTTTGTGCAGAGCATGCGCATGGGTTCCGTGCGACCCTTTTGCCTCCTCTAAGGTTTGCAAATTCTGCTATGAGAGGGTTACTGGTACGTTCCCTGGATCTACTTCCTGCAGGGGTCATTTTGTGGCTGCACCAGCTTCCCTGCATCAGAATTCCAAGTGCGCCTACAGGGGTCATAAAGTTTTCAAGGCAAGAGATGAACTGAGGTGGTTTGCCACTGCTTGCCTCTACAAAGCAACACCAGATTTTCTTGGTGGTCTCCCATCCATGCACTAATCAGGGCCAACTCTGATGAGCTTTAAAGATCTGATAAGGCTAGCCAGCCAGGTCAGGGCAAAAGACATACAAAGGTAGTTTGCCATTGCCTTCCTCTGTAGAGAACCTCTGAACTTCCATGGTGGTCATCCATCCAAGTACTAACCAGGGCCAACTCTGCTTAGTTTCCAAGATCTGATGAGACAGGGCTAGCCTGGGCCATCCACATCAGGGCAAAAGACATACAAAGGTAGTTTGCCATTGCCTGCCTCTGTAGAGAACCTCTGAACTTCCATGGTGGTCATCCATCAAAGTACTAATCAGGGCCAACCCTACTCAGCTTCTGGGATCTGATGAGATCAGAGCAGCCTAGACCATCCAGGTCAGGGTAGGAGACGCACAGGGGTAGTTTGCCATTGTCTGCCTCTGAATACCATTCCTGGACTTGCTTGGTGGTCTCCCACCCAAGTACTAAGTAGGACCAACCCTGCTTAGCTCCGAGATCTGATAAGATTGGGCCAGCCTGGGCCATCCACATCAGGGCAAAAGACATACAAAGGTAGTTTGCCACTGCCTGCCTCTGTAGAGAACAACTGAACTTCCATGGTGGTCACCCATTCAAGTACTAACCAGCGCCAACCCTGCTTAGCTTCTGGGATCTGATGAGATCAGGGCAGCCTAGACCATCCAGGTCAGGGTAGGAGACGCACAGGGGTAGTTTGCCATTGTCTGCCTCTGAATACCATTCCTGGACTTGCTTGATGGTCTCCCACCCAACCTAGCTTAGCTTCCGAGATCCAACGTCAGGCTAGACTGGGCCATCCCGACGACAGCCTTCTACAAAGCAGGCGGCAGGTTTCGCCGATGAGTATTAAAAGGAAAACAACACGCCCGATATCAGCTTCTCTCTAACTAGCTAACCACACGCTCCAGTCTGTCGGAAGCAGGATTATTCTAGCAGATGGCAAAAGAAGGAGAGAAAAAAACAAAACCCCAGTGAGATGGCATAAACATGGACGCCGTTTCCAGCCAAGGCTTTGAGGACATGATGGGAAAGAATTGAATCTGGAAGCCTGGCCCCTTTCCACGGGGAAAAATGGCCTGGCTTGTTCTGTAAACAGTGGGGGATCTTTGGAAGGACCACCCCATCACTGAGAACTTCAGCGTTGTTAGGCAGGTGCTGAGCGGAGGCTGAAAAAGCCTACGGCATAAGCGGGCACCCGGCTACTCATCCTCTCACCCCCATTTGGCAGAAAAGGGCAGGTAACAGGATGCCACAGACGCCAGCGTGTATTTTTCCCCCTGCTTCCCTGACCATTTATTTATTTGCTTGTTTACTTCAGCATGGTGTAGTGCAGTGTTTCCCAACCTTTTCGAGGTCAGGGTACCCTTGACCTCACTCTTCATATCTCACGGTACCCCTGCCGCCACCCTCCACCTTCCCCTCCCATTGCCCCTGCTTGCCACACCCCCCACCTTCCCCTCCCAGGGTGAAAGGGAAGCACTGGGGGTGGGGGTGGCTGCTGACCTTGTGGCAGGCCCTACCCCATTGGCCAGCTCCATGTCCTTGCTGGCGCCGGTGGGAGACACCACAAAAATGAAGGGGGAGGGGCAGTTGTGTTGCCGCGGTACCCCTGGGACATGCTCACGGCACCCCAGGGTACCATGGTACCCTGGTTGAGAATGGCTGGTGTAGTGGTTGAGAGAGGTGAACTCTAATCTGGAGAACCGGGTTTGAATTTCCACTCCCGCACATGAAGCCTGCTGGGTGACCTTGGGCCAGTCAGAGTTCTCTCCGATCTCTCTCAGCCCCACCTAAACTCACAAGGAGTCTGTTGCGAGGAAAGGAAGGGAAAAGGAGTTTGTAAGATGTTAAACAGTACTGGCAGGAGAACTGACCCTTGCGGTGTATAGAGGTTAAATAATATTGGCGAGAGAATCGCCCCTTGTGGGACTCCACACACCAACGAATAGCGGGGGGAGGTTCTCTCGCCATTGGCTACCCTCTGCCCCTGCAGACGTGAGCACAGACACTGCATGCCAGTGATGGCGAACCTTTTTGAGACCGAGTGCCCAAATTGCTACTCAAAACCCACTTATTTATCGCAAAGTGCCAACACGGCAATTTAATCTGAATACTGAGGTTTTCGTTTAGGAAAAACGGTTGGCTCCGAGGCATGCGTTACTCGGGAGTAAGCTTGATGGTAGCCATTGGCTTTGCTTTGAAGCAACCGTGCAACTCTTCGAACGGGTGAATCGCGACCCTAGGAAAGTTTACTCAGAAGCAAGCCCCACTGCCAGCCACCGAGCTTATTCCCAGGTAAAGGATCACTCTTTAGTTCTTTGCATGAAAATCAGTGGGGTTTAACAGCGCTTAACAGGGTTACCTACACTGCTTCCCCAGAACTAGTAACTTTAATGCTAATAATTGAGCCCAGTGGCCCAGGCCAGCCTAGATGTGTGGGGGGGGGGGGGCGATCCCCCCACATGATGAGTTCTGTTTGTGCGTGCCCACAGAGAGGGCTCTGAGTGCCACCTCTGGCACCCGTGCCAGAGGTTCGCCACCACTGCTGCATGCTGTCCCGAGAATTGGCATGCCAGCAAGATGGCTGGCCAAGATGCCGCAGCCGACCAAGCCCAACGCTGCCGACAGATCTAATACCAGCAGCGCAGATCCGCCCGGGTCCAAGCATCTCCGGAGGTCATCTGTGAGGGCGTTCAAAGCTGTTTCCACCCCATGTCCAATTTGATGGTGCTACTGGGAAGTGCCTGTTGCCACCCTGTAGGATTTTCAAGGCAAGACATGTTTGGAGATAGCCACGTTTAAATATTTGAAGGGATGTCATGTCAAAGAGGGAGCAAGCTTATTTTCTGCTGTTTCAGAGACAAGGACCAGGAGTCACGGGTTCAAGGTGAAGGAAAAGAGATTCCACCTAAACATCAGGAAAAAACTTCCTGACCGTCAGGGCTGTTCGACAGTGGGATTCACTGCCTCGGAGAGTGGTGGAGTCTCCTTCTTTGGAGGTTTTTAAACAAAGGCTGGATCAGCATATGCCGGGAGCGCTTTGATTGTGTGTTCCTGCATGGCAGGGTTTTGGACTTGATGGCCCTTCTGGTCTCTTCCAACTCTATGATTCTATGGAGATAGTTTGCCACTGCCTGCCTCTTCATGGGCTGAGAGAGTTCCGAAAGAACTATGGCTGGCCGAGGGTCACCTAGCAGGCTTCACACGGAAGAAGAAGAAGCTTGGATTTATACCCTGTTTTCTCAACCATAAGGAGTCTCAAAGCGGCTTACAAACTCCTTCCCTTCCTCTCCCCATAACAGACACCTTGAGAGGTGGAAAGGGCTGAGAGAGTTCGGAGAGAACTGCGACTGGCCCAAGGTCACTAAACAGGCTTCATGTGAAAGAAGAGCTTGGATTTATACCCCGATTTTCTCAGTCATAAGGAGTCTCAGGCCCCTTCCGCACATGCAGAATAATGCACGTTCAATCCACTTTCAGTGCACTTCGCAGCTTGTGTGGAATAGCCCAGAATCCACTTGCAAACAATTGTGAAAGTGGACTGAGAGTGCATTATTCCGCATGTGCGGAAGGGGCCTCAAGGCAGCGTACAAACTCCTTCCCTTCCTCTCCCCACAACAGACACCTTAAGAGGTGGGAGGGGCTAAGAGAGTTCATAGAGAGCTGTGACTAGCCCAAGGTCATCCAGCAGGCTTCATGTGCAGGAACAGCATATGCCTCTGCCCAGAGGGGAGGGCAGAAGGAACTGCCGGCTGCCAGCTGAGAGCCCAGCTGGTGGTGGGCAGGGGAGGGCAGGGCAGGGGAGCCTGACTAGCCCAAGGTCATCCAGCAGGCTTCATGTGCAAGAACGGGAAGTCAAAGCTGGCTCGCCATCTTAGAGTCCGCCGCTTTTAACCATTCCACCATGCTGGCTCAGCACTTCAGTTGAGGAACTGTTGCAACAGAGGAGGAAAGGGGAAGAAGGACAGTTGACAGTTGGAAACACCAGCCGAGACAAGAAAGCTGTTTCCACTGGCCCGGCCCCCAACAAGAACTGCCTCAACCTCAGAATGGTTCACTTTTCCTATCAGCAATGGTCGATTTTGGAGGGCGAGCGCAGACATACATCGTTGTATAGGGAGGGGGACTGAAAAGGTTTTAAAGACATTTCAGGCGATGTGTGCCAAAAGGGCCACTGTGACCAACCAGTTCCTCGGAGGGTCCAGCCACAGGGCCTAGAGGAGTGATGGCGAACCTTTTAGAGACCGGGTGCCCAAACTGCAGCCCAAAACTCACTTATTTATCGCAAAGAGCCAGCACGGCAATTTAACCTGAATGCTGAGGGTTCAGTTTAGAAAAAAACAATAATTCACACATTAACATCTTTTGTCTTAAAAGAAAAATACAATAACAGAGCTTTCAATGATACAAACAACGTTTTATTGAAAGGTAAAAGTTTGCATTTGGCATGCTTTTGAACAATTAATGTGATTTTTGCTGTTGTATGCATGCTGATAATTTGTCTAACCTTGGCTCATGCTTTGTATGTTTGAGAGCAACACATGTAGAACTCAGGTCATCTGTTAGTCTGTTTCTGGTGTCAGATTTGAAGGGGGAGGGGGAGATGACGGCACGCGTGCCCACAGAGTGGGCTCTGAGTGCCGCCTTGGGCATGCGTGCCATAGGTTCGCCATCACGGGCCTAGAGGCCATGACCTTGCTGGGTCAGACTTAGAATCATAGAGTTGGAAGAGACCTCAAAGGCCATCAAGTCCAACCCCCTGCCACGCAGGAACACACAATCAAAGCACTCCTGGCAGACGGCCATTGCACCTCTGTTTAAAAACCTCCAAAGGAAGAGACTTCACCACACTCCGAGGTAGTGCATTATTCCACTGTCCAACAGCCCTGACGGTCAGGAAGTTCTTCCTAATGTTTAGGTGGAATCCCTTTTCCTGCACCTTGAATCCATGACTCCTGGTCCTAGTCTCTGGAGCGGCAGAAAACAAACTTGCTCCCTCTTTGACATGGCATCCCTTCAAATATTTAAACATGGCTACCCTGTTTCCCCGAATATAAGACATCCCCGGAAAATAAGACATAGTAGAGGTTTTGCTAAAGTGTGAAATATAAGGCATCCCCCGAAAGTAAGACGTAGCAAAGTTTTTGTTTGGAAGCATGCCCGACGAACAGAACACAGAGAAATAAGACATCCCCTGAAAATAAGACATAGCACATCTTTGGGAGCAAAAATTAATATCACTGTCTTATTTTCGGGGAAACACGGTACGTCCCCCCTCGATCTAGACACTATAATCTAGATCTTCCACATCACCTGATCTTTTTAACAGGAAATACTGGGAACACCTTCTCCATCCCACAGAGATGCTCTACCATTGAGCCACACCAGTTCAAGCCCCACTGGAACCCTAGGAAACAAGTTATGCTTTAGCTTCACAGCTGGCTCACCGAAGCCGGTTTGAGTTTCATCAGCAGGAAAGAAGACAAGATTTTACAACAAGTCCTCTTGAAAACCACTTTCTCCTAACAGCGGCAGCGACGTTCAAATGGGCTCCACACTGCCAGCACCCACCCAGACCCATCCACAGTGAAAATGTTTTTTTTAAAAAACCCTCAACAACTTATCAGGCTGCCCTCAGCCGGCCAGCTTCCCCAAACACACTTACTTTCCAGGAAACCTCTTGAAGACCAGTCTACCAAGATGCCTCCCCTGCCGGGTCGCTCAGGAAGATCCTGGGCATTGTAAAAACCGAGGTGCTCCGAAATTATCTGCGCTTCCACGAAAACTCACAGAGGGATCGGGCTGGGAGAGGAAACATGCCGAGAAGCGACGCGGTCCTCTCCTGCCTTTGGCTCGCAACCGGCCAGTCTGACAATGTAAAAAGAAAAAAGGAATAGCTGTCTTAACCCGGGAGTCTGCGCACTGCTGCTATGCTCCCTCCTCCTCCTCTCCGACTGACTTAACAAGGAGGCGAGGAGAAATTGTGGAGGAGGGAAGCCGAAAGGACCAGCCAAGGGAGAGAGGGAAAAGTCTGAAGTTTCGGAGAAGGCTGGCAGCGGGCAGGGATTGCAGCGTGGCAGGCGGAGGGGCCCGGGATCCCTCTGAAACCTCGAGCGCTCGGTTTCCGAGCTCCCCAGAGAGCCAGCTTGCAAAACGCCGCCGCCTCTTCTGCCGGTGCGCTCTTTGGAGTTCCGTCCAGCTATTGCGACAGCAGGTTGGGAGTCGATTCCCCTTCTCTGTTCCGAATCCAGCTCCGACAGTTGTGTGTGGGTGCGTGCCAGGAATCTTCCCCACTCATACGCCCTCAAGCCACAACTGACTTACGGCGACCTTGGCGAGGCGGCTGAGGAGATGTGGTTTGCCCTCACCTGCCTCGGCAGAGTCTTTTGGGGTGTTTTCCCATCCAATTCCTAGCCCTGCTTAGCTTCCAAGATCTGATAAGACTGGGGTAGAACATGGCTCACTTCCTTCCTGGTTGAGATCTTGGGTAATGGTAGTTTCCTGTGCAAACACCTGGTTATTTATGACCCATGGGATGACATCACATCACAACATTTGCTAGGTAGACTGTGTTTCATACAATCATAGAATCCTAGAGTTGGAAGAGACCCCAAGGGCCATCCAGTCCAACCCCCTGCCATGCCGGAACACACGATCAAAGCACTCCTGACAGATGGCCAGCCAGCCTCTCTTTAAAAACCTCCACAGAAGGAGACTCTACCACACTCCAAGGTAGCGCATTCCACTGTCAAACAGCCCCGACTGTCAGGAAGTTTTTTCCTGATGTTTAGGTGGAATCTCTTTTCCTTCACCTCAAACCCATGACTCCTGGTCTTGGTCTCCAGAGCCGCAGAAAACAAGCTTGCTCCCTCACCAACGTGACGTCCCTTCAAATATCTAAACATGGCTATCATGTCACCTCTTAGCCTTCTCTTCACCAAATTAAACATGTCCAGCCCCCTAAGGCAGATTCCGCACAGGCTAAAAACAATGGTGTGAAAACGGTGTAAACTGTTTTACACCGTTTGAAATCATTTTGCACCGTTTTCACAAGCAGGGCAACGAAGTGGCTTCCCATGAATCAAGCATTCCCACACGTCCCAGAATCCTTTGCTCTCGATTCAAGCAGGGCAACGAAGTGGCTTCACATAAATCAAGCATCCCCACACGTCCCAGAATCCTTTGCTCTCGATTCAAGCAGGGCAACGAAGTGGCTTCACATGAATCAAGCATTCCCACACGTCCCAGAATCCTTTGCTCTTGATTCAAGCAGGGCAACGAAGTGGCTTCACGTGAATCAAGCATTCCCACACGACCCAGAATCCTTTGCTCTCGATTCAAGCAGGGCCACGAAGTGGCTTCACATGAATCAAGCATTCCCACACGTCCCAGAATCCTTTGCTCTCGATTCAAGCAGGGCAACGAAGTGGCTTCACATGAATCAAGCATTCCCACACGACCCAGAATCCTTTGCTCTCGATTCAAGCAGGGCAACGAAGTGGCTTCACGTGAATCAAGCATTCCCACACGTCCCAGAATCCTTTGCTCTCGATTCAAGCAGGGCCACGAAGTGGCTTCACATAAATCAAGCATCCCCACACGTCCCAGAATCCTTTGCTCTCGATTCAAGCAGGGCAACGAAGTGGCTTCACATGAATCAAGCATTCCCACACGACCCAGAATCCTTTGCTCTCGATTCAAGCAGGGCAACGAAGTGGCTTCACATGAATCAAGCATTCCCACACGACCCAGAATCCTTTGCTCTCGATTCAAGCAGGGCCACGAAGTGGCTTCACATGAATCAAGCATTCCCACACGTCCCAGAATCCTTTGCTCTCGATTCAAGCAGGGCCACGAAGTGGCTTCACATGAATCAAGCATTCCCACACGTCCCAGAATCCTTTGCTCTTGATTCAAGCAGGGCAACGAAGTGGCTTCACGTGAATCAAGCATTCCCACACGTCCCAGAATCCTTTGCTCTCGATTCAAGCAGGGCCACGAAGTGGCTTCACATAAATCAAGCATCCCCACACGTCCCAGAATCCTTTGCTCTCGATTCAAGCAGGGCAACGAAGTGGCTTCACATGAATCAAGCATTCCCACACGTCCCAGAATCCTTTGCTCTCGATTCAAGCAGGGCAACGAAGTGGCTTCACATGAATCAAGCATTCCCACACGACCCAGAATCCTTTGCTCTCGATTCAAGCAGGGCCACGAAGTGGCTTCACATGAATCAAGCATTCCCACACGTCCCAGAATCCTTTGCTCTCGATTCAAGCAGGGCAACGAAGTGGCTTCACATGAATCAAGCATTCCTGACCAGAATCCTTTGCTCTCGATTCAAGCAGGGCCAGGGGTAGCTTCACATGAATCAGAAACGTTCCCACCGCGACCCAGAATCCTTTGCTCTCGATTCAAAGCAGGGCCACGAAGTGGCTTCACATGAATCAAGCATTCCCTACGTTAGAATCACTTTTGCTCTCGATTCAAGCAGGGCCACGAAGTGGCTTCACATGAATCAAGCATTCCCACACGTCCCAGAATCCTTTGCTCTCGATTCAAGCAGGGCAACGAAGAGGCTTCACACGAATCAAGCCGAGAGGGGGTTACTAATTGGGTCGACTCTTGAAAGGTTCTACTCCAAAAATCTCGTTGGTCCCTATGGAGTACTGGATTCAAATCCTGGGTTATACACAACCGCTCAAGCTAACACCACTCCATAACTCTTGCTCTTTGGGCAGCGCATGACCGCCATCTATGCCACTATCAACGCACAATTTTTTTGAGGACAAGGGACCTGGAGAAAGATCCTGTAAAATATTACATGGAGTTTCTTGTGACACCAAAAAACCATTTTATTGAGCTTGGGTGGACTGGCTCCCTCTTCACGGGACTTTCAAAGCATATCTGAAGTGAAGAAGAAGAAGGAAGAGGAGTTTGGATTTAAACCCTATTTTCCCCTACTTTCAATGAGTCTTAAGCGACTTACGATCACTTTGCCTTGACAGACGCCTTGAGGAGTAGGTGGGGCCGAGAGCGTTTGGAGAGAACCACGAAGGGCACAAGGTCAGCCAGCAGGCTTCATGTGTAGGAGTGGGGGAATCAAACCTGGTTCTCTAGACACAAACCACACTTAACCACTCCCCTAAGCTGGCTCTCTAAAGATAGGAATACAAAGATGACAAATTTATAAACGGTGTGACCAAAACACAGGTCTCCGAAAAACTTTTCCGGGGGGGGGGGGCTTTCTTGCTCCACTACACAGGGACCAAGACTGAAAATACACACACACACACACCCTTTCAGACAGGATGGCAAATGCAGGTAGCAAGACTCTACAGCAGTGTTTCCCAACCTTTTCGACATTGCAGTACCCTTGACCTCACTCTTCATATCTTACGGTACCCTGTGGGTGGTACAGCCCTGCCACCCCCACCTTCCTCTCCCAGTGCCCCTGCCTGCCACCCCCAAGAGGCATATCTAGGGAAAATGAACCCTGAGGCAAAATCTGAGTTTTCCACACACTGCCCATGGGCTCCATTTTCCCTAGATATGGGGGGAGATCAAAGCCATCTGCCGATCTCACGGAGGTGCGCCCAGGTCTACCGCTGGGCAGGCTGGAAGAGGCCGAGTCAGCATGCTGGCACGGGCTCCGGAGGGCCGGTGGCTCGTGGGGCCCAGTCCACCACCCCGCAAATGCCCTTGCCCCGCCTTCCAATGGGTGAATCACGACCCTAGGAGGGTTTACTCAGAAGCAAGCCCCATTGTCAGCAACCGAGCTTATTCCCAGGTAAAGGATTGCGCTTTAGTTCTTCGCATGAAAATCAGTGGGGTTTAACAGCGCTTAATAGGGTTACCTACACTGCTTCCCCAAAACTAGGTCTTAGGTTTAATGCTAATAATCAATTAGCTAATGCTAACAATAATGCTAATAATCAAGCCCAGTGGCCCAATAATGCTAATAATCAAGCCCAGTGGCCCAAGGCAGCCTAGATGTGTATGGGGACACTCTGTTTGCACGTGCCCACAGAGAGGGCTCTGGCACCCGTGCCATAGGTTCGCCACCACTGCTATATGGGCAGCAAAACATAATGGCTGAAAAGGGTTAAAATAATTCTGCTTCGCTATAGGGGTGCCAGCTCTGTGTTGGGAGATAACTACAGATGTTGGCAGTGGAGCCTGGAAAGGAGAGAAACTTTAGTGGGATCGAATGCCATAGAATCCAACAGAGTCCGAAGTGGCCGCTTTCTCCAGGGAACCTGATTTCCGTAACCTCAGTTGTAATTTCAGATCTCCGGCCCCCGTTTGCAGACTGGCAACTCTAGCTCCCGAGTTATACCCACCGCTTGAACCAATGGCTACAATTGCATTAGAGAATCTAGGCCAGGTGTACGTTTCGGAGCGGGCAGGATAACGTTTCAGGCGATTCAGTCAAAAAGAAAAAGAAAAACAAACAAACAAACGCACACGCACACACACACACCCCATGCACACCGGTCGAACGCTTCAGCTCCTCTTCCATTTTCCACACCTCCCTTCGGACTGGGCGATGACTAATAAACATTTCACGATTTTCCTGGCGGGGCCGAGAAACCGACCCGACTTTTTAAACTTCCTGTGGAGACGTTACTTCTCCCTCGGCTGAAATTTGGCTGCAACCTTCCAGCCTGCTTTCTCCACCTCCTCCTCCTCCAGTTACAAACTCTGGAGACGCACGCCTGAGGAACAGGACGCCGCAGTCCTGTTTCAGAGGATGTTCGAGCTTGCAGCCGGGCGGGCGCTTACTGATAAGTAAAACCACTGGTTCCTGGAGGATCTGCTCCCGTGTAAACATGCCCCAGCCAAGGTGATGGGGAAGCATAGGACAGAACGACAGGAAATACTTTTCTGTGTATTTGAGAGCAGGACCATATCCACAGCACTGGTTGTCGTGGGCTTTCCGGGCTGCGTGGCCGTGGTCTGGTGGAACTTGTTCCTGATGCTTCGCCTGCATCTTCAGAGGTGTATCAAAGAGAGAAGTTTGTTACGCACTGTGTCCAGTGAGAAGGGAATGTTGAGTGGGGGATATATTGTCCATGTCCCAGGCGAAACGTTAGGAGGAAGAAGAAGAAGAAGAAGAAGAAGAAGAAGAGGAGGAGGAGGAGGAGGAGGAAGAAGAAGAAGAAGAAGAGGAGGAGTTTGGATTTATATCCCCCCTTTCTCTCCTGCAGGAGACTCAAAGGGGCTTACAATCTCCTGGCCCTTCCCCCCTCACAACAAACACCCTGTGAGGTGGGTGGGGCTGAGAGAGCTCCAAAGAGCTGTGACTAGCCCAAGGTCACCCAGCTGGCATGTGTGGGAGTGCACAGGCTAATCTGAATTCCCCAGATAAGCCTCCACAGCTCAGGCGGCAGAGCTGGGAATCAAACCTGGTTCCTCCAGGTTAGATACACGAGCTCTTAACCTCCTACGCCACTGCTGCGTAGGAGGTTAAGAGCTACCAGACCACGGCCACAAGACCACAGACCACGGCCATACAGCCCAGGAAGCCCGCACCTACCAGTTGAGTCTGGCCGTGAAAGCCTTCGGTTGGATCCAGTCGGATCCAATTTCCCCTTTTTTTGTGTTGCAGAATCGGGAGGGATCTACAGCAAACTTTGCACCAAAGCGAAGGAGAGCTTTCCGCCACACCAACGGCCAGTTCATGCCTGGACTGGTCCCGCAGAAGTCACCTTTGACCTCTCGCAAGCTTTGCCTTCAAAGCCGGTCCGCCCACCCACCCACCCCTCTCCTTTTCCCAGATTCCCTCTAATCCCATCACCACTTACCAGGAAAGGAGAGATGTCAGGAAGAGCCGGCTGCTCACGCACACCTTTTCCTGGAGACGGTTTGCATGTTTGGGAGGAGAGGATTAGAAAGAGGAAAAAGAAAAGGGGTGGGGGGTGGGGAGAGGAGCCGAAGGGAGGGGAGGGGACGGAAAAGCCCAGAAGAGGGTAATGCAGAAGGAAGGGGGGGGGGAGAAGAGTCCAGAGGGCAGTGCTTGAAATCTGAAGCCGGGGCCCGGGGAAATCCAGCTGTGAATCAGACCGCTGGCAGCCTCAAGCATCGGCTCTTTGCTGGGAGAGTGGCGGGGAGGGGAGCTGAGCAGCTCACAAAGAAGAGCAGGAAAAATAAATAAGTCAGCAAGAGAGGCATGACTTTAAGGGGGGGGGGAGCTTTTCACGCAGTGGCAAAAGTCTCCGAGCGGGGAGGTTCACACATGCACTGAAACTCTGGTTTGCCACCCTCGATCGCCGGTGGCTTGCAGTAGTGGGATCTGAGATCACAGAATCGTAGAGTTGGAAGAGACCCCAAAGGCCATCCAGTCCAACCCCCTGCCATGCAGGGACACAACGATCAAACAACCCCGACGTAGGATTATCTAGCCTCCGTTTAAAAACCTCCAAAGGAGACTCCACCACTCGCCGAGGCGGTAAATTGCACAGCCCTGACGGTCAGGAAGTTCTTCCTAATGTTTGGGTGGAATCTCTTTTCCGACACCTTGAATCCATGACTCCTGGTCCCGGTCTCTGAGGCAGCAGAAAACAAGCTTGCTCCCTCTTCAACGTGGCATCCCTTCAAATATTTAAACATTGATATCATGTCCCCTCTTAACTTTCTCTTCACCAGCTTAAACATCCCCAGCTCCCTAAGTCTCTCCTCGTAGGGCAGTGATGGCGAACCTATGGCACGGGTGCCAGAGGTGGCACTCAGAGCCCTCTCTGTGGGCACGCGCAAACAGAGTGCCCCCTCCACACATCTAGGCTGGCCTGGGCCGCTGGGCTCAATTATTAGCATTAAACCTAAGACCTAGTTTTGGGGAAGCAGTGTAGGTAACCCTGTTAAGAGCTGTTAAACTAAAGCGCAATCCTTTACCTGGGAGTAAGCTCGGTTGCTGGCAATGGGGCTTGCTTCTGAGTAAACCCTCCTAGGGTCGTGATTCACCCGTTAAAAGAGTTGAACGGTTGCTTCAAAGCAAAGCCATCGATTACCACCAAGCTTACTCCTGAGTAACGCACGCCTCGGAGCCAACCGTTTTTTCTGAACTAAAACCTCAGTATTCAGGTTAAATTACCGTGTTGACACTTTGCGATAAATAAGTGGGTTTTGGGTTGCAGTTTGGGCACTCGGTCTCGAAAAGGTTCGCCATCGCTGTCGTAGGGAATGAATTCCAGACCTTTCCCCATTGTGGTTGCCCTCCTCTGGACGCGTTCCAACTTCTCAAATTGCGGTGCCCAGAACTGTACACGTTACTCTAGGTGAGGTCTGAGCAACGCAAAGTAGCGTGGCACAATTACTTCCCTCGAAATAATTGTAATTGTCTCCAAACAGGGAGGTTCACACACACACACACCTCTCTCTGGTTTGCCACCCTCCGTCGCTGGTGGCTGGAAGAAGTGGATCTGAGAGGCTAGGCAAAAGTTTGGTCCGGAGCGGTGTCAGGTCCGGGACGGCCTGTTCGCACATGCCCGGCAGCTCCAGATGTTGTGGTCACCCTCCAGCGACCAGCAGGCACCAGTGAATCACACCAACGGGTCGATAATGCCTGCAGTGTGCAAACTCCAATCGATGCCCACTTGATATGCCCGCTTTCCACGTTCTGGGTGCACAAGAGCCGACCTAACGTCGGAACCAGCCCCGACCCAGGTCAGGGGACGCAAGCCGGGCTTGACCCGCACGCTGCAAAAAAAACCCCAAGCCGTCTCTTCCGCTCCCGACTAGGCTGGCTGGAAAGGCCCTTCGCCGTCCACAACTTTGCAAAGTTATTGGAAATGATGGATGTCTTTTCTTGGGTGTGTGTGTGTCTGTGTGTGTGTGTGTGTCCTGACTGCCTCCTTTCCGGGCTCTCTGGTGAAGAAACTGGCTGCAGGCAGACTCCCTCCCACTGACTAACTGGATTTCAGTTCCTCTGCAGAGCGACCCTTTAAGTTGCAAATCACACACACACACACACACACACGTGTGCACACACACACAAGCCAATAGAGGAAACCTGCTTCTTTTGCAGAAAAAGGGTTTAGAAAGGGATCGGACATTTTCTCCCCAATTCTTTTATCAAGGGAATCAATAGACCAGGTCAGGTTTAGAGGGTTGCCAACTCTGGAGATGGGAGTGGAACCCGGGGAGGGGCACAGTTTTGGCAGGGGGCTCCAGAAGGGCACGGTGCCCCCCAGTCCCCCTTCCAGCCCAGATCTCCGTCCTCTGGAGCGCTCCGGGCCCTGCCGGGAGGTTGGCAACCTCATTTGACGCAGAACCACGGTTTCTGCGCGCGCACGTTTTATACTCTCGGATTATTGTATTCTTTGTGACGTCTAGGCATGCAACCCGCCACGAGTCCCCTGGGAGACTGGCGAGGCAGGCTTGTGACATATAAATAATGAACATACATACACGTGTCTATCGGAACGTCTGAACGCCGGCAGCGGCTGGCTCCCCCTTCCTTTTGCAACCAGGTGGAGGAGGGGGTTTTCAGGAAGCGCCATCAAGGCCGCCTCTGATTTATACGTTACCTTTTTCCTCTCTTTTGCAGAAGTTGGGCTTTTTTTACAATCCGGGGAGCGGGGGCGGTGATGGAATCTTCACAAACACCCCCCCCCCCCAAAAAAAAAAGCCTTCGCAACGCTGCCGATCAATTGCTTCCAACGTTTGCACAGGGAAAAGTCGGACAGGGCCAAAAACAAAAAGTTTAGCCAAGAAAGACACTCACCTGGTCTTGCAGCGGACGAACAGCTCTTCGCTGCCCCCCCTCCCCCCCCCTTTCTTTCTCTTGCAGCAGCAATCCGGGCTCGGTGCAAAAAAAAAAAAAAGCAATAGGGTTTTTTTTGGGGGGGGGGGGTTGCGTGCGTGCAAAAGGACGGCTCCCCCTCCTCCCCCCTCGCTCGCTCGCGATCCGCTGGTCTCCGGTCCGGGGGCGCTCCCTTTGCACGCGATCCTCTGCCAAGGCCGCTTTATAAACCCGCCCGCGGCCCGAGGGGGGCGGCCAGCAAGCCCCGCCGACCGCCTCGCCTGCGCCGCCTTCCAGCTCGGCCGGCCAGCCCCGGATCCCCTCCTTGCAGCCGGCCGGCCGCCTCCTCCTCCTCCTCCTCCTCCTCCGCCCCGCGGGGAGCGTCGCGCAAGTGCGCAGTCCAGACTCTCTCCAACCCCCCCCCCATCACCATGGAAGGAGGGGCTTGGCTCCCCCCCTCGGCTGAGAGAAAGCAGTGGCTCCTCCTCTTCACCCCAGAGCAGGGGGGGGGCGGGGTGGGGGGTGTCTACAGAGGCAGGGCGAAAGAAGGGAACTTCCCGGGGAAGTCTGGCCTGCGGGGTTGCCAGTCTCCAGGGAGGGCCTGGAGATCTCCCGGAACGGCAACTGATCCCCATGTCAGGGAGGGGGTCAGTTTCCCCTGGAGAAAAAAAAAATGGCTGCTGCAGAAGGTTGGGGGGGGGGGGTGAGGTCTCGAATCCATGCCTTGTGAGGAGAGACTTAGACCTGGCTCTTTCAGATGCAGTTGCCAACCTCCAGGGGGAGCCTGCAGATCTCCAGCAACGTTCCACTGGGACGTCGGCAACCATATTTTGAAGAGCCCCAAACAGCGTCCCTTTGGGGTCTGCCGAGAGGAAGCATTCAGAAACCAGCTGCCTCTTGGTTAGAGCAATGTGATGCGGCAGCCAAGAAAGCCAATGCGATTCTGGGATGCATCAATAAGAGTCTAGTGTCTAGGAGCAGCAGTGGCGTAGGAGGTTAACAGCTCGTGTATCTAATCTGGAGGAACCGGGTTTGATTCTCTGCTCTGCCGCCTGAGCTGTGGAGGCTTCTCTGGGGAATTCAGATTAGCCTGGGCACGCCCACACATGCCAGCTGGGTGACCTTGGGCTAGTCACAGCTTCTCGGAGCTCTCTCAGCCCCACCTACCTCACAGGGTGTTTGTTGTGAGGGGGGAAGGGCAAGGAGATTGTCAGCCCCTTTGAGTCTCCTACAGGAGAGAAAGGGGGGATATAAATCCAAACTCTTCTTCTTCTTCCTCTTCTTCTAGATCAAGGGAAGTAATTGTGCCACTCTACTCGGTATTGGTTAGACCTCACCTCGAGTACTGTGTTCAGTTCCGGGCACGTCAGTTTAAGAAGGATATTGACAAGCTGGAACGTGACCAGAGGAGGGCGACCAAAATAGTCAAAGGCAATGGTGGGATTCAAATAACTTAACAACCAGTTCTGGGGGTGGGATTCAAATAATTTAACAAGCACCACTTTAACAACGGGTTCGGCCGAAGCGGTGCGAACCTGCTGAATCCCACCACTGGTCAAAGGTCTCGAACCCATGCCTTGTGAGGAGAGACTTAAAAAGCTGGGTATTTAGTCTAGAGAAGAGAAGGTTAAGGGGGGGGGGCATGATAGCCATGTTTAGATATTTGAAGGGATGTCACATTGAGGAGGAAGCAAGCTTGTTTTCTTTTGCCTCAGGGACTAGGACATGGAGGAATGGATTCAAAGTGCAGGAAAAGAGATTCCACCCAAACATTATGAAGAACTTCCTGACTGTCAGGGCTGTTCGATGGTGGAATTCACTGCCTCAGAGAATGGCGGAGTCTCCTTCTTTGGAGGTTTTTAAACAGAGGCTGGATGAACATATGTCGGGAGTGCTTTGATTGTGTGTTCCAGCATTGCAGGGGGTTGGACTTGATGGCCCTTGGAGTCTCTTCCAATTCTATGATTCTATGGCCCCTGTGTAAGACAGGATGCAGGGCTAGATGGACCTCTGGTCTAATCCTTCTTCTGATGTTCTTATGCTTCCATTATGGGAGGATGCTTGTCTGGGAACCTTCTAGCCCTTTGGAGGACCTCTCAAATGTTCTGTAACGTGCCAGCCATATTTGCCTTAGTGGGATGCCCACAGAAGATAAAATGGGCCGCTGAATCGCAACCAACTCATGGCGACGCCAGACAAGAAATGAGCAGGAGGAGGGAGGGGGCTGGCCGGCCACGCGCTCAGGTGTCAAACTCGCAGCCCTCCAGATGTTATGGACTACAGTTCCCATAATCCCCTGCCAACATGATGCTGGCAGGGGATGATGGGAACTGTAGTCCATAACATATGGAGGGCCACGAGTTCGACACCTACACGCTTGGTAGTCTCCTCTTTAAGTACCAACCCTACTTAGCTTCAATCTCTAATATGACCGGTCTGGTTTGGGCCCAGGCTGTTGGGGCAGCCATGTGGTTCCCTCTACCTCTTCTTAAAATGGCACAAAAGCACGCTAAAAAATTATAAATGACTGCAAAATATAGAGTGCTGTGTGGTTTTCGGACTGTATGGCCGTGTTCTAGCAGCATTCTCTCCTGACTGTGGCTGGCATCTTCAGACCACACAGCACCCTAGTGATTCCGGCCGTAAAAGCCTTCGACAATACACTGCAAAATATAGTTGCAGACCTCCAGCCTAACCACTTCGCCACCCCTGCAGTGGGCCTTAAGGAATCAACACAGGGAAAATGTAGGAGAGCGTGAAAGCGTGCAACAAAGCGAACCAACGTGTGAAAAAGTGAACGGGTTTCGTTTTTGAGCGATGCTGAGAAGGCGAAAGGGTAAACTTAGCTACGCCGATGCCGCCGCTGGGACGGAACGCTGCCATTGTGTGCATTCTCAGTTATGAGCTATAAAACCTCACCACAACAAAGGGAGCTAATTCACACTATAATTTCCCCTCTTCCTACCCAGAATGCCAAAGGCTTCTTCATTCATCTTACACACCCCTGTCTGTACTCTATTGTTGTGCACCGCGCTGGGGGGGGGGGCGGGGGGGGGCTACGATTGAATCTTTCTCCAAGCGGAAGAAAAGTAGATATTTACTCGTTTACAGGTGCAGCTGCAAATGCGATCAGAGATGCTGTTGGGAGTGTGCTCGCAAACGCAGCAACAAATGCGACTGTCAATGAGCTCGGCTCAGATACATGAAAATGCCGCTCACCCCCCTGTGAGGTAGACAAAATATATACACTGCCACACAGTCACGCCACACTGTGCCACGGGAGTGGATTCCGCCCAGGCCAAATGTAAAGGGATGATATAAACATGATATAGACATGATATAAACTGTTTTTTTGGGGGGGGGACACTTCACACAGGTCCCATTCCCAAAATGAGTTTTGCCTGTTTTATTTCGCATAGCCCGGGATTTTTGAAAATTGCTAAAGCAGCGATCCTTTTGCACAGTCCTGGAGGCATTCCCGCATGAACACAACAGGAAGGAGACGCTTTATTTCCCTCCCTCCCACCCGTTCACTTCCACGCCATCCACTGGCGGGGAGGATTTGCCCACCTGCCATTTTGTGCAGGTCGCACGCAGGTCGGGGGCTGATTCTCTGAGCGCCCGACCAGGTACAGTGTCTCCCAAGCACATTTTCTCCCAGGGCAGTGAGTATGACTGATCTACCGCAAACCGCTCATTATAGCCACGCTGTTGCAGGAAGGTCCCTTTTTCCTTTGTTCTTCTTTTATGTGTTGCACATGCGCAGCTACACAGGTGCAGCCAATATTATTATTATTATTATTATTATTATTATTATTATTATTATTATTATTTATTATTATACTACACATAACAACACAGCACAAGTGTCTGGAATTCATCTCTGAATATCGAGTCCTTCCCAAGGACCTAGGATATTAGAGGTATTTGCGTAGAATATGTGCAGTTCCTAGAAGTGCTGCTTTCTGCACTTTCATCATCATCATCATCATCATCATCATCATCATCACCACCACCACCACCACCACCACCACCACCACCACCACCACCACCACCACCACCACCACCACCATCATCATCATCATCATCATCATTATTATTATTATTATTATTATTATTATTATTATTATACTACACATAACAACACAGCACAAGTGTCTGGAATTCATCTCTGAATATCGAGTCCTTCCCAAGGACCTAGGATATTAGAGGTATTTGTGTAGAATGTGTGCAGTTCCTAGAAGTGCTGCTTTCTGCACTTTCATCATCATCATCATCATCATCATCATCATCATCATCATCATCATCATCATCATCATCATTATTATTATTATTATTATTATTATTATTATTATTATTATTATTATTATACACATAACAACACAGCACAAGTGTCTGGAATTCATCTCTGAATATTGAGTCCTTCCCAAGGACCTAGGATATTAGAGGTATTTGCGTAGAATATGTGCAGTTCCTAGAAGTGCTGCTTTCTGCACTTTCATCATCATCATCATCATCACCATCATCATCATCATCATCATCATCATCATCATCATCATCATCATCATCATCATCATTATTATTATTATTATTATTATTATTATTGTAGTGATGCACTGCTGACCCAGCAGCACCGTGGTAGAACGTTGGGACGCCAACAGACCTACGGCCTTGCTGGTCGCACCGCACCCTTAATTCCTCATCCCCCCCCCATGAGTCAATGGTCATGAATCCTGCTCTGGCTCAATCACCGGGCGCAGGGACAATGGTCTTGCCCCAGGTGAGGATTAGGCTCAGACGCCACGCCCTTCCTCCAAGACGTGAGCCAGATGAGATCATGCATCACATGATGATCTCCCCGACCTTCCCCGCTTCCGGAACTCCCCGGTCCTCCTCCTCTTAATAGAATAACAATAAAAGGTGCCAGAACCGCAGACGGAGATCGCTTAGGAACACGGACTGTCTCCCCGCTGCTGGCGATCTCCACCAGATGCCATTCTCCGCCTCGCCTCGTTTTGGCGCTTCGACCACGCAATTTTAATTACAAGCTGGTGCCGAACCCGAATCCTCTAACCTCCACCCTGCTCACCGCTTGGGGAAGGGGGTCAGCGATACCGGAAGTCCGCTGGATCGGCGCATCCAGGGACCACCGTTTTCGCATCGCTTTCGTCCTTCTGGATCGGGCGCGAGATCCAGAGACACGCCAGCCCTAGGACACTCTCGTCCGGACGGAACACCGGTGAGTATGGGGAGCTAGTAAAAGCAGGGCTTATGACAAGCATCGCTGGATCTAACTGAAAGCTGCTTAACGGAAATGCGCAGGGTCCCCGTGAAGAGAAGCTGGAGCTGCGCAAATTGGTTGAGGAGATTGAAGCTCAATGTCCATGGTACCCAGAGGGGACATTAAATCTTATGACTGGGAAAACATCGGGCGACTCTTTCGCGACAGAGCCTCGCGACCGATGTCGCTGCTACTGACGGGAGACAATCGTTTTGTCGCCATCAGCCTGCAGACCTATAATGCCCTTTGCTGTAGGTCACTCCTTTCGACATCTTTCACCTTCAATTTCAACCCCGAATTTTCTATCCACTCAATTCATTGGACGCCTGTCCCTCCTTCTCTGCCCCCCCTCGCCTTCTTCACCCACCTCCAAACTTCCTCTCATACTCAGCCTCCCCCCTTCTTGCTCCTCGCTTCTTCATTTTCTCCGGCCAATGCATCAGACCTCCGCCAGCCATCGCACGGCGCGTAGTTTCAAAACCTCGCAGAGAAATCCGATAGCCACGATCTGCAGAAGAAAGAAACTCCTGACGGAAGACGATGCCAAAGAGATTCTTGCATTGTAGCCCCGGCCCACTTCACAGATACTGAGGGGAGGGTGATGCCATTCGGGCGGGTTGTCGAAAATCGCCTCTTTAAGCTATAACATCCTCACTGAGCTCCGCAAAGCGAGCGCGAGACGAGGGAATCACTAGCCCCTACGGAGAGGCATGCTAGAGGCAATCGCGAGGAATCACCTCCACGGTTCCGACGACTGAAAACCACCTTCATGCTCCTGAGCCCAGCAATTACTCCTAGATCTGGGAAAGCGTTCCAGCAATGGTCAGGAGCCGCCCGCGCTCTTACACAGCCGCCAGCTTACTGCTTCGACGCTGCCAACCTCCCCAACCATCAGATTTCATTGTCCTGCCTGAGGCCACTCCTACGGTCGCCTTCTGAGTGTTTAAGGCATTTGCGGTGGTCAAAGTCCCCAATGCCGCCAGCCAACCCAGAGTTTTCCTCCATCCGCAAAACCCCAAGAGCCCTATGCCGATTTTGTGAACAGGCTCCAGCCAAGAGGCAGGTAGATAGCCAGGAGGTTCAAACGTAGCTCCTCATGCCGCAAAGAGAACGCTTTCCACGGAGTGCCGCGAGGGCAATCACGGCTCAGCAAAAATCCTGAACTGGCCGACATGCTTAATAAGGCTGCCAGACATCGATCCTCCGCTTCACCAAGCCAGCCTCCTCGGCCGCAGCACTTCCCACCGGGCGGAGGCAGCCCTCCCAGGATGACTGCTTTAACTGCAGACCCGACACTTCCTCAAGGAGTGTAGGCAGCCCGGTGGGGCTCTACAACCCCTCGATGGAGGAGGGTCCTCCCTCAGGAGAAGGCCACCTAAAACCCGCGCCCACGCTACAAAAGGCTTCCACTGGAGAAAACGACTGCCCGCCGGAAACTCCCCGCCTCGGCGCCTCCCCAGCCCAGACCAAGGAGGAGAGTACTAGAGCAGACCCAAAACACCAAGGCCCCTGCCAAAACCACCCCCCTCCTCGCAGGCATCTCGCCGCATGCACCTTGCAGCCCATCTCCTTGTTCCCCACGCAGGTTCTTGTCGCCTAACCCAGTATGACAAGTTTCATCCCTACCGACTATTGGGCTGGTGTTGCCAGTACCTCCGCCGAACAGGGACTGTTCATCGCCCCGGAGTGATCGACTCCACGCACTGCTGACCTGGTATCCATCTCCAGGTCTGGACAAACATCCCACAGGAGTTATTCGTCGGAGCTAAAGGCGCCAGTTGATTCTTCTGTCTCATGCGCTGCCCGCTGCCGCACCCAATAAAGGCAAGCCCCAGCAGCCAACATGGCGTTAGCCTACAACACCGCCGCCGAGCGTGGAGACGCTTCTATCGGGAGCTCCCGCCCATGGCCTGGAGCTCTATAGAAGGATAAGTTCAAGTGGCCTGGTGGACACCGCTGATGTTACCGCCATCAGAGCAGCCGAGTGGCCCTCGACCAGTGGCCGACCGAGACATGCCCGCACATTCGGGGTGGAGACAAACCGCTGACGGAAGCATCCGGCCCGCCACACGGTCAACAGCCCAGGACTCGAAGCTGCAGCTCGACGGTCCGCCTCTAATGCTTTAGACATCCATGTCAATTCTGGGAAGGACCTCATGAGTCAGGTCAAACGACTCTGGTTCCGGGATGGGTAGCCGCCTACAGATCATTGATCCCAATCTTGCCTTCCGAAAAATTATTTTCTAATTCCGTGAAGAAAATTCGTTTCCCTCTCCCTCCCTTTCTCCTTCTGTTTTTTCGGATCAGTAGAGGCGTGGAGGCCAATTGGCTGACTAGCCTCCCTGGATAGGTCTGGCCCGACCCTGGTACCGCAGCACTGCTGTGACAGGCCCCAACTTAAGGGGTTGCTGCAAACACAGATCCACTCATGATTTGGTGTGGGTGGTGTTTGCTTACGCCGGGGCCGGCACGCCTTTAGGAGCGGCCCCGGCTACGCAATTCCTCAAGATAATTCGGGGTCGTACTTTTAGCACCATCCAGCTTCCTGCATTAGCCACCAAGGTCACGGTAAGTGCAACCTTGCAAAGAACCCCCCTTTCCTGTGTGTGTGCGGTGAATTTGCTTCTAATTGCCTGATTGCCTCATTACCGGATGCACCTATCCCCCAAAGGTGCCTTCCCAAAGCCCCTTGTGTTGCTGATTAAGCAGATACCACAACTCTGGTGACCTCGCCTGTTCCTCCCCTCGAGGTTTCCTCGACCTTGACGCGCACCCTGATGACTCTCTGAAGCCAATTCCCACCAGAGTCAGCCACCTCCTGCCCTCCCTGTCAAAACAACTAAAGAAAAAGAGGGAGTAGGGCGGCCCCCCAGGAGATTGCATGCATTAAAAGCAACTCACAGGCTGCAAAACAAGCCTTCTTCCTTCTTATATTAAATCTAAACACTAAATCCTCGATCCCGACTCCGCCATCCGCCCCAGAACTGAGCCTGGCGATTCGCCCCCCCCCCCCCCCGTGAACTCCGGGAAAAGGGGGTGTGTTTCAGTCCCTCTTCCTACAGGTCTCTCGAGGACTCCATCGCCAGACAGGCCAGCCCAGCGAGCCGCCAGGAGGAAACTAACCCCATCCCGGAGATGGAACACATCTCTAAAGGATTCCGCCTACGTTCAACAGGAACGCCGCCACAACTTCAAAGACCACGACCTGGGAGACGCCAAGGCGCACTCACCAGCCAAGCTCCTAGAGTCGCTGGCGCCAGCAGGACCACCCCTCGAGACACCTCGAGAACCCTTCTGTGCCGCCTTCATGACCATCATCACCGCCAACCTCGCGACCACCATCCTTGCCTGCTCTGCTGCCTCCTGCCGATGGCGATCGCCACCCCTGACGAAGCCACTCAGACCAACATCTGGGAGCAGTTTACGTCACGCCAACGCCTCATCTTTTCTGCCTGGGCCAGTACTCAGGAGTCGGGAGCCTGCTCTGCCTGCTCCCCGCCTGCTCGAGACTTCCAGTAGCGGAGTCCGGGCTGTTCCTTCATGAATGCCTCATCCATCAGATAATTTATGAGCTACCGACTGGGGACCCGTCGTCCAAAACCTCGCTGGCGCCTTCCTTGTCATCACCAAGACTGCCGCTAACCACGACCTAACACCTGCGCCTCGGCATCACCGGGCGCAGCTGCTGGAACCGCACTACCCATTCATCGCTCCGCCAGTTGGAACTGTACACACACGGAGGGACATTCCCCCCATGTTCGAAACATCCTTGCTCCCAGGGCTGGTTCTGACCTGCGGGAGAGAACGCTTAATTATATTCCCCGCCCGACTCCGCTGAACTCTTTTGTTGCCTCAGTCGACTTCACCATCGTCTCTACCCCAGGCTCCACCCCCGAGCCCGACGCCGCCCAGCTTCTGCTCGGGACTCCCTCCTGTCGGAGCGACATGGGGTCGCCTCTCTCCCAAGCGAGTTCGCCTCCTCAAGAATCCTAGTGGGAGTCCCCGACTCGCTTCTTACAATGCTAAGACTATTGGCCGCTGGCCTGTGCCCCGCGGTCCATCAACTCTACCTCCACCGCCTGGGATGCCCTGGCCTCCGAGCAGCAGGAACTTCGTCCAAGCTTAATTCTAGACAATCAGGCCGCTTATTGATTACTTGTTGTTGTTACATCACCAAGGTTGTGAGAATGTACATAATATGTGTTGTTTTAATTCCTTCTGATAATTCCCAGTTGATTCACATGAAAGTGCGTGAGCTGCAAGAAGTTGTATCTAATCTGAAGTATGATGTTTTGTCTTCATTGGTGGTCAGCCTTCTGGAGCTATTGCCAGGAGGATGGTTGAGTGCTATTGTACAGCTCTGCATTGGTTTAATCTGTGTGCCTCGTTACTGATCTTGTTTCGTCAATGCGTGTCTATTATTGCCTGTAACGTGTAAGAAGCCCCTCACTTCCTTTACCCCGCAGCCAAGTTCTAATGTTACACAAGCAGCTTGGTCAGCTTGACCAGATGCATGGAGGGAGACAAGCGGCCCTTTAAATCGCCTCTTCTTAGCATTTCGTCCCCTTTTCTAAAAGTAAAAAAGGAGGAGAGATGTAGTGATACTGGGTTGACCCAGCAGCACCGGGTGTGGTAGAACGTTGGGACGCTAACGACTCCACGGCCTTGTTGGTTCTGATCAGCACTCCCCACTCCTCATCCCCCCCCATGAGTCACGGGTCATGAACTGCCTGGCTCAATCATCGGGCTTAGGGACAATGGTCTTGCCCCCAGGTGAGGATTAGGCTCAGACGCTACGCCTCCAAGACGTAGCCAGATGAGATTCTCCTATGCATCACATGATGATCTCCCCGACTCGGCCTGAACTCCCCCCTCGTCCTCCCTCCTCCTACACTTCAATAGAATAACAATAAAAGGTGCCAGGAACCGCAGACGGAGACTCAAGAGGAACACGACCTCCGTCTCCCCGGGCTGCCATGATCTCCACCAGATGTCTCCGCCTCTGCCTCGCTTCTGGCGCTTGACCACGCGGGCTCCACTACAATTATACATAACAACACAGCACAAGGTCTGGAATTCATCTCTGAATATCGAGTCCTTCCCAAGGACCTAGGATATTAGAGGTATTTGCGTAGAATATGTGCAGTTCCTAGAAGTGCTGCTTTCTGCACTTTCATCATCATCATCATCATCATCATCATCATCATCATCATCATCACCACCACCACCATCATCATCATCATCATCATCATCATCATCATCATCATCATCATCATTATTATTATTATTATTATTATTATTATTATTATTATTATTATTATTATTATTATTATACACATAACAACACAGCACAAGTGTCTGGAATTCATCTCTGAATATCGAGTCCTTCCCAAGGACCTAGGATATTAGAGGTATTTGCGTAGAATATGTGCAGTTCCTAGAAGTGCTGCTTTCTGCACTTTCATCATCATCATCATCATCATCATCATCATCATCATCATCATCATCATCATCATCATCATCATCATCATTATTATTATTATTATTATTATTATTATTATTATTATTATTATTATTATATTTGATTTAATATACCGCCACATCCCCGAAGGGCTCTGGGCAGTGTACAACATAAAACAGTATATATAAAATCATCGTAAATACAGTTTCCATAAATACAATTAAAAACAGCAGTTGTTTCCCAAGATAGGCATCTCACAAAAAACCTTATTTAAACTTAAACTTAACCCTCCTAGAAGGAAGGAGGGGGGGGGAGAATAATGGGTCCTGATGACATTGGGGACCCATGAAATATTGTGAGACGATGACACAGTCCTTAAAATATATTGCTCCCAGATCATACAAGGCTGTACATTCAATATAGATGAAACAAGACTGGGATGATAACGGTCCCTGCGATCTGCTCCAGCCATCACTCCGGCTGAGCATTCTGTATCAGCTTCCGGACAGTCTTCAAGGGCAGCCCCACATACAATGTATTGCAGTAATCTAATCTAGCTAGGCGAATGAAAGCCAGCGTGGTGTATAGAACTAGGATCTGGGAGACCCTAGTTCAAATCCCTACTTTGCCATAGAAGTTTTCTGGGGTGGGGGTGGGGGAATTTGGACCAGTCACTTGTTCTAACCTACCATACAGGGTTGTTGTGAGAAGAGAACAACATAAGCCCAGTGGCGTATCCGGGGAAAATGTAGCCCGGTTCAAAATATGAATTTTCTGCCCACCCCTGCATATGGGCGGCCACCCTCCCCCACCACAACCAAGCAACTTCCACCCATTTGACTAAATGACTGCCACTTGGGGACATTTGACATTTGACCCCATATGTTCCCCTGGTTGGTACGCCCCTGCGTGAGCCACTTTGGGTCTCCACTGGGAGAAAGATTAGGGTTTGAATTATTGTATTCAGACTCTCCAGATAAAGTTATGGATCACAGCCTTGTTATCCCCCCTGCCAGCATCATGCTGGCAGGGGATGATGGGAACTGTAGTCTGTAACATCTGGAGGGCCGCGAGTTTGACACCTATGGTTTAAACGAACTAAATAAACATTCAAATGAAATGAAGTTAGTGCATAAAGGGTAAGCAGAGGTTTTGAAAGAGAGATCTTCAGGCCGTTATTAAACAGCGTCTTGCTGTTATGTCTGAGGCAAGACTGTGTGTTGAGTCAAGTCTGGGTCACCTCATTTCCTAATGTTTGTGGTGGCAGGCGATGCAGTCCTTTTGCCGTTGTTACAAACATTGGCATTTCACACCCGCTTTGCGGGAGAACTCAAGCGATGAGTAACATTTGTGGTGTTGCGAAAAGGACACGCCACACTATCGTACTCGACCCCACCCTAATGGCATCTCTCACAGACACGACAAAATCTATCCCAGACACACCCAGCCCTTCGGCTCATAATCCCCCGGGGACAAAGGAACCAAAAAGTCAGCAGGCAACCGTTGCAACATCTGCTCAAAAAAATCACTTAGAGTGGTTTGTTCAAGGTGGCAACTGTGCTAATGTAACCTCTATCTGTGGGTTCTGTGGGGCAGAACTTGGAAGGAGTTGCAAAGAACTAAATTTAAAACAAAATGGTTTACTTCCTTAACAAATAACACTTTTAACATTAACATTTACAATTTACTGTCCTTTTAGGTTGCATTTAAAGTCCTTATCTTGACAATCTACTGATAAATGCCAAGTCCAATTCTTCCTGCTGGTGGTTGGCTTATGAAGACTTCAGAGGCTTGGTGAATGGGATCCAAGATGATGAAGGTCCCCAAAAGAACTCCCATCAACTACATACATAGCAAGCCCTGGAACAACAAATTCTAACATTTGCAAATATAGCAAAAATAAACAACTCCCTTCCCACTAGTTCCCAACAACTTTGCAGTTACCTGAAACAAGGTGTGAAGAGCTTATAAAGAATTAAATCAAGGTCGCAGCCTGGTAGCCTGGCTTCCTCCAACTTCACCAGTTTTTGCAGCCTTCTGCTGCTTTGAGTCTCCACCCCTTTCTGGGTCATCCCATTCTTACACAGGGGTTACACTAAGACGAATGGAAGATGGGGGACCTTGTCTGAGGTCCCTTCCGCACGTGCAGAATAACGCACATCCAGTCCACTTTTCACAATTGTTTGCAAGGGGATTTTGCTATTCCGCACAGTGCTCGCCAGGTTTAATGTTATGCCTTCTGCCTTGTTACATGGCAGATTTAATAAGCAAGAAAAGGCTAAAAGATTGTGCCCGTGTAACGATGGCTCAGTTGAATCTCTGGCCCACCAATTACTACACTGTCTCAGATTCAAGGAAATCAGATCCAAGTATGTGAATCTCACTCCTTTACATTTACCCGATCTCCCCCCCGATTTATTTAGATGACACTACTTGTTGGACAACCCTGATCCTCTCTGTATGATAGTGGCAGACTTTCTCTTGGAAATTACTAAATGCCAGTAGATTTCCTTCGTCCTAACATGTATATCCTGTATTGTATATGCTTTTTAATCTGTTTTTATTATTGTTGTACTGCTGTCTATGCCAATAAAGGCTTGATTCATATTCCCCACTCAAATCCAGCTGCAAAGTGCATTGAAAGTGGATTGAAAGTACATTATTCTGCATGTGTGGAAGGGGCCTGAGTCTTCATAAGGACTGGCCGTTTGAATTTCTCTGCCCAAAAAAAATATGTGGGCAAATTTGGGGATGTTTCCGAGATTGCTCACTAGGGACCTGCAGTCAGCAAGGGCAGAGTGTTAGGTCTTGGATCAATGAATGGACTCTGTATTGTTGATCAGCAATGTTTATTGGAAGGCAACAAAGCACCCAGTTCTGGCAAACCTGACTTTTGCTATCCCCTTTATCCAGAAACCATCCCCCCTCCCGTTTTTCCAAAGAACGTAAGGAAAACTTATTTTGGAGCCCCTCCCAAGGTCGGCGACAGATAGAGATAAAAGCCCCTGCCCTCCTGCCCCCACAGACCACTGGAAACGTCCTGTTTCCCGTGAAAGCAAGAGTGTCAGAGGTGGGCCTAGTTATCTACCGAGCATGTGAAGCCATAAAGAACAGATCAAGGAAAGAATGTCCCCTTACAGCAGTGGCAACATATAGCAGGCTGGTTACATACATCTTGTAGCGATTACCTTGAGACAGGAATGCATCTCAATCAATTAGATACAATCACCGGCAGTATATTTTGTAACAACTACATTGAGCTAGGAACGCATATCAGTCACTAGAAGAAGAAGAAGAAGAAGAAGAAGAGGAGGAGGAGGAGGAGGAGGAGGAGTTTGGATTTATATCCCCCCTTTCTCTCCTGCAGGAGACTCAAAGGGGCTTACAATCTCCTTGCCCTTCCCCCCTCACAACAAACACCCTGCGAGGTGGGTGGGGCTGAGAGAGCTCCAAGAAGCTGTGACTAGCCCAAGGTCACCCAGCTGGCGTGTGTGGGAGTGCCCAGGCTAATCTGAAATCCCCAGAGAAGCCTCCACAGCTCAGGCGGCGGAGCTGGGAATCAAACCCGGTTCCTCCAGATTAGATACACGAGCTCTTAACCTCCTATGCCACAGCTGCTCCTAGGCACAACCCCTGACACATAGACAGCTTTCAAGGGGCAGTAGGCGTAATCATGGAGAACTGGAAAATCCTTGGCTACTGGCTGTAGTGCCTAAAGGGCAGAGCAGGTCCTCCAGATTACAGTGCACCTGTTCTTAACCACTACACCACACTGAAGTCCCTCCACTCCCCCGACTCCCCTCAGCCCCCTCCTCAGACTCCACCCCTAAAATCTCCAGTTCCCAACACAGAGCCGTAAACCCTAGACCCTCACCCTTTCCCACTGCAGGTGCATGGTACATTTGTGAAGTGGCACAGTAAATCCAGTGGTAGGATACAAAATTTTTAGTAACAGGTTCCCATGGTGGTGGGATTCAAACTGTGCATGTGAGCGCCACGGGGGGCTGGGCTGGGCATGACGGGCCGCGGGCTCGGGCATTCCGGGCGGGCATTCTGGGCGGCTGTGGCAAGGACGAAGCCGCTGCCGTCCTTAAGCAAACCAATGCACGCAGGCGCAGGCTGCCACGATGACGGCTGCACCTCCTGCTAGACTGTTTTTCCAGTCTCTGCTTACTGCTGAGAGTGAGGGGCTGCAATCAAAGGCCAAAATCACGCGGCAAAAAAAAATCCCCACCAGTGACCCCTCTCGCACACACACAAATCATTAGTACCCTGCTCTCGGGAACTCTGTGTGGAGAACCTGCTGGACCCTCTGAGTAAATCTTAGACTGAAGACAGCAGGAGGCGCGGGTCTACCCTCAAGGGCGGCAGCCTCCCTCCCTCCCTCCCTCTCCTCCCACTTCCACTTACTCTTTAGAAAACTCGAAAGCAGGGTCTTCCTGGGAATGTCAGAGCCCTTCTAACAGAACAGGGGAAGGTGCCTGTTCTCCAGCTCTGCTTCCATTTCCTAAAAGTAAGTTTGGGGCTGGGGCCGCTGTGGGGAATCACCCCACCCCCTGCATGCCTCACCTGCCCCCACACACTTACTTTAGAGAACTGAACAGGCTGCAGAACAGGCCTTCCTGTTCGGGTGGGAACTACATTTCCCAGGAGACAGGGGATTTTATGCTCCCAGGTGACCCAAATTGGTACTCGGGTAAGGCATCATGCACCCCTCCCCGGGGAATCCTTGGTCCGCCAGAAGACAGTAATCTGTCTTCCAGCATTGCACACTTACAACTGGACACTTGGGCCCGTTCCGGACATGCAGAATAATGCACTTTCAATGCGCTTGCAGTGTACTTTGAAGCTGAATTTTACTGTGCGAAATTGCAACATCCACTTGCAAACAATTGTAAAAGTGGATTGAATGAGCATTATTCTGCATGTCTGGAAGGGGGCTTGGACTATACAAAGCTAACCTGTCTGGTCTGTTTTAAGGCTGCCAAATTTCAAGGTGACACATAATGGGCGGCCGTGTGGTATCAGAAGGATCAAAACCTCAGAGCACATCATGAGGCTTGTTGTGACCACAATGTAATAATCTCGCATCAAGTTATGTATTAAACACAGAGCTGGGGAAAAGTCAGGTTGTTAGTGACTAATGATCCAATAGCTTAAGCAACAGTTTTAGCTTCCAGAGCTGTAACACCACTGTGAATTAGAAGAAGAAGAAGAAGAAGAAGAAGAAGAAGAAGAAGAAGAAGAAGAACAAGAACAAGAACAAGAACAAGAACAAGAAGAAGTGGAGGAGGAGGAGGAGAAGAAGAAGAACAACAACAACAACAAGAAGAACAAGAACAAGAAGAACAAGAACAGGAGGAGGAGGAGGAGAAGGAGGAGGAGGAGGAGGATAAAAGGAGAAGGAAAAGAAGAAGAAGAACAAGAAGAAGTGGAGGAGGAGGAGGAGGAGGAGAAGAAGGAGGAGGAGGAGGAGGAGGAGGAAAGGAGAAGGAGAAGGAGAAGGAAAAGAAGAAGAGGAGGAGGAGGAGGAGAAGGAGAAGAAGAAGAAGAAGAAGAAAAGGAGAAGGAAGAAGAGAAGAAGAGGAGGAGGAGGAGAAGGAGAAGAAGAAGAGGAGGAGGAGGTGGAGAAGGAGAAGAAGAAGAAAAGGAGAAGGAGAAGAGGAGGAGAAGTAGTAGTAGTAGTAGTAGTAGTAGTAGTAGTAGTAGTAGTAGTAGTAGTAGTAGTAGTAGTTTGGATTCATACCCTGCCTTTCTTTCCTGCAAAGAGACTCCAAAGGTGTTCAATGTATTGTCGAAGGCTTTCACGGCCCGAATACTAAAGGAGCCTGGTGTAGCGGTTGCAGAATTTAGTATTTTTTTCCGATGCTGCTTGTATCTGTATTGGCATCTTCTGTGAGATCCTCTGAAGATGCCAGCCACAGATGCAGGCGAAACGTCAGGAGAGAATGCTGCTAGAACACGGCCATACAGCCCGGAAACCACACAGCACCCAAGACTCCAAAGGGCTTACAAACTTCCTCTCCCCTGGAAATTTGGGGATGGAGCTTAGGGAGAACTGGAACCACCATGGTGTACAATGCCATAGGCCCCACGCTCCAAAGCAGCCATTTCTCCAGGGGGGGGGGGTTAATCTCTGCAGTCTAGAGATGATCTGTAATTCAGGGAGATATTCAAGTTCCACCTGGAGGCTGACATGCTTACTGGGGTTTCTACTTCTGATGGACGGCACTCCCCAAATATGAATAGCCCATAAAATAATGGACAGGTATCAAACAAGCCTGACTGGGCCTTGGATAATGCCTGCCGACAGGCCTCTAAGCTCAGGATAAAGCAATGTTCATACAGGGGAGGGGGCAGGCAACCCCCTATATGGAATTTCTCCTGGGTTCTCCCCCTGCCATTCCACACCACAGCTTGACAGGCTGGTGGAGAAAAAAATGGAGGGCTCTGTGAGTATCACACTGCTGTGCAATATCACTTCCTGCAGAAAACTGGAAGCGATGTTATTGTGTTGGTGGAACCAGAGGTTGGATCCAGCAGGTTCTCACCAGTTCCCGAGAGGGGGTGACTAATTGGGTCTGCTTTTCTGTTAGAAATTCCATTAGGTCCAAAAATCATCAAGTCCTGTTGTTTCCTATGTGGTTGGTTAGCGAAGGTAGAAAACGGGATAATCCTCCCTGTTGGGCTGTTTTAAAAACATGTTTTAGAAATAGGGTAAAGTTCCTTGTTTAAGGAAAGTCTCCTTCTTTTGATGTCTAGAAACAAAATTAAGTATTTGAAAGTATTATTTGACAGGCAGTCAATTAGAGGAGAAATAGTTGTTTCTGTTGGCAGTAGACGATAGGACTTGCTAGAATGAGTTTAAATTATGGACAGAAAGATACCAGCTGGAAATTGGGAACT
Source organism: Sphaerodactylus townsendi (assembly GCF_021028975.2). NCBI lineage: Eukaryota > Metazoa > Chordata > Lepidosauria > Squamata > Sphaerodactylidae > Sphaerodactylus > Sphaerodactylus townsendi. The sequence continues at coordinate 6,023,363 of NC_059428.1, read as the reverse complement.
TTTTTTTACAGTAACAGAGAAATTATTAATGCCCCGCCCCTGGAATGCCCGCCCTCGCCCCTGTTGTGCCCCGCCCAGCCCCATTGGAGTTACACCACTGTTTGAATCCCACCATCATAAGAACCTGTTACTAAAAATTTTGGATCCCACTCTAGGATTCTCCTAGAGTGGGTCCCACGCTCTAGGATTCTCCAACACTTTGGCATCACTTCTGGTTTGGCACTGGAAGTGAAGTTGCACGTCGGCCTGGCACCAAAGGGATTGTCTCAGCTCCCCCATTCTCAATGCAGCCTTGCGTTCAAATAGCAGGGCTAGGAGTCATGTTCACAAATCTGGGTTGAGAAATTCCTATAGATATGAAGATGGAGCCAGAGGAAGGCGGGGTTTGTAAAAGGAAGGGACCTCCAAAGCAGCCATTTTCTTCATGGAAACTGATCTCTATAGACTGAAGAGCAGCTGTAGTTCTGGGATATAATTATGGGAGGACTGTGGGGTGAGGCAGCCTCCCAGAAGAAAAAATTAAAAACTAAAATAAGGCTTCATCAACTTTCTGGAAGTTCTGACCATAGAGTTTTGGGCAGTTCCTAGAGCTACCCTTTGTCAATTGTCCCTGGAAGTGATGTCATGGTGTTGGCGATGTGGCTGCCGTTGTTCCCATCCCCATGTGTCTGCCCCAGTCCTCCCTCGGAATGTGCTACATTTGTGTTGACTGTACACACAAAACATTTTACAGGCTCGTGTTTCAAGCTGTGTTTTGAAACGTGATTCCGTCCAACTTGGAATTTTGACATCAGGCAGAGTTTTACTCCGAAAACCAAAGTTTCCATCCCTCTGTTTTGCATTATGCATGGCAAAACGCCTCGAGAGGACATCGAGGGGCTGACATTTTGCGTGACGGCTGGCAGGGTCACGGAAATGGAAATGAGGCAATTTGGGATTCAGTCCTTAATTACTGAAATTTTGTCCAGCGTAGAAAATTTGATGAGCGGCAGAAGGAGAAACTCTGCGGGTTTTCTCTTTCCCCACAGAGAAGTTCTCTGAGATTTTTCCTAATAAGTTCTTACATTTAAGGGCGAGTTGCCAGCATGGCCGTGTCAAACTTTATGGCCTGTGCTAGAGATTTTATGGGTGGAAAAGAGCATTATCATAAGGCTGTCTGACCTCATCTACGAGACAAGCTGTAGAGTTTTCACTCGTTTGTAAGGAGCTGGCTGAATTGGGCCCCAATAACGTGGCTTTGTCGATTCGGTCTCAAAAAACAGCAATAGGGGGGTTAGATTATCCAAGGAGGAATTAAATTGTGGGAGTCACTGCCAGTAGATGTAGTGATGGTCACATGAACAGATGACCCTAGAGCAGGGGTAGGGAACCTGCGGCTCTCCAGATGTTCAGGAACTACAATTCCCATCAGCCCCTACCAGCATGGCCAATTGGTTCCCTACCCCTGCCCTAGAGCCCCTACCAGCATGGCAGGTTCCCTACCCCTGCCCTAGAGCAAGGTGACCAGACGTCCCGCTTTTGGCGGGACAGTCCCGCTTAAACCAATTTGTTTTGTAACTGTCCCGATTTTTTGAAGGCTGCTGCACTGCCTTCTGGGGCGCTCCCCTTTTCCCGCCCTGTCACAGGGTGGGGAACAGGGGAGCGCCCCAGAAGGCAGTGCTGCAGCCTCCCGCGCATGTGGCTGCAGGAGCACACTGCCTTTTGGGGCGCTCCCCGGTGGCGGGAAACAGGGGAGCGCCCCAGAAGGCAGTGCAGCAGCTTCCCGTGCTGCCGCACTGCCTTCTGGGCCACTCCCGTTTCCGGGGAGCGCCCCCAAACCGGGAGCGCCCCCAAAAGGCAGTGCACTCCTGCGCCGGGGGTGTGTGTGTGTGTGTGTCCCGGTTTAAAAAGGTGAAAATCTGGTCACCTTACCCTAGAGGGGTATTTCATGGAAAAGAAATCCAGCCATGGCTACTATCCAGGTCCAGCAGGGGTCTGCAACCTGTGGCTCTCCAGATGTTCATAGACTACAAATCGCAATTGGCCATGCTGGCAGGGGCTGATGGGAATTGTAGTCCACGAACATCTGGAGAGCCGCAGGTGCAGACCCCTGATCCAGGGTAATGACATGGAACTGCCATATTCTGATGCAGCAAACCTCTGAAAACCAAGGGAAAGCCTTGTCCTCTATATAGGGTTACAACGTCCAGACCAAGAGGTATGTTTTTTCAGAATTAATCCTTGATGCTCCCCAAATTGGGAGCCCTTATGATAAATGCACTCACTCTTACTCATCTTTTCTGTACCTATTTGCATCGTTAAACTGTTTTAGGAAAGAATTAAAATTTTCGAATGGGGGCGAAAGGGCAGCTAACGGCAATATGTACAATAGCGCTGCAAACAAACTTTGTCAAAATACCCCGATTCAAATACAAGATCTAGAAACAAACATAGTGGTGGTGCTGCTGTAACCCCCATGCTCAGAATGGGTTGACCCAGAAAGGGGTGGAGACTCAAAGCAGCAGAAGGCTGCAGAGCTCATAGTTTGGAGACAAGGCTACCAGACTCGGACCTTGGTTGTATAAGCCCTTAACACCTTGTTAAGGTAACTGAAATGTTGTTGGGAACTAGTGGGAAGGTAGTTGTTTATTTTTGCTATGTTGTTTCAGGGTTTCTTTTTGTGGTTGTAGTGGGTGAGAGTTCTCCTGGAAACCTTCATCATGTTGAATCCTGTTCATCAAGCCCTTGGAGTCTTCAGGAGCCAACCCACTTGCAAAGAAGAATTGGACTTGGCAGTATCAGTAGACTGTAAATATAAGGACTTGACAATCCAACCTGAACAGGACCTTGAAGTGTGACGTTAAATGTTGATGATTGATGTTAATGTGTTAAGAAAGTAAACCATTTTGTTTTTAGAATTTGTTGTTGCAAACTCATTCCAAGTTCTGCCCCACAGAACCCACAGTTAGAGGTTACACTTCGAATCAGAGGCCCCTTCCGCACACGCAAAATAATGCGTTTTCAAACCACTTTCACAACTGTTTGCAAGTGGGTTTTGCTATTCCGCACAGCTTCAAAGAGCACTGAAAGCAGTTTGAAAGTGCATTATTCTGCATGTGCGGAATGAGCCAGATACTCAAACAAACTTCCCCAGCTAAAACATAATATCAACAGAGGCCAGGGAGCAGAACAAACCAGCCAACGGGCTGCTTCCAAAGGCAGGGTCTATGGCATTGAAATCCCTCCCTCCCCAAACCCTATTTCCCACCAACTCTGGTCCTTGCTCAGTTCAAAATCATAGCTCTCCGGGTGGCAATGCATATATCCGTGCGGTGTAACATATTCTATGCCCCTTCTGTTTGCACACACTACAGATCTGCCCTGCCATTGTTCAGGGTAAGTTGTTCCAAATTGCCTTTGTCAATATTTGCTTAAGCGAGCCTTGAACTTTGCGCCCTGGAAGGTAAACATTCGCCGTGCTATCACAGAGTTCGCAGCCTGGTTATAAAATTAACCTGTTGGGATGTGTACATGAGGAATGGGCAAATTTGGCATATCAGATCATATCTTACCTGTGTTATGCCGCTTGCACTGGCTTCCAATCGAGTTCCGAATCATTTTCAAGGTGTTGGTACTGACCTTTAAGGCCTTACGCGGTCTGGGGCCCTCGTACCTGCGGGACCGTCTGGCCTCATATGTCCCTATTCGGCCTCTGCTAAACGCTGGTGATCCCCGGCCCCTCCATGATGCGGCTGGTCTCTACTCGGGCCAGGGCTTTTACGGCCCTGGGCCCTGCCTGGTGGAACGCTCTTCCTCCAGCTGTCCGGGCCCTGCGGGACCTAAATGAGTTCCGCAGGGCCTGTAAGACTGGGCTTTCGGAGAGGCCAGCCGCTGATGTGTGCCCCCCTGTCCCGCCTTCTTTTTAGGGGATTTTAAGCTGTTGGACGCCACCTGTTGTTTGTAATGGAAGTATAATCAGAGCGCTGTGTTTTAAACGCTAAAATGTATGGAATTTATTTATCTATTTCATTGTTTTGTGTAATTATGTGTGAACCGCCCTGAGCCCTCTGGGAGAGGGTGGTATATAAGACTAATTAATAATAATAACAACAACAACAACACAGTCCTAGATGCTTGGGAAGTGTCCGACGTGTGATGTAATACAAAATCCAGCATATTGATCTTGTTTGCTGTGTATAACTGTTTTTTACCCCGCTTGTCGTTGGGGAATTTCCACGGTTCTTCGCTGTCCTGTTTTATTCTCACAACGACCTTGCAGCGTAGGCTAGGCCAAGAAGCAGCATTCTTCACGACAGAGAGACAATTTGCACCGAAGTCCTGGTCTGAAACCGTAACTGGTAGCTACACTACAATGGCTCTTGCACTGAAATAGGGCTTGGGTTGCCAACTGTGGGGTGGGAAATTCCTGGAGGTTAGGGGGTGGAGCCTGTGAAGATTGGGACTTCAGTGCAGTGTGATGCCCTCCAAAGCAGTAATTTTCTCTGGGGGAGCTGATCTTTGCAGTCTGGGGATCAGTCATAATTCCAGGTTCCCTTTAGAGATTGTTCACCCTAAATAGGGCTGTGCTTAATCGTTTCCCATTTCAGTTTTGGGGCTGAATAAACCTCATGAAAACCTCAGTGGTGGGAAGGTTCTCTTTTGCACAATCCTATTAGCGGCTTCAAAATCATCTTCTCTTCCAATAACGTTGCTTAAGGTTGACACCTTTAGGTTAAGAAATTCCTGAAAGTTTGAGGGTGAATCCTAAGGAGCGGTAGAACATAGGGAGGAAAGCGATCTCAGTGGCATATAATCAGAGGTGGGATCCAGCAGGTTCTCACCAGTTCCCGAGAGTGGGTTAGTAATTATTTGTGTGTGCCGAGAGGGGGTTACTAATTGGGCCTGCTTTTCCATTAGAAATCCCATGAGGTCCAAAAATCATAAAGTCCTGTTGTTTCCTATGTGGCTGGTTAGCGAAGGTAGAAAACGGGATAATTCTCCCTGTTGGGCTGTTTTAAAAACATGTTTTAGAAATATGGTCAAGTTCCTTGTTTAAGGAAAGTCTCCTTCTTTTGATTTCTAGAAACAAAACTAAGTATTTGACAGTATTAAGTATTTGACAGGCAGTCAATTAGAGGAGAAGTAGTTGTTTTATTGGCAGTAGATGATAGGACTTGCTATAATGAGTTTAAATTACGGACAGAAAGATACCAGCTGGAAATTAGGAACTTTTTTTTACAGTAAGAGTTTTTTGCAGTAACAGAGAAATTATTAATGCCCCGCCTCCGGAATGCCCGGCCACGCCCCCGTCGTGCCCCGCCCAGCCCCATTGGCGCTACGCCACTGTTTGAATCCCACCACCATGGGAACCTGTTACTAAAATTTTTGGATCCCACCACTGCATATAATCAGTGGTGGGATTCAGCCGGTTCTCACCGGTTCGGGTGAACCGGTGGCTAAAGGCTGAGTCCCACCCTGCCCAGGCACACTGGCCTTCCCTTCCCTTTCCTTGTCAGGCCGCCGCCTCCCCCCGCCCAACATAAAAAAGCAGCCAGGTAAATGGGGGGGGGGTGACAAGCGGCGCGGGGGGGGGGGGGGGCAGGAGGCAAACCGACAGTTAACTTGTTAGAATCACAGCACTACACATAATGTCATAGAGCCCAGCCTCCAAAGCAGCCATTTTTACTGGGGGAACTGATCTCTCGCAGTCTGCAGATATGTTGCAATTCCAGCCCCCCTTCCATGCAGATCTCCCCTCCTCCATTCTATCTTCACAACAGCCCTGCAGGGTGGGCACCGAGGACTAGCCTCAGGGCCTCCTTTGTGACCCACAAATCTTCAGGGCCTTGAATCCAACCATTACATCTTGCTGAGTCTCGATTAAAGTTAACTCTGCAGAAAACAACCCGAAAAGCTTTCCCAACCCTTCCCCCCCCCCCCCCGCCTTTCCCTCTTCCGCAGAAGAGCTGGAGGACGGAATATTATCACAAAGGAGTCAGACGCAGAGAGAAAGAGAGAGAGAGGTTTTTCAAGATAAAAAGCCAACAGATTTGTTTTTCTTATGCACACAAAGAACTCCCCGGAGGATTCTTAGCCTGCCAGCAAAATTACTGATCCTTTCCAGCTCTCCCGGTCTAATTGCAACCAGCATCTTAAAGAAACAGATTCCCAGCTCTCTGCTTTTACTAAAAGGCACAGAAGTGGCTCCAGCTACATCAGGCTGAAGATTCATAGAGTCCAGCATCCAGCCTTCGAGCCCAAATGGGCAGATGCCCCTGGAAACTCCCAAGGGAGGCAGGAAGGGAATTGGTAAATTCCTGTGCCTTGTGGCTTGCTTCTGCTTTGCCCTGTTCAGGATAAAGATGACAGGAGATTTGCGAATTCATCTGCCATTTCCTGGACCGTCTTTGTTCGAGAATGTGCCGATTGAGTTCTACTGTTTACCTGGGTCGTTTTCCCACTTACCTGCTGCTGCGCGCTACTCTCTCCAAGTAGCGCGGGGTCCCCCGGCACTCCCCACTACAGGGACGGCGACAACGCAGCCGCCCCGACGCTGCTGCTGTTGCGCCCCTTCAGCACACGTGGCGCTCCTCAAAACGGCGCTTTTTGATGATCCCGCGCAGAGTGCGGGGTCGTGGGGAAGCCCGGGAGCGCGCCAGCAATGACGCGTGCTGGGAGTAGCGCGCAGCGACGGGTGGTCGAGGTAAGTGGGGAAACGACCCTGGTTCTGTCCCCAAGGTACTTGGAGCAAAGCGGAGCATGCTAGGACAAAGATGGTCCAAAATGGCGGATGAATTCACAAATCTCCTGTTATCTTTATCCTGAACAGCCTATAGTCCCCTACCAACACCACACGTCTCCTCTGGGGTTTTGCAGGTGATGTTTCATGGGGTTGAGCCTTCTGTCACTTGTGCATTCTCTGAGAGCTGAGCCCGTTCCTCCCGTGCCTGTTCCTTATCCTCATCAAGAAGCGAGAGAACCTCCAAAACCATTTGCCCCTATTTGGAGGAATTCTCTACCACCGTCCATCCTTGAACAGTTCCGCAGGGCCTGTAAAACGGTACTATTTCGCCGGGTCTTTGGTGGAGAAAGGATAGCCGTGGACAAATGCCTTCCCCTAAGTTCGTTTCATGTTTATACTTCTAGTGCAGTGATTCTCAACCAGGGTTCCGTGGTACCCTGGGGTACCATGAGCACGTCCCAGGGGTACCATGACAATGCTACCGCCTGCCCCCCCCACCAGAATCAAATGGATTTTGAAGGGGGCGGGGATGGAAGCTTCATGGGCTCCCTTTAAACAACACTGAAAAACAGTATTGTTTTATTTGCCTAAATTCGGTGTGGATCGGGGGGGGGGTGATTTAAACGGAGCTCTCTTTTTAAATCCCCCCAATCCAAGTCGAATTTAGGCAAACAAACAATGCGGCTGTCAATGCTGCTTTCCCTCCCCTCCCCCTGCTTGCCACTCCCCCCACCTACAGGCCAAAAACGGAAAAAATCTTTAAAATGCAAAAAAAAAATCAAATGAACCTCAGGGGTACCCTGAGATATGAAGAGCGAGGTCAACGGCACCACGATGTTGAAAAGGTTGGGAAACACTGTTCTACTGAGTTACCATCTGACCTACCCTTGCAACATGTAAAAAGTCACCATCTTTGCCATCTGATTTTTTGTATTTATATATGTTTTGGATTATAGGTTTTCATTCATATTTGTATGGTTAATTGTTTCATTTTCTGTTGTTTTGAAGTGAATTGTACACTGCCCAGAGCCCTTCGGGGGTGGGCGGTCTATCAAATGTAAATAAGAAAGAAAGAAGAAAGAAAGAAAGAAAGAATATAAAACGATGTCGATATAAAATGATTCTGTAGTTTCAAATTCACAGAAGAAGAGAAGAAGAGTTTGGATTCATATCCCCCCTTTCTCTCCTGCAGGAGACTCAAAGGGGCTTACAATCTCCTTGCCCTTCCCCCCTCACAACAAACACCCTGTGAGGTAGGTGGGGCTGAGAGAGCTCCGAGAAGCTGTGACTAGCCCAAGGTCACCCTGCTGGCGTGTGTGGGAATGCACAGGCTAATCTGAATTCCCCAGATAAGCCTCCACAGCTCGGGTGGCAGAGCTGGGAATCAAACCCGGTTCCTCCAGATCAGATACACGAGTTCTTAACCTCCTACGCCACTGCTGCTCCTTGGTCCTTCTGCATCTATGGATTACATTTCTCCAATTGCCCACCTCCTCCTCCTCCAATTGCTGCCATCCTCCTCAGAGAGGTCCCTAGTGTGTTCTCTACCCAGTTCCGTCTGCTCCGTTCTGTCCAGGAAAGTCTCGTTCTTCTTAATGTGGTGAAGTGTATTTTCCTCCCTTTTACTGTGCCATCAATGGTCAGGGTGAATCCGCCTGCCCTTGCTCTGCTGTTGCAGGGAAGCCCCTTTTTCTAATTTTTTTTATTTTGCATGTTGCACATGCGCAGCTACACAGGCGCAGCTGAACGTATTGTGGAACGATCGGCATGGCTGCCGAGGTTATTTTCTGTATGCCTGTGCAGCTATGCAAATGTTGCAGAATATAAAAAAAAGAGAAGCACCTCTGTAAAGGAATGAGAGGGGAAGTCCTCCTATGGATTAAAAACTGGTTGAGAAACAGGAAGTAAAAAGTGGGTGTAAATGGGAAGTTCTCACAATGGAGAAATGTAGGGAGTGGTGTCCCCCAAGGATCCGTTTTGGGACCACTGCTCTTTAACCTATTCATAAATGACCTGGAAGTAGGGGTGGGTAACGTGGTGGCCAAGTTTGCAGATGATACCAAATTATGTAGGGTGGTGAGAACCACAAAGGATTGCGAAGAGCTCCAAGCGGACCTTGATAAATTAGGTGAGTGGGCTAATAAATGGCAAATGTAGTTCAACGTAGCAAAATGTAAAGTGATGCACATAGGGGCAAAAACCCCAAACTTCACATACACGCTACAAGGGTCAGTGCTATCAGTCACAGACCAGGAAAGGGATTTGGGCGTCTTAGTTGATAGTTCCATGGGAATGTCAACTCAATGCATGGCAGCTGTGATAAAGGCAAACTCTATGCTGGAGATAATTAGGAAAGGAGTTGAGAATAAAACTGCAAGGATTGTCATGCCCTTATATAAAGCCATGGTGCGACCGCACTTGGAGTCCTGTGTTCAGTTCTGGTAGCCACATCTCAAAAAGGATATCGAAGAGATAGAAAAAGTGCAGAGAAGGGCAACGAGGATGATTGAAGGATTGGAGCACCTTCCTTATGAGGAGAGGCTGCAGCGTTTGGGACTCTTTAGTTTGGAGAGGAGACGTCTAAGGGGGGATATGATTGAAGTCTATAAAATTATGCATGGGGTAGAAAATGTTAACAGAGAGAAATTTCTCTCTCTTTCTCACAATACTAGAACCAGGGGGCATTCATTGAAAATGCTGGGGGGAAGAATTAGGACTAATAAAAGGAAACACTTCTTCACACAACGTGTGATTGGTGTTTGGAATATGCTGCCACAGGAGGTGGTGATGGCCACTAACCTGGATAGCTTTAAAAAGGGCTTGGACAGATTTATGGAGGAGAAATCGATCTATGGCTACCAGTCTTGATCTGCCTTGATCTCAGATTGCAAATGCCTTAGCAGACCAGGTGCTCAAGAGCAGCAGCAGCAGAAGGCCATTGCTTTCACCTCCTGCATGTGAGCTCCCAAAGGCACCTGGTGGGCCACTGCGAGTAGCAGAGTGCTGGACTAGATGGACTCTGGTCTGATCCAGCAGACCAGTTCTTATGTTCTTATGTTCTTCTTATTGTGCATTTGCTGTGTGGAATGGACCAAACATTTAATCTACTCTGACCTTTTATTTATTTTATTTATTTATTTTTTGGATTTCTATACCACCTCATCCCCGGAGGGCTCCGGGCGGTGTACAGCATAAAATTCATACAGTATCAAATAAAGGAGCAAATCATACAAAACACAGTAAACAAATAACATAGCTCCACCCAGTTAATAATCAATAAAACTCACTAAAACTCCATATAAACAGCGGTTAATACAATTAAATAATTAAATAAGAGGCGTCCGGAAAAACCCACATTTAAGACCTTCCCCAAAAAGGGAGAACAGCGGGCCCCTCAATGTGAGGGTTACCCTGATGTAAAACAGCACAGGGAGCAAAGAGGGGCACCACATCATCAGCGGCTGGGCTCCCCAAAGGCCCCGTGGAACAACACAGTCTTACAGGCCCTGCGGAACTCATCAAGATCCCACAGGGCCCGGACAGCTGGAGGAATGGTGTTTTACCAGGCCGGGGCCAGAGCTGTAAAGGTCCTGGCCCGCGTGGAGGCCAGCCGCATCATTGAGGGGCCGGGGACCACCAGCAAATTGGCCTCTGCTGAACGCAGAGACCGAGTAGGGACATACTTTTAAAAGAAGACTAATCTTAATAGAGTTATATTACTGTCGTGGCCCTCTAACATCTTAGCCAGGGTCCTGCCATATTTCCTTTGGGGTCAGTTCTACAGAGAAGCCTTGAGAATTGTTTGCCTTTCATCCAGCCTGTACCAGCCTGTCTCTTATCTTGCTTTGTAATGGTTCTGCAACTGGAAGCCGGGGGAGGTTGGGGGTGTCTGTTCCTTCCAAGTTATCGCTGTCTGATGAATGTATGTGAGTGTGCCTTCCTGCCCAAAGTTGGAGTAGATGGGCGGAGGTGAGCACGACGTGTCTGTGGTGAGGGATATAATGCTCTGCCTGCTTTAATGCATTCAGTTCTGACAATACAAGTCAACAGCTTTTCTATATGCCTGTAATCAATAAATGAGAATTCTACTTTCACAGTACTGATTTGTTGATTGGACAAATCTGGGGTTGTGACAATCACTTAAATAATGGTAGATAAGAATGGCTCTGTATAACTTAGACCATACGTGTCAAACTTGCGGCCCTCCAGATGTTATGGACTACAGTTCCCATCATCCCCTGCCAGCATCATGCTGGCAGGGGGTGATGGGAACTGTAGTCCATAACATCTGGAGGGCCGCAAGTTTGACATCTGTGACTTAGACTATGGTAAAAATCAAGACTCGTGTGTGTGTGTGTGTGTGTAACCTTTTGTTATTTTTATCCATGAATGTTTATTCGTTTATAATTCGTTAGACCTATAATTATATTGTTATTTTTAAATACAAGAAGAGTTGGATTTATATCCCCCTTTCTCTTCTATAGAAGACTCAAAAGGGCTTACAAACTCCTTTCCCTTCCCCACTCACGACAAACACCCTGTAAGGTAGGTGGGGCTGAGAGAGCTCCGAAGAACTGTGACTAGCCCAAGGTCACCCAGCTGGCATGTGTTGGAGTGTATATAGAATTAATTACTATACTGTACTGTACTGTACTGTACTATACTATACTATACTATACTATACTATACTATACTATACTATACTATACTATACTATACTATACTATACTACCGTGTTTCCCCGAATATAAGACAGTGTCTTATATCAATTTTTGCTCCCAAAGATGTGCTATGTCTTTTTTCAGGGGATGTCTTATTTTTCTGTGTTCTGTTTGTAGGCCATGCTTCCAAACAAAAAACTTTGCTATGTCTTACTTTCGGGGGATGCCTTATATTTCGCACTTCAGCAAAACCTCTACTATGTCTTATTTTTAGGGGATGTCTTATATTCAGGGAAACAGGGTATACTATACTATACTATACTATACTATACTATACTATACTATACTATACTATACTATACTAATTCATATTTGCTGTGCCATAGCTCTGATACGAAGTTATGGAACAAACTGTGAGAGAAGTAAAAACACAAACTCTCTGGTTCTCTTTTGTGCCCGGTTCAGATCAAACACACAACCAGACCCCTACCCGATTTGCGGTCGAAGCTGAAAAGGCAAAGCCGTTGTCTGTCATGATCTGGTTTTGATCGAGTTTTTCAGCCGATGGTCTTTTCCCCTTTCGTCCTGGAGAGGCGGCCTCCCTTCGCCAAAGGACAATAATTCTGGGAACAATAAAAACCTGCAGATGGAACGAAGATGCTGACTCAGACAATAAAAGCCGCAGGAAGCCGCGCAAAGAGAGCAGAAGATCTTCTCTCCGCTGCGGGAAGTTTCCCTTTCCCGGAGCAATATTTTCATAATTGCAGCCACTTTGGGAAGGAACGGAAGAAAAAGGAACATGGAGGCAGAAGGGAACGTGACAATGAGCACCCCCAGAAGCAGAACTAAATATATCGAACGTTGCCTAGAGATTTTGTTGGGCCCAACTTACAATCAGAGGAGTGCAAATAATTAGTTCCATGCTGGAGCTTTAATATTTTACTAAGTGCATGTGAAAGAGCACATCGGCCCTTTCCACACATCCAAAATAAAAAGTTTTGAGGCAGGAAATAAAACGTTTCCTCCGAGAGTTCTGCATAGTTTTTACCCCCAAAACAGTGTTTTGGGATTGAAATGCCTGATGGCCAACTCATCAAGTGCAACCAAGAGGCCGCTTATAAATACCTGGGCATTTTGCAGCTGGATAACATCAAGCATGGGCAAGTGAAGACTGTTGTCAGCAGAGAGTACACCCAGAGGGTCAGGAAAATTTTGAAATCTAAATTAAACGAATTGTAATGAAGGCCAACAACCAGCTAAAGATCTGGCAGCTGTGAAATCTACAATAATAATAATAATAATAATAATAATAATAATAATAATAATAATAATAATAATAATAATAATAATAATAATAATAATAATAATAATAAGAAGAAGAAGAAGAAGAAGAAGAAGAAGAAGAAGAAGAAGAAGTTTGGATTTATATCCCCCCTTTCTCTCCTGTAGGAGACTCAAAGGGGCTTACAATCTCCTTGCCCTTCCCCCCTCACAACAAACACCCTGTGAGGTGGGTGGGGCTGATAGCACATAGATTTGTGCATCTTGTGCAATTTATTCTGCTTCTGCCAGCAAAGTGGGATGGGAAAAGAGCTGGACCGGAAATGGAAGCTGGAATTCTGGAAATCTTGCTTGCACATCTACTCAACCCCGAAAATTCAAGCCAGTGTGAAAGGTAAGGAATGCTGTCTTCAGTTTCCTTTGCCCCCAATCAAACGGTGCACTTGGCATTTTGCATTTGCCTGAAAAAGACAAAAGCCACGGTTCATCTGGAGTCAGGTTGTGATACATCACAACACAATGTTGCGTGACAGTTGTGCGATTGCTCTGGCTACGGAGCCTCCACCTGAGCACTGTTTGACCAGATACAATCAGACCGTTAAACCGTCCCAATTAATAAGTTACTTGCCGGTCATGGAAGTGCATTCCTTACACAACGCAACGTTTCCTAACGCTGGGGTTGCTCAAATAAACTCCAGACCTGGGGAGCTCTGAATCAGTCTAAAGGTCAGATAAAGAACGGTTTTAATTTGATGCATTGTCAAAGGTTTTCATGGCCGGAATCAACTGGTTGTCGTGTGTTTTCCAAGCTGCGTCGCTGTGGTCCGGTAGTTCAAGCTCCTAATGTTTCACCTGCATATTTGGCTATACTCAGTTTCACATTAAGATGTTAGTAGATTGTACATCCCTCCGCCTGGGACAGTGACGTAGGTATAGATTTTTTTATGGGGTGGGTTCGGTGACTGAGCTCACTTTCCGACCGTTCTGTTCCATGCATTGTTTCAAGCAAGCCTGACATGTAATGGGAAAGGTTTGAACCCCTGTTCAACCACAGAACCTACTACGTCCCTGCTCCACCACAGAACAAAGCATGCTGGACCTTCTTATTGTAGAATGCTCCACCTGAATCTAGGGCAAGCCAGGCTGCCCCAGGTTTCTGACAAGTCTGGGGGGTGGGGAAAGAGGGAAAGGGGAGGGGTGTATGGGTCCCACCCCCACTTATTTTGATCCAGCCGACTGCAAAGAGCAGTTGTCTGAAAAGGCAGCCCGAGGTTCTGCTGGGCCTGGTGGGGCAGGGCAAGGGGAGAAAGGGGAGGGATGTGGCGGCGAGTTTCCATCCCCCACGTGATGCCAATGGCATGCGCCTGGGGCAGGGCGTCCCCCCTGTCCTGTGGTAGCTACGCGACTGCCCTTTGCTCCCTCCTTATCCTCCTTGAAGGAAGTCCCCTCGTAGCTGATTTCACGACCCTAGGAACTTACAAGGGACCTTTCCCCCTCTCCACCTGGGGGTGGCGGGGGTGGTAAAAGCAATTCAAGGGTGGCTTTTCCCTCAAAAAAAATGGCAGGGAGGAAAGGGTTAAATCCCCTTCCTTTGCTACAGCAATGCTGACAGTTCAATTTGCGACAGGAAGAAAAACAAACCCCTGTTTTTTAAAACAAACACAAAAGGAATCATAAAGTGTAGTGGAGCATCCTGATTGTTTTGCGAATTAACGTTGTACAGTTTGGAGAGAGAGAGAGAGAGAAAGACAGTTCTGTTTACACCTTTAATCAGGTTTGGGGCCTCATTTGCTTTAATGGCCTTAGAGGTAACCTTTGAAATGCGGCAAGCAAGTGCCAGACGATGCAGTCAAGCGGGCGAGGTTTCTTTGCCTCGGTCAGCATTTCGAGAAAACATGGCTCTCTCCAGTTGACCTGGTTCACGTCCTGGGCTAATTTTCAACCTGGCCGTGTCACCTCCCCGTGCAGGGCAACGAAGTTCAAAACCTGAACTCTTGCTTGGTAGAAACACTGCATCACATGGACTTCGGAGGAGGAGGCGGCACAAGAAGGTTGCCAACTTCGGGTGGGGAGATCCACAGAGATTTCAGGGGTGCAGCCTGAGAATGTTACCGCCAGGAAAATAAACAAAATATTTTCCTGAGTCAGGTCGCCTGGCTACACTAGCTCCATGCCCGGACGCGGAGACTTGTGTGGTTCAGAAGCCTTCATAAGGTTCACAGAGAATGCTTAGGTATGCTTGTGCCAATGACATGTGGTTTCCCTCTTGTTCATGCCTTTCTAGGATGTAATAAAAGCCTCTTTAGTTGAATGTATGATGTGCCTGCAGTTTAGGATTTTAGTTTAACAAGGTTCTTCAGTTAGTTTAAGGTTTTGTTATTGTTAATTTAGGAAGGCCTTGCCTTTAAGTATATGTGTTTATCCCTTAAGGTTTCCCTAACATTTCAGTTTAGAAATGTTATTTTTGAAATTTGTGTCTGATGGCCAAAGCAGTGGCCAGAAAAGGTTTGATATTAAGGGACAAGAAAGTTGGCTCTGGCATGCAGCTTAGACCAACACCCAGCCGACTCCTTAACAAAGACAAAGACCCTCTTTGGACTTGCAGATCGAACCTGTTTCCAGCACCCAGAGGTCCCCAGCCGTTGGAAGACGTGCAGGGACCACCATTGGACAGTTTGAATGTTTCTTTGTTGCAGCGATGTGGGGCGGGAGCCCTAGGGCATTGCTAAAGGAAACAACCATCAGATAAGGGACTCAACTGGGTGCGGCAGCAAGCCCACCTGGAATTTTATGAATGGACGTTATCTGCTTTCCGTTCAGCACCATTGTGAGATCTCGTGGGAAGACGCTTGACAGCGAGATTTGTAATCTCTTTCAGAAGTTGCAAATGTATCCTGTTTGCGTGTTGTTTGTTTTGATTGGTGTTTTGGTGAGGGACTTGCCTCCTCGCCTCCCACTTCCCTGCCCCTTTGCCCCTTTTGAAGTTTTGGGAATAAAAGTTCTTGCGCTGCGTTGCAACGGCGTGATTCTCCTGACCGAGATGTGACCATCACTCGCAAATAAAATCCTTTTGCTTTGAAGAACGTCGGCTTCCTGCGCCTCATTAAGTTGCTGAGCTGAAATCACTTATTGTTGCCTGGCAAACGGCAGTAACAAGAAGGTGTGGTTTGGGCGAGAGAGTGGCCCCAGTGAGGGAGATCCCGCCCCACAAAGCATCCATTTTCTCCAGGAGAGCTGATTTCTGTCGTCTGAAGATCAGTTGGAATCTCCCGGCCTCACCTGGAGGCTGGCCACCCTAAGACGGGCAGCCCTATCCACGAACAGGGTGCCTGGCTGCCGTGCAAGGCTGTGCCCGCCCACCACTCCCAAAGAGGTTTCTCTTTGGGGTGGGAAAGTCAAAATGCCTCCCCACCGCCGAGAAGCTTCAGTCCGCCCCTGAGGCCAACTTTGAGTGGTTGATTTTTACCTTTAAAGCCCTACTCGTAGGTGTCAAACTCGCATGATGCTGGCAGGGGATGATGGGAACTGTAGTCCATAACATTTGGGGGGCCCCAAGTTTGACACCTGTGCCCTACATGCCTTGGGACTGGGGTATCTGAAGGACCGTCTGTTCCTGCCTTGGAATTAAGAGTACCCCCCCTACCATTTTCCCCAGGGTGGGTGGGCCGTGACCCAATGTGGGGCCTCCTTAGCAAAGAATGGGGGATGGGCCCCCCCTTTGAGGGTCCATAACTTTGGACCCCCCTAAACCAAACTGCACCAAACTTGGAGGGTCCCATAAGGACATTCTCCAGATGATACCCTGAAATTTTGGTGCCAATACATCCAAAAATGCGCCCCCTGCAGGAATATCCCTGAAATGTGCCCAAGAATCTTTGTTCTGCATTGAGTTTTCTGTATTGCTGTCAATGGGGGTTGCAGGCTGGGGGGGGGGGCACATTTCTGAAGGCACAGTCTCAAAACTTTCAGGGTCTCATCAGGAGACTTCCCTGATGATACCCCCCAGGTTTGGTGCAGTTTGGTTCAGGGGGGGCCAAAGTTATGGACCCTCAAAACTGTAGCCCCCATCTCCTATTAGCTCCCATTGGAAACAATGGGGGATGGGGGCACCCCCTTTGGGAGTCCGTAACTTTGGACTCCTTGAACCAAACCTCACCAAACCTGGGGGGTAGCATAAGGACAGTCTCCTGATGATACGCTGAAATGTTGGTGCTGATATGTCTAAAAATGCACCCCCTGCAGGCACCAATGTCCTGGTGCAAAAACAAATTGGTCGTGGTGGAGTGGCCGCCCATGGGGGAGGGGGGGCATCCAACTGAGGTTTTGCCCAGGGCTACAGTTTGCCTCGTTACACCCCTGCTTCTCAGCAGTGAAGAAAGGCCTAAGCTAGCATTGCTGGCAGTTCAATAATGTCACATTCCGCGCATACTGGAAGTGACATCATCATCCTACCAGTGGCTCTCTAGTATTTGGGCAAAGACTCTATGGCAGGGGTCCCCAAACTTTTTAAACAGGGGGCCAGTTCACTGTCCCTCAGACTGTTGGAGGGCCGGACTAAAAAAAAACTATGAACAAATTCCTATGCACAAATGATTGTAAAATGTTTGATTTCACCTTTCAGCCTTTCTGTCATGGTCTATTTTTAGAACAGTAACCAAAGTATGTCAAGTACAGGGTGGGCTCCAAATATTGTTGGGGACACTGTGGAATACCTTCCCCTGTAAAAAAAAAAAGCAGAACTTTCCCAATGAAGCATTCCATCTAACCCAGGATCAGGTATCTTCCTTGGTTCTTCCTCCCTAGCAGCCAGAGAGCGATTCGCCAGCCTGGCTGATGCCAATGGGAGTGAGGCGGAACAGAAAGCCTGAGAGCAACACATGGAGTAGCTGAGAGGGAAGGGCGGAGCAGGCGTTGCCACATGTAAGGTTTCCAACTCTGGGTCAGAAAATTCATGGAGATTTGGGGGTGCCATCATGTAACTGCAATCAACAGCCATTGGGGCAGGTTCCTCCTCTCCCTCGAGCCCCCACTGCACATGAATGGAGCCATTGCTGCCATGCCTGGCGGGCCGGATAAATGCCTTCAGGGGGCCACATTTGGCCCCCGGGCCGTAGTTTGGGGACCCCTGCTCTATGGTAAAACATCATTTTTACCCCATGCAGGTAGCAATGCAGGAGTCTGGCCGCTTCCGCACATGCAGGACTATGGACTTTCAATCCACATTCCCAATTGTTTGCGAGTGGATTTTGCTATTCCGCACAGCTGCAAAGTGCATTGGAAGTGGATTGAAAGTGCATTATTCCACATGTGCGGAAGGGGCCTCTGTCTCCGGGGCTCACTTCTGACAGCTACAGTTGGCATAAGACGCTGAGGTTTGTATACTTCGCGCATCAGCTCCAAGGGAAATGAAACAAGTAGGCAAAAGGGATGCCTCCAAAGTCCCACTTCCTGCTCGGGACCTGTTATCATTGCAGCCACATATTTGGAGCCTACACTGGGCTCCCGTCGTTTCCTGACTCCCGTATCCAAGAGCTGCAGGATAAAGAGGGGACTGTGTGGAATGGCCCCGACTTGACTCTCGCCGGCTTCCCTCGCCTGTTTTTTTCCAGCTGTAACTTTTTCCACGCCAAAAGAATTCCTGCTGCCCTCCACCCCGAAAGAGGATAAGCAGGGAGGGGCCGAGCAGGGAACTATTTTGAGCCGAAAAGGGAAGTAATCAAAAGATAAGCCTCATTGAGATAAAGAATAATTCCAGGCCTCGAGTGGGTTCGGTGCAGGCCTATGCTTTGTTGTGAACTGTGAAGTGGAAAATGAGGAGCTAGGGCAAAGGTCACCAGTGGTCAGAGCCTTGGAGACAAAGAAGCGTTTCTGTTGTAAAAGCACCTCCACAGAGCCAGCGTGGCGTAGCGGCTCACCAAGCGGCCTGTGATTCTCTCCCCTAGACTAACCTACCTCGCGAAGTTGTTGTGCGATCCAAATCAGACAGCACTCTGATGTAAGGTCTGGACTCACAGTCCTGGCTTTAGGGCGTTGTGGGTTTTCCGGGTTGCATGGCCATGTTCCAGTAGCATTTTCTCCTGACGTTTCGCCTGTATCTGTGGCTGGCATCTTCAGATCCTCTGAGTGCTACTGGAACACGGCCATGCAACCTGGAAAAGCCACAACGCCCTAGTGATTCCGACCAGAGGTGGGATCCAGCAGGTTCTCACAGGTTCCCGAAAGTAGGTTACTAATTATTTGTGTGTGCCGAGAGGGGGTTACTCATTGGTGATTTTGCCACGTGATTTTTGCCTTAGTTACGTCCCTCCTCTCAGCAGAAGCGTGCAGAACTTGAAGCAGTCTAGCAGGAGGCGCACCGGCGTGTGTGGCAGCCTGCGCCTGCGTGCATTCGTTTCCCACCCAAGGACCGGCACAGTGGCTGCGTCCTTGCCACAGCCCCGCCCCAGAATGCCCCGCCCCCAGAATGCCCGGCCACGCCCCCGTCGTGCCCCACCCAGCCCCATTGGCGCTACGCCACAGTTTGAATCCCGCCACCATGGGAAACGGTTACTAAAATTTTTGGATCCCACCACTGCTAACCTACCTCGCAAAGTTGTTGTGCAATCCAAATCAGACAGCACTCCGATGTAAGGTCTGAACTCACAGCCCTGGCTTTAGGGCGTTGTGGGTTTTCCGGGTTGCATGGCCGTGTCCCAGTAGCATTTTCTCCTGACGTTTCGCCTGCATCTGTGGCTGGCACCTTCAGATCCTCTGAGTGCTACTGGAACACGGCCATACAACCCGGAAAAGCCACAACGCCCTAGCGATTCTGGCCGTGAAAGCCTTCAACAGTCCTGGCTTTGTTTCATGCTCGTTTGTAGGGCGGGCTGGCAGTAGTGCTTAACTTCCCAGGAAAGGTCCCGAGAGGTCTCTCGCCCCCGGAAATGAGTGGCAAGCCAAGCAGCAAATCAAAAGAAGAGATGTCTGTTGCCAGGAGGGAAAGGGAAAGAACTTTGTAATCTGCTTGAGACTCCTTGCAGTTGAGAAAAGCGAGGCTCAAATCCAAACTCGCCTTCTCGTCTTCAGCAGTGACCCCAACAGCTGTCTTTGAGCAGAGATAAAGGGGAAGACAGGCCATGCCTTTTGGATCTGGACCTTCCTTTCACAAGGAAGAAGGTCTCATGGAGGGCACAGCCAGCTCCCCTATCATGACCAGCCTGGCAGGATTCCAGTTCCAGGCCAAAAGTGACGCCATTTGGGCCGATCTTGCACCATGGACTCTGACTGTTTGTCTTCCCCAATCCGTGCAGGTTTGTTTTCATGAATATCAGCGAGCATTTTTTTATGCAAGCATAGTTCCAATCGTGATGTTGTTCGCCTAATGCTCTCAGTGGTTAAGAGCAGGTGGATTCTAATTTGGAGAACTGGGTTTGATTCCACACTCCTTCACCTGAGTGACGGAGGCTTAGGAGCAGCAGTGGCGTAGGAGGTTAAGAGCTCATGTATCTAATCTGGAGGAACCGGGTTTGATTCCCCGCTCTGCCGCCTGAGCTGTGGAGGCTTATCTGGGAATTCAAATTAGCCTGTGCACTCCCACACACGCCAGCTGGGTGACCTTGGGCTAGTCACAGCTTCTCGGAGCTCTCTCAGCCCCACCCACCTCACAGGGTGTTTGTTGTGAGGGGGGAAGGGCAAGGAGATTGTCAGCCCCTTTGAGTCTCCTGCAGGAGAGAAAGGGGGGATATAAATCCAAACTTCTTCTTCTTCTTCTACTTCTCCTCCTCCTCCTTCTTCTCTTTCTCCTCCTCCTCCTCCTCCTCCTCCTCCTCCTCTTCTTCTTCTTCTTCTTCTTCTTCTTCTTCTTCTTCTTCTTCTTCTTCTTCTTCTTCTTCTTCTTCTCTGGTGAACCAAATGTGTTTCCTCACTCCTACATGTCTTCTGGGTGACCTTGGGCTAGTCCCAGTTCTATCAGAACTCTCTCAGTCCCACCTGCCTTACAAGGTGCCTGTTGTGGGAGAGGAAGGGAAAGAGTCTTCTCCTTCTCCTTCTCCCTCTCCCTCTCTTCCTCCTCCTCCTTCTCCTTTCCTCCAGGTCTTCGCTTCCTGTGCCTTCACTGGCCCTCACTGCCGCTGAATCCAATTGGCTAGATCAACTCACTTAAAAAAACAACTGATGACATCATAGCGCCGTGCCTCGGCTGGAGGCTTCCCAGGTGCCTGGATCCAAGTTTGCCAGCCTGGCTTAAAAGCCACCTGTGCAAACGAGGACAGTGGAGGCAAAGATGAAAGGAAAGAGCTCGGAGAAGCAGCTGGGGGAAGAAAAGAAGGAACGGTCTTGAAACAATTCAGATGTCGCAGAGGGATATGGTTTTTGTTTTGGCTCATTCCTTTGGCAGCAACAGATCTGCTGACTCGGAGGGGAATATAAAAAGGAGACCAGGCTCAGCACAGTTCTCCTCAAAACAGTTTGTTTTTGCTGGGAAAAAATGTGATTCCTCCCATCCCCAGAGGAGAGCCACAGCGAGAGTCTTCCAGAATGAAAAGGCATCCCGATGTTTGACGCATCGACGCTACGAAGAAAAGCTAACTGCCAATTTTTAAAGGACACGTCAAGTCAGAGGCGCGAAGGCAATCTGTAGGATCCAGGCTGGGATCTGTCGGATAATTTCCTCGTAGCGGAGATTATGCCAATTCACATCAAGCAGAGCGCACTGGAGGCTGGAGCACAGCAAAAGCCTTACCATACATGCGCGCGTGTGCGGATCCCAGGTGCGTGTGAGCTTGCACGAAAGAAAGTCGGAGTCAGTTGTAGTATCCAATCTAATAAAAAGAATATTTATTAGTGAACTCAATTCTGGATAGAAAGGCAGGTAGATAGGGTCTGCAGAGGAATTGTTATATTAGCTCAGCCAAAGTCATGACGGTTGTGAGTTTTGGCATAGCAGTCCTCAGAAAATTGCGTAGCTTTTTCCTGATGCTTCCCACTTAACACTGAACAACAGTTAATTGAAGATCATGGACCAGCTGTATCAAGTTCTCTAACAAAGGATATGTTTGGCACCCAATGAAGAAGAGGAAGAGTTTGGATTTATATCCCCCCTTTCTCTCCTGCAGGAGACTCAAAGGGGCTTACAATCTCCTTGCCCTTCCCCCCTCACAACAAACACCCTGTGAGGTGGGTGGGGCTGAGAGAGCTCAGAAGAGCTGTGACTAGCCCAAGGTCACCCAGCTGGCATGTGTGGGAATGTACAGGCTAATCTGAATTCCCCAGATTCCTCAGGCGGCAAAGCTGGGAATCAAACCCGTTTCCTCTAGATTAGATACATCTCCTATGCCACTGCTGCTCACTGATGATGAGTCATACTACCTGTTTGGGTTAATTGGTGCCAATTCCTGGTTGGGTGCTGTTTTCTATAACTGCCTCTTCAGGATGAGTTCAGTTTATCTGTTAGTTCCGCTATCAACAGTTGTTTTGTAATTATGTCCTTTTTATGCTTAGAGCTTGATTAGGATTTATTGCTTGCTTAAGGACTTAACGTCAGTATTTTTCAAGGATGTTATTTTATGTCTGGGTTTTTAATTGCTGGCCCTTCGTGGACTGATTGTTTGCCAGTATTTTTGGTTTATTAAAAGGACTTTATAGTCAATAACCCCTTCAAAAATATTTTTGAAGGATTTTCTGTCTCCGAGTTGTGAGTTTTCTCAAGGTCCTGACCTACGCAGAAAGGAGGGAAGTTATCTCTACAGGGTCACTAATCTATCCGAATCTAGCTGGATGGAGATGAATGCATGGAGCACCCATCCTCCCTCTAGGCACGATGAAGTAAGATGGAGAGAGTCCGAGAAGAAGGCGGAAGGAAGGAAGTCCCTGAGAGTATCAGTCTAATATCAAAGGGACAGAGCTAGCATGATTGAGTAAAGGTGTCAATCCCTAGGTCCCTGTCTAGCAACGGACTATCTAGTAAAACCCCCTCTGTGGGTCGAGGCGGGAAACAGCGTAAAGTCTTTCTATTCCAACAGGATCCTCAACCTGTTTGCTCCTTTGAAATGCGGACACAACATAGCGGACGCAACTTCCGGTGTTTTCCTCTAACTCCATCTCATTTCTCCCCAAGCTGCGTTGCCACCTACAGGGAAAAGATATGGGGAAATTTAGCATCTGTGGTTGAAAAAGCGCCTTGGGGAGGGTTATTTGAGATAGCTGAGTCAGAAATGAATTATTCCATTTCTGATCTTGTTGTTAATAAAGGTGAAATTATGTTTTATTTCTTTATAAGCTAGGTAGGAACAAACTGTATTAGGTAGAACGTAGGAATTATAGCTATCTTTTGTATTTGTGTCTGCATGGGACCTCCTTGGCTCAAGGCAAGAATCCACCCCCGCTCCACCTGGGCACGTCCCTTTCGTTTGTAAAACCCTGAATGGACGTGGACAAAAGGGACCCCGGAAGAAGCGCCTCCATCTGCCTTAATCCCACCAGCAGGCAGATAAGGGTGCCGCCGTCGTTTCGTTTCCTGACCCCAAGCACCCAAAGGACTCCGTTGTGTTTTTCCCGCCTGTACCTACGTCATCGCCTCACCCTACTCCGGCCGCGAAATTCAAGAAGGGACTGCCCATCGGACTCTAATTGGTTCCCATGTATTGTAGATGTATGATTGGTTACTATGTATTTTGTGAATGAATGGTTGTAGGCTGTCCTGTATTCCCCTGGACTCCCGGGCGGGAGAAAGTGCATATAAGCTGTTGTAAAGCTGCTAGGCAGCGCAGTTGCCGTGGTGTGGAGGTGCTGACACGTAGGTCAGCATCTCAATAAAATCTTTTATTATACTTGCTGTGTTGGCTCCTGTTTCTGTTCCTCTGCGCTGCCGAGAGCTGGTTGGTCTGGAGCTAATAAAAGTTACCCAGGCAGCGCTGTAACATTTGTATTTTGAGTTCTAAAAGGATCAGGGAGTAAAGAGTGAAGTTGCCCGTCACCCTGCCTCCTTCCTTTGCTCAGACTTACAGCCTACACAGGCTGCTTTTCCTCCTGCATGGCGAAAGACTGGGGGATGCTAACCACCCAGAACATGGAAAGCATTTCAGGGAGGATGCTCTTTATTTTGAACTAGAAAAGGATCCAGGAAAAAAAGGGGTAAAGTTGCGGGTCATCACACTTCCTTCCTCCGCTAAGACTTGCAGGCTACGCAGTCTGCTTTTAGTTAAAACACACACACGTACACAGAACAAGGGTTTAGAAACCAAAACATATTTTGCCTCATTTTCCCACTCCTGCTAACTATCTACATCTCCTACATGAGCCCACTCTGAGACGCACTGTCACCTTAGCCAGATGCAATGTTCCTCCTTCTACCAGACCAGGGGTAGGGAACCTGCGGCTCTCCAGATGTTCAGGAACTACAATTCCCATCAGCCTCTGTCAGCATAGCCAATTGGCCATGCTGGTAGGGGCTGGTGGGAATTGTAGTTCCTGAACATCTGGAGAGCCACAGGTTCCCTACCCCTGTACCAGACAATACAACAGAGAGCGCTGTCTTCCATCCTCTGATAGATCTTGCACCTGCCATCCTGGTCTTGAAGAAACCGTCCATCATGTTCTATTATATTGCCCTTTATATGCTGTAGAGCGGGAAGGACTACTTAACCCGCTCTTAGCTGATCTAGGCAACACTACAGATGCTGTCAAAACTTTGTTCTTGCTAGACAGCAACTCAACTGTTACCATCGAACAGACTGCCAGATTTTGGTGCGTTGTCATCACTGAACGTTCCCAAATGCTTAGCAGACTCAGTCCCAATTCAGTGGCTTAATATTCCAGCTCTCCTGATGCTTGTTTTTTTTAAAAAAAATTTACCAGCCAATTTTAATTTCCATTGTATAATTTATATATATGCCATTAAAGGTTTCTAAACCTCAATCTAGAAACCAAAACAAACCCTGGCTATTCATAAAGCTCAATGTTACTGTGCAGGAATGTGATGCGGGAACTGGAAAACCTCGCAGTTTTATCAGATGCTGTGCTGGAGACTTCGGTTGTGACATTTTTCAAGGCAGATAACGGCTGTTGTCAAGAGCCAAGGTTACCGCAGGAAGAGGTTTGTTTACTTATGCTGGGCCAGCCTGATAAAAAAATAAATAAGAGAAAGAGGATCACTTTCAGCAGGGGTGATAGGAGTGAGAGTCCAAATGGGAGGGCTAAACCAAACAGAGCAATGGGTTGCACCTAAGAAAATAAACACTGCATGCAAACTGGCGGATCCCTGCCAGGAGTAGATGCCGGCGGTGCTGGCGCACCCGCCGAGAGCCTCCTTTTGAACGGCTCATGCATCTCTTTTTCATATTTATTAGCAACAATGATTTTATTGTTGATGCAAGTGTGTCAAGCAACTGAAGAGGGCCCTGGAAAGTTGCAAATTCCTCCTGCTTTTAGGAACAATATTCAGCAAAGGGAATCATAGAATCACAGGGTTGGGAGAGACCCCAAGGGCCATCAAGTCGAACCCCTGCCATACAGGAACACACAATCAAGGCCCTACGCGGTCTGGGACCCTCGTCCCCACTCGGGCGAACGCAGAGGCCTATTTACTGGTAAGTCCGAATGCAGAGGCCAAATGTAACGAATCAGTAAAGTCCAGTCAAAAGCAACCGTGTTAAGTTCTTTATTGAGCTGGCATTCTTAGTCAGAAACGGGAACTGACACCCAGAACTCAAGCAGCCGCTTATACAGGGCATCAGATGAGCTCCCGCCAAAAGAATATAAACAAGGCAGGTTTTCACACAGTTTCACACAGGCAAGCAAGCAAGTAAAAGATAACCAAAACAGCAAAATTCCCCTTCCTGGGTGTTCAGCCAAAACCCCCGGCGGGAACCTCTCCAAGGTCGAACTGCAACCTTACCCCAATTTACTGGTGGTCCCCGACCACTCAATGATGCAGCTGGCCTCCACTTGGGCAGGGCCTTTACGGCCCTAGCCCCTGCCTGGTGGAATGCTCTCCCACCAGCTGTCTGGGCCCTGTCTGGGCCCTGCGGGACCTTAATGAGTTCCACAGGGCCTGTAAGACTGAGCTATTCCACCAGGCTTTTGGGGAGGCCAGCCACTGACGTGCGCCCCCTCCCCACTTTCTATAACATCAGGGGACCCTGTTGCCCTCCCTTCAAGGGGGGGGGGGTTTAAGCTATTGGATGCCATTGCTGCTTTTTGTAAGTTTTGTTAAGTTGTATTAGAACGCTGTATTTTAACTGTTTGAATACCAGAAATCTGTCTACATATTTGCTGTTTATTTGCTGTACGATGTACATATTTTTCTTGGGAGGGTTTAAGTAAGTGTTCCGTGGGATGCTGTGCTAGGAAAAAAATGCTGTTTTTAACTGTATTTATGATAATAGTATTATGATGATTTTATATATGATGTTTTTATGTTGTACACCGCCCTGAGCCCTCCGGGGATAGGGCGGTATATCAAATAAATAAATAAATAGATAGATAGATAGATAGATAGATAGATAGATAGATAGATAGATAGATAGAAATAATAATAATAATAATAATAATAATAATAATAATAATAATAATAATAATAATGTATAGAGCCTATTTAATTAATTGATTGATTGATTGATTGATTGGTTAGGTTAACTGAGCTCTACTTATATATTTGTGTTGTGCACCGTCTTGAGCCCTCCGGGGGAGGGTGGTATAGAAGCTTAATTAATTAATTAATTAATTAATTTGATGATGATGATGATGATGATGATGATGATGATGATCATCATCATCATCATCATCATCATCATCATCATCATCAAAGCACTCCCGTCAGATGACCATCCAGCCTCTCTTTAAAAACCTCCAAAGAAGGAAGTTGGCACATTAGGGCTGTTGCTATTATAGGACCCCTGGCGACCCTGCCCAGTGATGGGGTTGCCTGCAGAGGCCCTGGGGCCATCTCCTCCCCTTGCCCTGTAGCTGTGATGCCACTGGATGCATCTGCTGAATTTTCTGCCCACAGCGCACCACCTATTTGGGTCTTCGAAGCATGCACGCTCTTATCTTCATTCTGGGAGCGCTTCCACGTGTCAGCTGTGTTTACAGCTCTGAAAGGAGCTGATAAGAACGCCGTGGCGCCTCCTGAAGTCAAAGTCAAGGTTTCCCGAGTGGAACACAACAGGGCGCCATCTCCCACTTTATCTCTGTGTACTACACTGGCACGCATATGCAGTGTCACGGTGACTGCAAAATTCGCCTTGGTCTGGACAGACTCTGGCGTGTTGTGTTAGGAGAACTGAACACATGAGCTTGTCTTTAAATCAGAGAAGTATAGAGGTGGCCGACAAACCAACCTGATATGGTAGGAGGTAGGGCTGCCATGTCCAGGTTGGGAAATACCTGGATCTTTTGGGGGTGGAGCCTGTAGAAGATGTGGTTTGGGGAGGGGCTTCAATAGGGCATAGTGTCATAGAGCCCAAGGCAGCCATTTTCTCCAGGGGAACGTATCTCTGCAGTATGGAGATGAGTTCTTCAGGCCTCACATGAAGGTTGGCAACCCGAAATAATATAGGCTCTTCTGATCGGAGCAGCTCCACCTTTCTCTGTTGCTTCTTTTTTTAAAAAAATGCCAACAAAAAGCAACTAGATTTTCGAAACATCTTCAGGGTTTCCCTGCCCTCCAAATTAACAGCAGCCAAAGTCAAAAACACATCTCAAAATAGGAATCAGGGCAGTGGTGGGATCCAAACATTTTAGTAACAGGTTCCCATGGTGGTGGGATTCAAACTGTGGCGTAGCGCCAGTGGGGCTGGGCGGGGCACAACGGGGGCGTGGCCGGGCATTCCTGGGCGGGGCATTCCTGGGCGGGGCTGTGGCAAGGACTCAGCCGCTGTGTTGGTCCTTGGGCGGGAAACGAATGCACGCAGGCGCAGGCTGCCACGCATGCCGGTGCACCTCCTGCTGGACTGCTTCAAGTTCTGCGCGCCGCTGCTGAGAGGAGGGGCGCAACTAAGGCAAAAATCATGTGGCAAAATCACCCATTAGTAACCCCCTCTCGGCACACACCAATAATGAGTAACCTACTCTCAGGAACCTGTGAGAACCTGCTGGATCCCACCTCTGAATCAGGGTCACCCCCATCTTCCCCTGACCTCTGGAAAAGAGAGAATAGGGTTGCCCAGATCATGACTGGAAAACTCCTGGAGATTTGGGGATGGAACCTGTGGAGAACAAGGACCCAGGGGCATATCTAGGGGAAATGTATCCCAGTGAAAAATCTGGGCCCCCCCCCCCCCCCAGTTATGGGCGGCCACCCTCCCCCACCAGGACCAAACAGTATTTTTTTTACACCATGGAAGGAAGAGGGATATGTGGGCGATTTTACGCCCCATGTGACTAACTGGTCACAGACCGGGAACATTTGATCCCATATGTCCCCCTGGGCAGTACGCCCCTGCAAGGGCCTCAGTGGAGTCTAATGCCACAGAGCCCCGTTCACTAGATTAGAGCCACCGCTCCTGTGGACGAGTGGGAAATCGAACCCGGTTCTTCAGATCACAGCCCACCATTCCTAAAGACTACGTCACACTGCCAGACATGTTGTCGCAGAGTACAGAAAGTACGGCTGCGTCTTCAGCACCATGACTAATAGCCTAAGGGATAGAGGCCTTGATTAAAAGTTAAGGTGCTTAGCAGCATAGCCAGAGGTGGGATCCAACCAGTTCTCACCACTTCTCTAGAAGTAGTTACTAGTTTTTTCTGAGTGCCGAGAAGGGGTGACTAAAGCAACCTCCCTGCCCAATAGGGACTGGAGGTGCGTGTGTGCTGTGGCGCCACTGTTTGAATCCCACCACCATTGGAACCCGGAGGAACCGGGTTTGATTCCCAGCTCTGCCGCCTGAGCTGTGGAGGCTTATCTGGGGAATTCAGATTAGCCTGTACACTCCCACACACACCAGCTGGGTGACCTTGGGCTAGTCACAGCTGTTCGGAGCTCTCTCAGCCCCACCCACCTCACAGGGTGTTTGTTGTGAGGGGGGAAGGGCAAGGAGATTGTGAGCCCCTTTGAGTCTCCTGCTGGAGAGAAAGGGGGGATATAAATCCAAACTCTTCTCTTATTATTATTAAAATTTTTGGATCCCACCACTGAGCATAGCCCTAGTGCTATCTGTGAGATGTTGGAACAGACTATTGTGATCTGTGAGATGTTGGAACAGACCACTTCTCTGTGGTAAGAAATGCATCGTTTGGCTGCCACATAGCAGCCAGAAGCACGCATAGCTAAGCACAGAGGTTTGTGAGAGAGGCCCCTTCCGCACATGCAGAATAATTCACTTTCCATCCACTTTCACAATTGTTTGCAAGTGGATTTTACTATTCTACTGCAAAGTGGATT
The DNA here is from genome assembly GCF_021028975.2 of Sphaerodactylus townsendi. Taxonomy (NCBI): domain Eukaryota; kingdom Metazoa; phylum Chordata; class Lepidosauria; order Squamata; family Sphaerodactylidae; genus Sphaerodactylus; species Sphaerodactylus townsendi. The sequence goes on along the minus strand of NC_059428.1, from coordinate 5,994,343 downwards.
GAAAGTAGCTTGAAAGTGCATTATTCTGCATATGCGGAAGGGGCCAGAAAATGGCTTTCTGTCGTGAGTCATATTTGCTTGGATATTCACTTGGGTAGGTATCTGTGATTTGTGATTTTGTAATGCAATAGTTGTGATTTTGGATACAATATTTGTGATTTTGGGTGCAATAAATACATTTGAATTGTTGTGTTCTAATCACAGATTTAAGGATTTTCGTTGCATGCTTTGTGCAGAAACCAGGGTTCAGAATCCGAAAGACTTCTGTGGAAGCAGCTGAGATTCTCCTGGGTGATTTCAAGGGACAGACGTCTGAAGACGCACGGGGAAACTGAGGAGAAATCACAAAACCTCGTTAAGTAGCCTTGCTCAACTGTTTGAAAAGCTGAATTGCAAATCTGAGAAGATTAAATTGTATGTCAGACTTTGGACGTCAATCCGCGAAGACAAGGATTAGTATGTTTTCTGGATATAGTATTGTTTGAAAGGTGTGATGTAAGTTTATTAACACAGTTATCCTTTCCACATCGGCGGAGTTAGGTGTGCCCTCCCCTGATCTGGAAATCTGCATACATTTTTTGGGTCCTCCCTTCTTACCAGAGAAAAAGTCTGTATTTTTTTTTCTTTTCTTTTAAATTGTAACAGGTAAAATGTGTTGATATTATACAAGGCTATACATATATTGTGTGTGTGCCTGAGTTTCTAAACTTTTTTTCCTGTGTGTTGTCCGCTGGCCTTTGTGTGTCATCTACGGCTTCTGCAAAACTCCCCCCAAATCCCCATT